>NC_092371.1:127987048-128296536 GCF_030028105.1 Mobula birostris
CGAGTATAATTGAAGCCTACTTGAAGCAGGTGGGTACCACACACTACCAAAGCAAGAGATAAATGATCTCAGTGAACACACCAGCTAATTGGTCAGCAGCGGTCTTTAGTATGTAGCCAGTTACCCCATCAGGCCTGGATGCTTTCTTTGGATTCACCCACATGTCAACTTCAGATTCTGAGATCAAAGGATCAACGAGTGATGTGGGGGTTTGCGTTGGTTTCTCCATGTTCTGCCAGTCAAAACCAGTATAGAAGGCACTGATCTCATCTCGAAATAAAGCTCTGCTGTCCCCCATATCACTTGATTTAGCTTTGTAGGTTATCTCGTTCAAACCCTGCCACAACTTTCAAGCATCCCTCATCGATTCCAGTTTGTTCCAGAATCTCTACTTTGCCCATATTATGGCTTTCGAGAGATCATACCTGTACCTCTCGTAGCATTCTTCGTCTCCAGACTTGAATGCCTCTAATCTGGCGCTCAGCAGATTCAGGATTTCATGGTTCATTCAGAGCTTCTGACTGGGGAAGACTCTGAATGGTTTAGTGGGGACACGCTTATCTGCAGCTGTTCTAATAAAGTCTGCTACAACACTGGTGTATTCATTCTGATCTCTAGATCAGTGCTTGAACACGAACCAGTCCACTGACTCAAAGCAACCCTGTAATCATTCCTCTGCCTCCCGCAGCCTCCTCTTAGCTGTCCTAGTCTCTGGAGCCTTCCCTTTTAGCCTCTGCCTGTGTGCCGGTAGGAGGAGGAAGCCATGTGATCTGATTTACCAAAATGTGGTCTGGGCAAGGAACGGTAGGCATTCCTTATCTTAGTTAGCATTGGTCTAGTACGTTGGGACCTCTGGTGCCCCAGGTTGCGTTCTGGTGATTATTGGGCAGGGTTTTCTTCAGACAAGCCTGGTTGAAGTCTCTGACTATAACCTGAAATGTGTCGGGATGTGTTGTTTCTTGTCTGCAGAAGACATCGTGCAGTGTTATGAGTGCTTGCTTATAGTCAACTGCTGGAGGTATATAAACTGTGGTCAGGATCACAGATGAATACACCTGGAGTAAATAGAATGGTTTGCATTTGACCATTAAGTGTTCCAAGTCAGGGGAACATGAGTTCGAACACCAACAAGAATTAACAATAAAGCCCATGCCTCCTCCCATTGCCTTACCAGGGGTCCATTCTGTAAATTGTAAATCCATTTATAGTGAGCTATGGACTCATTGTTGTCCAAGGTTGTCATGTATATCAACGCTCCTAGAGCCCAGCCGTTTATTTTGTATGTCCTACCAGAATTTGATCTCCTAAAGTCCATTACTTCACACTTTTGATCTATTTAAATTCCGTCTGCCACCAATCTGCCCAGCTTTCCAGTTGATCCATAGTGTCTTTTAACAATCCTCTTCTCTATCAATGATTTCAACACTTTTCATGTCATCTGCAGACCTAAAAAGCTCCTTCTGATTTGTGAGAACCCTCTTCTCCAGACAGTCACTAGCAGGTCAGATTTGCATTGGCAGGTTTGAATTGGCCATGATGAGACTGGGTTCAGATAGGCTGTGGCAGGGTAATTTTCTGATTGGCCATCCTCAGTTTGGATTGGCCACAGCTATTCCTGTATCAGCCCAGCAGGGAAAAGCACCCATTACTTGCATACACACTGTTGGCTATGTGAGCTACCCAGTCCTAACCCTGAATGATGAATCTCTCTTATAGTATGTGTCTTCAAATACCTTTCACTGATACAGCTTTGACCAACACCTTTCCTTTCAGGATACTTGCAACCTTGACAAATGTGGACTATACCCAAATTCTCCTGAGCCACCTCTCGGCAAAGGCAGAGAACAATGACAAAGGTCTCCAAGACCTACAGTGTGCCAGCGTGATCTTTGGCAAAGAGAGGAAGAAGCTTTTTGAAAATCAAGTTCAAGTTAATTGCCATGGAACCACAATTCGGACATGACAAACATAACTTACATAAGTTATGAACAAACATTTTGCAGAATTTATTCAACAAGATGCATCAAAATAAACATAATATTAATACAAGTTGAGGGGAATATACTGTAGTCTGTGGTGGGATTAGGGGTTTTCAGGTCAGTTCAAGAACCTGATAGCAGTGGGCAAGAAGCTGTTAATGAGATGTAGATTTTCAGACACATGTATCTCCTGAATGAGGGCAGCATAGAGAAGAGGTCCTGGGTGAAATGGAGGGGTCTTCAATGATGTATGTTGCCTTTCTGAGACATTGCCTCTTGTAGATGGGAGAGTTGAACCCATGAAGGAAATGGCTGAAGCCACAATTCTCTGCAGCCACGAGTTCCTGTGCATTGGAGTTCCCATTCTAGGCTGTGATGCAACTAGTCAGAATGCTTTCCATTGTACAACTATAGATGTTTGTCTAAGTCTTTGATGATTATGCTGAATCTCCTTAAGCTTCTAGGAAAGTAGAAAAGCTTCCATGTGCTGCGCCCAGTCTAGGTCCTCCAAGATGTTGACACCCAGGAAGGTGCTCACCCTTTCCACCACAGACCTTTCAATGAGACTGGAGCTGATTTGCCTGACTACTCCATCCTGAACTTCACAGTCAGTCCAATGGTTTTGTTGATGCTGGGTGCATAGTTGTTGTGACACCATTCAAAGAGCTGACCTATCTCACTCCTGCATGCCGGCAACAGTGATGTCATTGCCAAATTTGTAGATTCAGGACCTCAAACACCACTAGGTGAGCAGCAGCAATTCCTGTTTCCTGCAGGCTTCTAAAATGTAGACAACTTACAAACTACCTGTAAGACCACAGTGGTTGGGAAGATGTTGGAGTCAATTGTTAAGGATGAGCTTATAGAGTCCTTGGTTTCCTTAAGGGAAAATCTTGCCTGACAAACCTGTTGGAATTCTTTGAGGAGATTACATGTAGGGTAGATAAAGGGGACGTAGTGGATGTTGTATATTTGGACTTTCAGAAGACCTTTGACAAGGTGCCACACATGAGGCTACTTACCAAATTAAGAGCCCATGGTATTACAGGAAAGTTGCTGTCATGGTAAGAGCACTGGCCGATTGGAAGGAGGCAGCGAGTGGGAATAAAAAGATCCTTTTCTGGTTGGCTGCCAGTGACTAGTGGTGTTCCGCAGGGGTTGGTGTTGGAACCGCTTCTTTTTATACTGTATATCAATGATTTAGATAATGAAATAGACGGCTTTGTTGCCAAGTTTGCAGATGGTATGAAGGTTGGTGGAAGCACAGGTAGTATTGAGGAAACAGATAGGCTGCAGATTAGGAGAATGGGAAATGGAGTGGCAAATGAAATACAAAGTTGGAAAATGCATTGTCATGCACTTTGGTAGTAGAAATAAATGTGCAGACTATTTTCTTAACAGGGAGAAAATTCAAAAATCTGAGATACAAAGGGACTTGGGAGTCCTTGTGCAGAACACAAGATTAACTTGCAGGTTGAGTCTGTGGTGAGGAAGGAAAATGCAATGTTAGTATTCATTTCAAGAGTACTAGGATACAAGAGCAGGGTTGTGGTGCTGAGGCTTTATAAGGCACTGGTGAGGCCTCACAATGAGAATTGTGAACAGTTTTGGGAAAATACTGTATGTGCTGGCATTGGAGAGGGTTCAGAGGAGGTTCACAAGGATGATTCCAGAATGAAAGGGTTGTCATACGAGGAGCATTTGATGGCTCTGGGCCTGTACTCACTGGAATTTAGAAGGATGAGGTGGGGATCTCATTGAAACTTTTCGAATGTTGAAAGGCCTAGACAGAGTAGATGTGGAAAGGATGTTTCCCATGGTGGGAGAGTCTAGGATAAGAGGGCACAGCCTTAGGATAAAGGAGCGTCCATTTAAAATAGAGATGCAGAGAAATTTCTTTAGCTAGAGGGTGGTGAATTTGTGGAAATTGTTACTACAGGCAGCTGTGGAGGACAGGTCGTTGGGTGTATTTAAGGCAGAGATTGATAGGTTCTTGATTGGACATGGCATCAAAGGTTATGGGGAGAAGGCCAGGGAATGGGGCTGAAGAGGGGAAAAAGGATCAGCCATGATAGAATGGTGGAACAGATTTGATCGGCCAAATGGCCTGATTCTGCTCCCATGTCTTATGGTCTTGTGGACATCAATACTGATTCTGCAAAAATCCTCACGATCCACTTGAAGGACTAAGCAAACAAACATCAACATCCTCTCCTAGGCCAGCAACCCTGGCTTTGAAGCCTCAACTAAGTCTGTTTGTTGCACTGGACAAGCCTGGTCCTGCACATGCCCAAAGATGGCTCTCTATTCTGAGCTCTTTCATGCTGAGCGATATTGGGTAGATAAATGAAAAGAACGAGGATGTCTCAATATCTGATAGCCAGTTTAAGACAGTGCCGGTGATGCCCAGCAACTACTTATAGGCAACAAAATAAAGAAAATTACTAAATACCTCATTAATGCTTGGATTTTCAGCATCTGCAGATATTCTCTTGTTCGTGATTGAAATACCTCATGAATAACACTTCATTGATAACGATCTACATTAATGGTGCCGGTGGAAGTGTCAGAGACGGAGGTGCAGACGAGGAATGGTCGAGGAAAGCGGAGGTGAGCAGTGGTGAAGACACGGGCACAGGGAAGGCTAGGTCAAGGCAAGTGAAGGCGGAGGTGGGGTTGAAGCAGAGTCGTGGCATCCCCGAGAGCGAGGAAAGTGCCAGGCCGAATTGGAAAGATCAGGCGCAGATCGAATCATGCTGGTAGGCTTGAGGCCCCTGAGCAGTCCGAGAGTGAGGAATGACTCAGGGTTTGGATGATTTAAAAACTGGGCCAGATTGAAGTAGTCAGTGTCAAGACAGGAAGCGATACGAGGACCAGTTCTGCCCGGTTCTGTTCACTGCTCTGCAATGTTTACTCAGCTTCACCCTGAACTGAGACTGTGGCCTGCTCCTGTTGCAGTGATGCTTGGCTTCACATCTGTGGTCCAGCAATGCTTACTTGGCTTTGCAATGAATTGATGCTGTAGCCTGTTCCAGGTGCAATGATGTCTGGCTTGGTGTCTTTCGTAAAAATTCGGTTTTGAAGCTGTTTACTTACTTTTATTATTCGCATGGTTTCTTTTTCTCTTCTGAGCATTGAGTGTTTGGCAGTCTTGTTTTTTAATGGGTTCTTTTGAAGTTTCTTTGTTTTCTGGGCTGCCTGTAAAGAGACGAATCTCAAGGTTGTATCAAGTATACATACTTTGATAGTAAGTCTACTTTCAACTTTGAACTTTGAAAAATGTGACATGCCCACCAACTAGAACAGCACAGAGCAGGTCCTTGCTCCCATATTTTTCTGCTTATCTAATTAAACCTGTCTCTTCTGTTTACGCAAAGCCTATGTACCTCTATTTCTGCAAATGCATGTCCCTGTCTAAGAGCCTCTTAAAATGCCTCGCTTGTACTTGCGTCCACTAGCACACCTGGCAGTATATTCCCAGCCCCTACCACACTTTGTATATAAAAAAATTGCCCCACACACCTCCTTTGGTGTTACTCTCTCTCACTTTAAACGCATGTCTTCCAGTCTTGGATGACCTCAGTTTCACAGAATCATAGTCAAAGTTGAGTTTATTGTCATTTGCACATGCACATGTATGCACAGAGGCAATGAAAAACCTACTTGTAGCAATGTCACAGGCCCATAGGTTTAGAGACACAACATTCATAAGAAAAATGAATTAAACATAAATTGTACACATTTTTACCGATCTAGCCGCGAGCAGATTACAATCCTCCAGATTCTTCCATAGCTTTTGATTTGGATATGTGCATTCAGTTGCTAGGCACACACTTACCCACCCAGGCTTTAATGAAGTCATTGACAGCTGTGATGTATTCATTCAAAGTCGAAGATGAATCCCTGAATACAGTAGCTACAAGAAGATGGCGTAGCCTAAGTTGTGGGGTTTTTGATGATTGTTGTTGCTTTCTTGAAGCAGTGCCTCCTGTAGATACTTATGATGGTGAGGAGGGATGTGCCCATGATGTATTGAGCTGAGTCCACTACTCTCATTAGCTTCTTTGATGAAAAGTAGAATGTTAACTAGAGTTGGCCAGAGGACAGCCAAGGTGGCTATGGAACATCCAAAACTGGACGTAAGTACAGGTAATTGGAACACTGCATGCATGGATGGGCCTATAAACGAGAATAGGATCAGACCTCTCAGCCCCTCAGGCCTACTTCCTATTCAATAAGATCACAAACTGTAAGTGTTTTGCCTGTGCAACTACATATCAATTAAATAAAGGCATGCACCTGGAGGTGACTTTAACTGTGTATACACATTGCAGAGAGAGAGAGAGAGAGAGAGAGAGAGAAGCCCAGTGTGCATGCGTAGACATCAGTCTATATGTAGTGCTAAGAGGAGGCATTGCTCTAAGAGGTCCACATGTTATACTTGTTATACTTCCTTCCCCTTTAGATTAATGTAACATAAAACATAAAACATTCAATTTCCTTTTAACAAACCTTATTCAAATAAACATGCTTTCACAATAACAGTCCATAGCTAACTTCACTACACTAAAGATTCAGTCTTTTGGGTAGCACTCTTTCTTTCTAGATAGTGCCTCTGGACCGATGGAGTGGCATCAGGTTTGGCAGGTCTCTTGTCAAAGACAACGTTCTCAGCTGCAGGTGTCACGTTGCTGTTGGTGACATGATCATCACTGAGAGATAATTCCGAGGGCTGTATAGTGTCCATCTTGTTGGATGCAGTCAACTTAGGTATGTTCTTCAGCTGAGCATCCAGTACCTGGTCCATATGACATCTCCATGTCTGAACGCCAACATCCACTATGTACATCAGTGGTCTGGTTCCTGTAGCTATCCTACCGAGTGTCCAGTTGTTTTCTCGGTAATCACACACTAGGACTTCCTGTCCAATCTCGAAGCTCTCTGCTGATTCACTTGGCAACTGCCTGAACAGTTTATTCTGCACTTCCCTCAGTAGATCTGGTTTTAGGAGGTCTATGTGAGATCTCAGATCCCTGTTGATGAGAAACATTGCAGGTGTTTGATTTGTCATCGCACGATACACAAAAAGGAAGCTGTCCACTTTGTGTTGTAGAGAAATGTCCTCCTTGCCATGGTTTTAATGGACTTCTTGAAGGTTGGGACAAAACTTTTCAGGGTGGTGAGAAGCTGACTTGAAATGTCCAATGTCATTTTTCTTCATGAATACTCTGAAGTCCTCTGACTTGTATTGTGGTCTATTGTAACTTATAAATTGTTCAGGTAAGCCATTTCTGGAGAAGGTAGTCCTAGAGCGGAAACAGTCTTTTTTGAAATGGTTGAATTCATTGATATTACATCTGGCCACTTTGAATGAGCATCCACACCAATCAGAAACATGGAGTCCATGAATGGCCCAACAAAATCAATATGAACTCTTGTGAAGATGGCTACTCCTATAGGTATGACAGTGCCTGTCGGGGTGCAATTTGAACATTGCAGCATCCTGAACAACTTTTACTCAAGCCTTCAATCTGTCTATCTATTCCCGGCCTCCACACGTAGCTCTGGGGGAGACTCTTCATCTTGACTGTACCCAGGTGCCCTTCATGCAGATCCTCTAACACTCTGGTGTGCAGTTTAGAGGGAACCACAGCACAAGATCCACACATCAGGGTTCTTTGACATACAGGCAGCTGGTCTCATCTCACTGAGAACTCTGGAAACATATGATTATCATGAGCTGGTCATTCTTACATGGTGATTTCATAGGCTTGACAATGTCGGGTCATTCCTTGTTTCTCTCTGTATTTCATAAGTTGTTACCGGCAACTGGTCTACCGATGCGGTGAATAACACTTCTGCTGGGTCACAGAATAAAGACTTCTCTTCTTCAGTTGCCAACAGTGGAGGACATGACAAACCATCAGCATTACTGTGTTGTTTGGTTCTCTTGAACTCTATATCATAAGAGTAGGTTCCTAGGAAGAGCGCCCAACATTTCGACCGGGTAGCAGACATCACTGGAATTCCCTTCCTGGGATTGAAAATGGACTCAAGTGACTTTAGAATAAACTTTTGTCTGTAGAGGTAGTTGTGGAACTTCTTTATTCTCCATTCTAGGCTAAGGGCCTTTCGGTCGATCTGTGCATAGTTGCATTCTGTGCCTGTCAGTGATCCTGAAGCAAATGCAATTGGACATTAAATCCACCTTCCATAGTGTGTGACAAAACGGCCCCATTGCCATAAATGTATGTATCGCACATCAGTCTGATGGGGAGATGGGTCATAATGGGTGAGCAGTTCATCTGATATTAATTAGTTTCTTTGCTTCCTTGAATGCGCTTTCATATTTTTCTGATAATTCCTCCTTTGCTCCTGTCTGCAACAATCTGTCCAGTGGGTGCAACACTGTAGCAATGTTTGGGAAAAACAGGGTAGTAGTTTATGGAATCTTGGTGTTGCTGCTTCATCCAGTCCAATTCTAGTCCCTCTCACTATACCCCTTGCCCATCCTCTGGGCTTTTTTTCCCTCCTCCCCCTTTTCTTTCTCCCTAGGCCTCCTGTCCCATGATCCTCTCATATCCGTTTTGCCAAACAACTGTCCAGCTTTTGGCTCCATCCCTCCCCCTCCTGTCTTCTCCTATCATTTCGGATCTCCCCCTCTCACTTTCAAATCCCTTACTAGCTCTTCTTTCAGTTAGTCCTGACGAAGGGTCTTGGCCCGAAATGTCGACTGTACCTCTTCCAATAGATACTGCCTGGCCTGCTGCGTTCACCAGCAACTTTTATGTGTGTTGATTGGTTGGCTGGGCTCATTCTCACTGCCATGTCTGAGGATGATGGATGACTTTAGAGAGATTTATGAAATTATGAGGGGCATAGATCAGAGAGAGAATGAGAATTATTTTCCCAGGCCAAGATAGTCTAGAATTAGAGGACACAGTTTTAAGGTGAGAGGGGAGAAAGTTTAGAAACATCTGAGTGATACATTTTCAACATAGACATGGTGATAGGAGGTATTGAGGTAATTACTGTTACAGTGTTTACATTGCATTTGGGCAGGTACTTGGACAGGAAAATAGTTGATGGGTATAGGCCAATTGTGGCAAATGATTAGTGTAGATAGACATCATGGTTGGCACAGACAAGATGGGCCAAAAGGTCTATGTTTCTGTGCTTTATGATTCCATGGGTCCAAATATTTAATTAGTTCAGCGGTTCACAACCTTTTTTTGTGCCATGGACCAAACTATTAAAGTTCAGGGGTGCTCCAGGTTGGGAACCCCTGAATAAGTGACTTGCTATTGGTATCAGTATTGGTTTACCACGTGTACGAGATACACCCCTTACCAAGCATTTCAAAATGTCAGTACTTTGAGGTATTACAGGGGAAAAAAAAATAACAGGATGTAGAAACAGTGCAGGTAAACAATAAGGTGCAAGAGTCAGAATGAGGTAACTTTTCGAGGTCAAGAATTCATCTTTAACATACAAGTTAAAAGTTGCATGTTTTCCCACTTTAAGAAAATCCTTCCATTTACAACCTGTTAACAACCTTCAGGGTATTATTTGGTTCATTCAAATTTCCTCTATTCTTCAAAACTCCAGTGAATACAAACCAAACCTCTCCTCTTCACACTTTCCACCCATTATAAGTATTAGTCTAGTAAACTTTCTAGGAACTGTTTTTGATGCATTAAAATCCTTTCTTAAAAGCAGAGACTAGAACTGTGCACCACTGGCATCCTATATAACAGAAGGCTTACTTAACCTCTCTATTCTTATCGTCAATCCTCTGAGCAAATAGAACTGGCACTGCATCGTTTCAGCATCTACGTCAGTCTTTTCCTGGGCGATGAAGAAGAATGATAAGCTGTTTTGTTTTGGTTAGTTGAAGGCTTTACACTCTGCAGCCCCCCATTGCCTTCGCGCCCGACCCCAGCACCTCCTCATGTCTGTTCTGTTTCAACAGTTGTTGTGACAGTGTCTTTGTGTGGGTGCTGATCATACTTACTCACTTACTGTCAGTCCTGTCCTCACCTACTTACTCATTCTGCCTTGTCAAATTATTCTTTGTTGAAGCGACGATTATTTGTGCCCTGACACCTTCAGAAGATTAGCTGAAATTTATGAATGGTTTAGTTTGAGGTATCAGAGACTGGCTTAAGGAAACAAGAGCTTCACTGAAGAATTTACTGTAACATCTCTTTCTCTCCCTCGCTTCTTTTCTCTATTTCTACCTGCCTCTCCCTCCCTCTTTCATCCTCTTCTCTCCTGCTCACCCACCAGTCCCTCCCTCCTCCCTCCTTCTTTTCATCTTCCACCCTATTCTTTTCTCCATTTTTCCTTTCTCCTCTTCTGTTTTTCTCCTTCTTTCTCCCTCTTTCTCTCCTCTCCCCAATCTCTTGCTCTTTCACCCTCTCCCATCTTCCTCTCCCCTTTCCCCTTTCTCAATCTTCTCCTCTCTTCCTTCTCCTCTTCCCCACTCTCTCCTTCTCCCCTCTCCTACTTCCCTCTCTCCTCATGTTCCTCTCACTGTTCCTTCCCTCTTCCACTCTCTCCCCTCTCTTCCCTCTTTCTCTTTATCCTCCCTCATTCCTCCTATCTTTCTCTTTCTTGATTGGACTATTAGAATTTCCACAACATTCCTATAATTTCCAGACCACCTGTACCATTGGAAGTTGGATTGAAAAATCGCTGAGCTTAACTAGTCAAACAATTTTTCTTTTGACCCCCAACTCTAATATTTTGCCAAGAATCAGTGCACTCAGAACTGTTGTCGTAGAGCAGATCACTTTTCCAGATGAAGTTAACTGCAGCAGGAACTAACTAATGAACTTAACTGCATGGACTCACCTGGATTCATAGAGGTTCTGGGTCCATCCCAGAAGATTGGAGGAAGGAGCTCAGTACGGATACCCTTACTGAAGGATACCCACCATTCCACTGCCAGCCTTGGATGCCACCTCTGATGCCCATTACATTGACAACACGCCTAACAAGTGATATTGCTCACCACACTGATTCCCAATTGAGAAGCTGTTTCCCAGAGTAAAGACACCAGTACATAGCACTGGCTAAACCACAGCATCTACAACACGCTGCAGTGAGAT
Source organism: Mobula birostris (assembly GCF_030028105.1). NCBI lineage: Eukaryota > Metazoa > Chordata > Chondrichthyes > Myliobatiformes > Myliobatidae > Mobula > Mobula birostris. The sequence continues at coordinate 127,998,141 of NC_092371.1, forward strand.
CACCTCTCATTCCCCTCGTCTCAAGCGCATAGGCCTATCCTCCGACGTCCCAGGAGAAGACAGTAAACAGATACCAGGCTTGTTCCTTCAAGTGGATGCAAAGTATCTTGCTGGATGTCCTCCCCCATTCCCAGCCCCATGGTTCCCCATTGCCAAAGTCAACATCATCCGCCTGTGGGATCTTGCTGTGCAAAAATGCTTTTCCATGTTTTCTGAATTGCAACAACAAGTCAAGACAGGTTGCTTTGGTGTGTTTTTATTTTGCTTATTCATATTTTAGGATCTGTGCACCATGCAAAGCAAGAATTATTGCCCCTGGTTTGTGAGGTTATGTCATTGATGGGTATGGAGTAACTCAAAGACCAAACTGGTACATTTGGTAGACTTTCTCTTATGTAGTGATGTTAATGTACCTGGTGCTTTTTAAAAATAGTCATCCTGTAAGTTCCATTTGTAAAGAACTTAGCTGCACATCTCCTTTGAACTTATCCCCCTCATATTAAGTGAATGCTCTGTAGTGGTGGACATCTTGACCCTGATAAAAAGTTACTGACTGTTTATCTATGCCTCTCGTAACCATAATCTGTCAGGTCTGTCCTCAGACTCTGCCACTTCAGAGAAAACACCCTTAATCTGTGCACTCTGTCTTTACAACGCATGGCCTCCAATCCAGGCAGCATCTTGGTAAGCCTCTCCTCCATCCTTTCTAGAGACTGGTGGATTTGTGGAATTCATTGCCACAGACAGCTTTGGAGGCTAAGTCATTAGGTAGATTTAAAGCGGAGGTTGATTGTTTCTTGATTACTAAGGGCATCAAAGGTTATGGGGAGAATGGAGTTGAGAGGGATAATAAATCAGTCATGATGGAGTGGTAGAGCAGACTGGATGGGCCGAATGATTCTACACCTATCTCTTATGATCTTTCCAAAGCCTCCACACCTTTCTTGTAATATTCAGAGTGACGAATATTAAATACAATACTCCAGAAGCAGCCTAATCAGAATTTTTAGCTCTTACCTCTTCAGACTGGCTATCTCCCATTTGCACTCCCAATCTGAACGCAGGGTCTTCACTGAAAATTTTGACCTTCTCTCTTCCTCCACAAGTACTGCTCAACTCACCGAGTTCCCTCCAGCAGTCTGCTTTACTTTTTTGGCTCGGATTTGCTGTGGCCGCATTGAACAGTGGGGCAGATTTAAGGGGCTGAGTGGCCTACTCCTGTACGGTAGTGTAGCGGTTAACACAACCACTTTACAAGCGCCAGGGATCACTGATGGGGGGGTTCAATTCTGCCGCTGTCTGCAAAGAATGTGTATGTTCTCCCTGTGACTACGTGGGTTTCTTCCTGGTTCCTCTCATATTCCAAGGATATACGGTTAAGGGTAGTGAGTTGTGGGCATGCTATGTTGGTGCCAGACATACAAGAGCAATTGCGAGCTGTCCTAGCACATCCCCGTACTGTGTTGGTCATTGACACAAATGACACATTTCACTCTTTGAATGTTTTGATGTACATGAGACAAAAAAAAAAGCAATTTTTTTCTCTTTAATCTTCCTTTTCTTCTTGTGCTGTGTAGTTTCATGGCTTGAGGTGAGACAAGCATAAAACAGCAGTCTAACCGCTTACCTCCCGGGATTTGATGTTTGCCCAGTTCTGAGGGGCCATGCAACATGAGCAAGATTTGCACTGCCCTCTCCTCAGTTTCCCACACTCTCCAGGGCTGTTCACCTGTCCATCACAGTTTGAAGAAGTGCAAATTGAAAAATAACAAGGCCAGGGCAACAAGTGCACCCTTGAATAAATAAAGGAATTCTTGGCTGGGACTTAAAGGCCAACTCCTCTCTCCTCTTCCAAAATAGATCAGCACTGTTCCATCTCTGATTTATTTTGCCATCTCTTCTTTGTAGTATCCCCTGCCCTTTGCTACCCCCATGTTGCACACCTTTTATTTTTGCATTAAAACCACAGCAGAAGCCATGTCAATTATCCCCTAAAAGGAAAGAAGACCCGCATTTCTGTAGTTCCTTTGTCATCCCCTTTGGGACATCCCAAAGCATGGTATACCCCCAGTGAAAAGCAGCTGCAAGGCTACACAGTGGTGCAAGAAATCTGGTTAATATGTGCTCTTTTGCAATATTGGGGAACATATACAGTTGTAGAACTGATGCCTTGTGGCACTAGAGGCCCCAGATTAGATTCTGACATAATCTGTCACTGTGGATTTTGTCTGGCCTCTCTGTGACAGTGGGAATTTTGCCTGAGTGCTTCAGTTTCCATAAGACCATGAGACCTTGGAGCAGAATTAGGCCAGGCCCATCGAGTCTTCTCTGCCATTCCATCATGGTTGATTTATTATCCCTCTCAACCCCATCCTCTAGCCTTCTTGCCATAATCTTTGACACCCTTATTAATCAAGAACCTATCAACCTCCACTTTAAATATATCTAATGATTTGGCCTCCACAGCCACCTGTGGCAATGAATTCCACAGGTTCACCACCCTTTGGCTGAAGAAACTCCTCCTCATCCCTGTTCTGAAGGGACGTCCTTCAATTCCGAGGCTGTGTCCTCTGGTCCTTGAATCCCCACTATAGGAAACATCCTCCACACATCCTCTCAAATTGACTGCTGTAAATTGCCACTAGTTTGTAGATTAGTGCTTAAGTCTTAGGATAGTTGATAGGAATGTAGGGAGAATAAAATGGTATGGGACTGTACAGGACTCACAGCTCAGCTCTCTAGGTCTTCCTCTTCCTCCAAAGGAGTCCACCGTGTTCTTGATGTAGAGAGAGATCTTGTGTTCAAGCCTATAGCTCTCTGAAAGTGACTCTACAGATTGATGGAGTGGTAAAGAAAGTGTATGGCATTTAGTAGTTAAGGCACCGAGTTCAAGACTCAAAGTCGTATTGCAGTTTTATAAACCTCCAGTGATTTTGGCTCCTACGGTGGGCTGCAATCAGCGTGAGAGGTTGTTCATTGGAGATGCAGTGTGAGGTTTAAAAAGAGCTCAGTTGCTTTCAGCTCTTTTTGGCAGGCTGCAATCAGCACAAGATCAATAAAAAGAAGGGAGGTGTAAGTGTAGCGGCAATTGTGGCAGCGGGCTTTGTATGAGTGTGCCAGTTTTAGAGTGACCAGGCTTTGGCTCAATAGACTTAAGCAAGACCCAGCTTGGGTAAGCACAGGTGGAGGTTCTAAGTAAGTAAGTTTCTTATAAGTTTTTATTCTGTTAGTACATAGCTGGTGGGCACGTGGCCAAGTGGTTAAGGCATTGAACTAGCGACCTGAAGGTCGTGAGTTCAAGCCCCAGCCGAGGGAACATGTTGTGTCCTTGAGCAAGGCACTTAATCACACAGTGCTGTGCGACGACACTGGTGCCAAGCTGTATGGGTCCTAATGCCCTTCCCTTGGACAACATTGGTGTCGTGGAGAGGGGAGACTTGCAGCATTGGCAACTGCTGGTCTTCCATACAACCTTGCCCAGGCCTGCGCCCTGGAGAGTGAAGGCTTTCCAGGTGCAGATCCATGGTCTCGCAAGACTAGCAGATGCCTTTATTTTATTTTACATAGCTAGTGCACTAAGAATCGGTTTAGAGGTAGTGACATGTTCTTTGTGTGAGATGTGGGAACTCCGGGAAACCTCCAGTCTCCCTGATAACTACATCTGCATGAAGCTCCAGCTCCTTAGACATTGTGTTAATGGGTTCAATAGGTTCGATAGCTACATTTAATGTCAGAGAGATGTATACAGTATACATCCTGAGATTCTCATTCTTCGCAAACATCCACAAAAACAGAGGTGTGTCCCATAGAATGAATGACAGTTAAACATTAGAACCCCAAGGAGCCCCAGCCCCAGCTCCCCCCTCCCATGCAGAATCAGCAGCAAGGCAATGACCCCCCCCCACCCCCACTAACAAAAAAGCATCGGCGCCCCCGCCAAGCACTCAAGCGTACAGCAAAGCATCGATAAAACATGGACTTGCAATACCCCAAAGACTACTCGTTCACCGTTCACCCGATAATTTGACGTACCACAGTCTCTCTCTCTCTCTCTCTCTCTCTCTCTCTCTCTCTCTCTCTCTCTCTCTCTCTCTCTCTCTCTCTCTCTCTCTCTCTCTCTCTCTCTCTCTCTCTCTCTCCCTCCCTCCCTCTCTTTCTCTCTCCCTCTCTCCCTAATAAGGGAAAAAGAGATGTCCCAGTTTCACAGCGAGAGGGGAAACATAACAAACAACTCGCTGATTTATGGTGTTAAAAGTCTGTTGCATTGTTTTTCCCGAGCTCTGCACCCAGAGAGTTGGCTCCAGAAATGCTCAGGTCTCTGGACACACAGCCGGCAGCTAACCCACTGCTTGCAATGATCCGTATTCTCCCATGACACCTCTGTCAAACGCACTGGCCTTGAATCAGCCCATCTCCAGAGCCATGCAAATCTGGCACCCTGAGAGCGCGCTCATCTTCCAGGCTGCGTCCTTGGGATATCAAAAAGCGGTCGGTCGTGAGGCCCTGAGAGCGGGTCCCATTTCCGCAAAGAACTGAAGTCAGAGTGTAACTCCAGGTCAAGGTCTTCAAAAGAGCCTTGAAAAGGACAAAAAGAGATATCAAAGATAGAAACAGAGCTGTTTCCAAAGATGCAAGCAGAGGAGCCGCTGTTTAGTGCCATCGTAACTTCGCTCCGCCCCTCTGAAGTGTAAAAGAAATGAGGCTGCAGCTGGATGACCTTCAGATCATACAGAGAATGAGGAGACAGACAGGAGCAACAGGGAGGTAGTCACCCTTAAGTTGCTGGAGGCAGGTACCTTGGTGACTGTAAGAAAGGGTATAGTCACTGTGGCCATTCCCCTCAGTAATATGTATACTGTTAGGGTGGGGGGGGGGAGACCAATCTATCGGGGGAAGCCTCAGCGATCAGGTCTCTGGCACTAAGTCTGGCGCTGTGGCTCAGAAGGGAAGGTGGGGGAGAAGAGGAGAGCAGTAATGATAGAGAGTCCGTAACTAGAGGGGCAGTAAGTAGATTCTATGGATGTGAACAAGAGACCCAGATGCTATGTTGCCTCACAGGTTCCAGGGTCCGAGGTGTCTCAGACTGGGTCCATGGCGTTCAAATGGAAGAAGGCGAACAGTTGGAAGTCACGGTACATATTGGTCTCAATGACATAGGTAGGAAAAGGGAGGAGGGCCTGAAGAAAGAATGGTGTGAGTTAGGCAGAAAGCTGAAAAGCAGGACCTCCAGCGTAGTAATCTCTAGATTTCTGCCTATGCCACGTGCCAGTGAGGGTAAGAATGGGATGATCTGGCAGATGAATGTGTGGCTAAAAGATTGGTGCAGGGGGCAGACTTTCAGATTTCTGGATCATTGGAATCACTTCTGGGGAAGGTATGACCTGTACAAAAAGGATGGGTTACTCCTGAACCTGGGCATCACCAATATCCTTACGGGCAAGTTTGCTGGAGCTGTGGGGGAGGGTTTTATCTAATTTGGCAGGGGGATGGAAACCAGAGGGATAGGGCTGAGGTTTGGGCAGTTGGTATACAGTACAACTAGATGATGTGAGTAGTGAGCCTGTGAGGAAGGACAGGCAAATGAGAGGGCAAAATTACAGTCAGAGGGATGTTAAAGTGTAATGGAGGCCAAAATCATAAAGGGTGGTGAATATTGGATTGAAGGTGTTATATTTGAATGCACACAGTATATGGAATAAGGTAGGTGATATTGTAGTGCAGTTGGAAATTGGCAGATACGCTGTTGTGGACATCACTGAGTTGTGGCTGAATGAAAATCATAGTTGGGAGGTTGACATCCAAGGATACACGTGGTGTCGAAAGGACAAGCAGGTGGGCAGAGAGGGTGGAGCACTTCTGTTGGTAGAAATTGGAATCGATCCCTTAGAAAGAGGTGACAAGGATCGGAAGGTATAGAATCCTTGTGAGTAGAGTTCAGAAACTACATTGGTAAAAAGACCTTAATGAGAGTTACATACAGGCCTCCGAATGTAGGCAATGTTGTGATCATCATGGGAAATTTCAAAATGCAGGTAGATTCCGAAAATCAGGCTGCAGCTGAATCCAAAAAGAGGGAACCTGTAGAATGTGTATGAGATGGCTTCTCAGAGCAGCTTGCGGCTGAGCCCTCTAGAAGAAGGTCAATTCTGGATTGGGTGCTATGTAATAAACCAGATTTGATTAGAAAGCATAAAGTAGAGGAACCCTTGGGAGACAGTGAACATAATATGACAGAATTCACCTTGTAGTGTGAGAGGGAGAAGCTAAAATCAGATGTATCAGTATTACAGTGGAGTAAAGGGAAATACAGAAGAACAAAAGAGGAGCTAGCCAAACTTGAATGCAAGGGGACACTATCAGGGATGATAGCAAAGGCTAGTGTTTCTGGGGGAAATTAGGAAGGCGCAGGAAAGATGCATCCCAAAGATGAAGAAAATTCGAAAGGGAGGATGAATAAACAATGGCTGAGAAGGGAAGTCAAAGACAGCGTAAAAGCAAAAGAGAGGGCCTATAATATTTCAATTATTAGTAAGAAGTTTGAGGATTGGGAAGCTTTTAAAAACCAACAGGAGGCAACTTAAAAAGCCATAGAAAGAGAAAGGATGAAATATGAAAGTAAGCTAGCCAATAATATAAAAAGAGGATTCAAAAATCTTTTTCAGATATATAAAGGATAAAAGAGAGACAAGAGTAGATATTGAACCATTGAAAAATGATGCTGGACAGGTAGTAATGGAGGACAAAGAAATGGTGCATGAAATTAAATGCTTTACCTCTACAGGGAGGAAATTCACTCTAATATTCAATGCTTTGAATCATTGCATAAAGAGAAGGCGAGGCATCTTTGCTCTTTAGGCTTCCTTCTGAGATGCCAGAACAAGGACATCATCCCTAAGTTCATGAGGTTGCATTCCGCAATGGTTTCTCCGGAGACTAAGCGCATTCTGTGATGAGCTGGCCAAGTGTTGATTAGGGAGCGTGTCCAATACGTTTGATCCACCCTGGACATCAATGCGAACAGACAACTATCTCTTCATTTGGAATTGTCAGCTCTTTTATCTCCTAGAGATTGGGAGTACATCAACAGGTCCACCCCTGCCCAAGGTGAACTAGTTTCTCAAAGGAAAACTGCAAGGCAGGTCAGGAAATCAACAAACTATCCCAACAACATACAGCCACTCCACCATTGGACCCAGAAAGGATTGTCACTAATCAAACTGGGCAAAGCATTGACAAGGCGACTAGGTCGGTCCTCGCCAATGAGCTAACCTTGGCTCCGGTCCCCAGAACTACAGCTTATCAGGACTACATCGGCAGAGTAGAGCAAGCAATCCAAAAACTCCCACTGGATACTGTGGAGAAGATAAGGATGGAGGTCTACATGGCTCTCAAAAGAGACATTTTGCCAAAACTGACCATTACAAGAGGAGTGACTGGCCCTCCAGGCACTATGCAAAACCCAGCCATCATAATTTTACCAGCAGACAAAAGAAATGCGATGGTCCTGATGTCCTCGGAGGCATACCACAGGGAAGTCCAACAGATCCCGGATAATCCCTGCTACAAAGTTCTACAGCAGGATCCCACGGATTTTATTGTGAGGATGTCCTCTGCTTTACTGAAGAAATCCAGACTGCCAGCAGACATCTGCAAGACATTTCTGTCTCAGGCACCAGTACCACCAAAACTTTATGGCTTCCCTAAGATACACAAGGAGGGTCCCCCCCCCCCCCCACCCGAAGCCTCTCATCACTGGGATAGCTTCTCTGACTTACTACCTTATTAAGCATTTAATGACCATGCCATCTCCCTTTATTGGGGGCTGTGAGCATCACATCACAAATTCAACCAACTTCATAAAAAAGATAAGCAACATCCAGCTGACCCTAGAAGACATAATGGTCAGTTTTGACCTTAAAATGGCTGACAGAAAACTGGAAACCTAACAACAAGCAGGAACCCATCACTTCCCAATATTTCCAGGTTTCTGGAAGGATAACCAGGAACCCGAAGAAATACTGGATTAACACCATCCACAAACCTGTAAGGAAGCTCAAATCGCAGTTTATGCAGGTCAAAGATGTCCTGGGACTCAGGACGGCTTGCATGTACAGGATTCCCTGTGGAAGTGGAGCAATGTATATTGGCCAGGTGGCACGCACGGTGGCAACCCACATCAAGGAGCACAAGAGGTGTATCCATCTGGGTTACCCGGAGAAATTGGTAATAGCAGAACATTACATTCACAATGGACATAGGATTGACTTCGACGGCACAAAAAACTACCATGCCATACCAGTGGCTTTTGGGACTGCTTGGGGCAGGAAACCATTGAAATAAAACTAGAGGAAAATAGTTTTTACAAAGACAAAGGTCTTACTCTAAGTAAGAACTGGAATTTGATTGTAAACAAGGTGGGATATCAGAAACCTGATTGGATGATGACTAACCAATCAGGAGGGATGGACGACGGGGGTATAAATACCATCAGACTAGACATGCCCAGGTATTATCCCTGATGAAGATGGCAGAGTTTGCCATCAAAACATTGTTTAAGCTTGATACCTGTACCCGGCTGGAAGCCCAAGTAAAGTTTATTTGTACATTGTATCAGTCTTCACTGTGGAAGACAGTAGCAGAATGCCAGTATCAAATCAAATCAAGTTTAATTGTCATTCAAGACACACATGGAAACAGCCAAATGAGACAGCGTTCCTCTGGAGCCGAGGTGCAAAAACATACACGCGTATTCAAAATAACGAGAAAGGAGAACGAGAACATAGTCATGTAAAAAAAACAAATTTTTAGACAAAGTTCCTGAGCGACAAGCCTGCAAATTGATGGTTCCTGGCAGTCCAGCCTTTAATTCCACTGATCCACCACTGGAGGGAGTGACTATTGGGAGAGACCACCCCCAACCAAGCCCGGACACCACACTACAGTGCAAGCCCGAGGACTGAGGCCTAGTCCTAGCTACAACCGAGATGACATTGCTGCCTTTCCGCTTATCTCATCACCAAACAAAGGAAGCAGGCCTGCGGCAATTAATGTCCAACAAGGTCTTGAGATCACAAAAAAATGTTCAAGACAGTCACTCATAGTTTCACTGCATATCGACTTTGCGCCAACTTGAAGGCACCAACTTGCCTCCAAGTAGCAGGCAGCAGCACAGTCTCCACCCAGGTCACTCTTCCAAACCTAATCCGGCTTCCCCTGCAGTCCGATAGCCCGGCTCGAATCCCCTGGCCCGACGGCCTGCTTTGACATTCCTCACCTGATGGCTCTATTTAGGGTTGCCAACTTTCTCACTCCCAAATAAGGGACGAGAGTAGCAGTCAAATACGGGACACGTGTGTTTACCCCAAGAAAGACTACCATGACCATGAAGCCTTGCGCAGGCACCTGTGTGCGCATGCGTGATGTGCGCATACATGATGTGTGCATGCATGTACGTGCTGATTTTTTTCTACAAATCGTTTTTGGCGATTCTGTTCAGTGAAACTACACTGTACATACATTATTTCTACTTTATATTGGCTGTGTCTTTATCATATTCCTGCTTTTAATATATGTTAGTGTTATTTTAGGTTTTATGTGTTATTTGGTATGATTTGGTAGGTTATTTTTTGGGTCTGGGAATGCTCAAAAATTTTTCCCATATCAATTAATGGTAATTGCTTCTTCGCTTTAAGCCATTTCGGCACAAAAGGTTTCATAGGAAAGCTCTACCTCAGCGGGGGAACTACAGGGCAAGGGCGGTCATGTATGGGACAAACCAATTTAGCCCAATATACGGGATGTTCCGGCTAATACGGGACAGTTGGCAGCCCTGGCTCCATTCGAAGTCCCTAGACCAATGGGCTGACTCACCTTCTCCAAACCACTGTCTGACTCTTACGACATCCTAGCCAGCTACTCCAAACAATGAGCAGCTCACTGATGTGGTGGACCTGTTGTACAGGTAGTTACTAGAGTCAAGAATAGTCTTACTATGTATGAAACCACATTCAACAAGGAAAAAAGCCCTTTGGTCGGCCCCCGAGAGGCCGCTGTGTGTGTATACACACCACCAGCAGGGGGCAGAAGTGAGTGCCATTGCTATTACTAAGGAGAGGGTGCTTGAGAAGCTGAAAAGTCTGAAGATAGATATGTCACCTGGAGCAGATGCACCCCAGGTTCTGAAAGCGGTTGCCGAAGAGATTGTGAAGACATTAGTAATGATCTAACAAGAATCATTAGATTCTGGAATGGTTCCAGAGGACTGGAAAGTTGCAAATGTGCTGCAGGGATCATGTTGCGACTGTTTTTTTCACATTATATATCAGTGATTTAGATGAAGAAATCGATGGCTTTGTGGCCAATTTTATGGATGATACAAGAATAGGTGGAGAGCCGGGTAGTGCTGAGGAAGCAGGGTGTCTGCAGAAAGACTTAGACTGATTGGGGGAAATGGGCAATGGGCAGATGGAATTTAGTGTAGGGAAGCGCATGGTATATGCATTTTGGTACAAGGAATAAAGGTGTGGAATATTTTTCAAGTGGGGAGAAAATTGAAAAATCAGAGGTGCATAGCAGCTTGGGAGTCTTTGTGCAGGATTTCCTAAAGCAGGGGTCCATGGACTCCCTCGATTAATGGTAAGGATCCATGACATAAAAACGTTTGGAAACCTTTGCACTAAAGCTAATTTGCAGGTTGAGTTGGTGGTGAGGAAGGCAAATACAATGTTAACATTCATTTCTAGAGGATTAGAATACAAGAGCAGGGATATAATCTGAGGCTTTATAAGATATTTGTCTGGGGCCCTTATCTAAAAAAAATGTGTTGGCATTGGAGAAGGTCCAGAGGAGGTTCATGAGAATGATCCCGGGAATGAAAGGGGTTAACATATGAGGAACGTTTGATGGCTCTAGGCCTGTACCCACTTGAATTTAGAAGTATGTGGGGGGACTTCATTGAAACCTATTGAATATTGAAAGGCCTAGAATGGCTGGTTGCGTAGTGGCATCAGCACCGGACTTCAGAGCGAAGGCTCCCGAGTTCGAATCCAGCCGGCTCCCTTTCATGCTTTCCATCCGGGCTGGGTTGAGCTCGAGCTAGCAACTCGGCCTCGTAAAGATAAGAAAGCCTGCTAAAAGATGACGACATCCCAATGACTCCACTCGGAGTTAAGGGCTTTCTTCTTCTTCTTCTAGATAGAGTGGATGTGGAAAGGATGTTTCCTGTTGTGGGGAGTTTAGGACCACAGGACACCACCTCAGAATAGAGGGACATCCATTTGAAACAGAGATGAGGAAAAATTTCTTCAGCCAGAGGGTGGTGAATCTATGAAATTCATTGTCATAGACAGTTGTGCAGGCCAAGTCATTGGATATATTTAATGTGGACTTTGATAGGTTCTTGATTAATCAGGGCATCAAAGGTTACAGGGAGAAGGCAGGAGAATGGAGTTGAGAGGGATAATAACTCAGCCACAATGGAATGGCAGAGCAGACTCAATGGACTGAATGACCTAATTCTGCTCCTATATCTTATGTCTTATATGATCTTATAGAAACTTTGGTTCAGCTAAATCTCGTGTTGCATTCAGTTCTGGTTGTTCCATTAAAGAGAAGGCTTTAGAGAGGTTTATCAAAATGCGACCTTGATTAGAGGGCACGTGTAACAAGAATAGGTTGGAGAAACTCGTGTTGTTTTATCTAGAGTGGCAGACTGAGGGGAGACCTGAGGGAAGTTTACCAGATTATGAGAGGCATCGGTAGAGAAGACAGCAATTATTTTCTACCAGGATCAATAAATCTAATACTAGGAACCATGTATTTATGGTGAGAGAGGTAAAGTTCAAAGGAGATGTGCAGGGCAAGTGTTTTACACAGAGAGCAGTGGGTGACTGAAAAGAACTGCAATGTGTGATGGTGAAGGCAGGTATTATAGAGACATTTGAGAGGCAATTAGATCAGCCTGTGAATGTGCAAGAATGGAGTGAAATGGCTAATGTGCAGGTAGAAGAGTGTAGGCATCGTTTGCCTAATTAGTTCAGCACAACATAGAACATAGAATAGTACAGCACAGTACAGGCCCTTCGGCCCACATTGTTTTGCCAGCCCTCAAACCCTGCCTCCCATATAACCCCCCACCTTAAATTTCTCCATATACCTGTTCAGTAGTCTCTTAAATTTCACTAGTGTATCTGCCTCCACCACTGACTCAGGCAGTGCATTCCACACGCCAACCACTCTCTGAGTGAAAAACCTTCCTCTAATATCCCCCTTGAACTTCCCACCACTTAACTTAAATCCATGTCCTCTTGTATTGAGCAGTGGTGCCCTGGGGAAGAGGCGCTGGCTATCCACTCTATCTATTCCCCTTAATATCTTCTATACCTCCATCATGTCTCCTCCTCTCCAAAGAGTAAAGCCCTAGCTCCCTTAATCTCTGATCATAATCCATACTCTCTAAACCAGGCAGCATCCTGGTAAATCTCCTCTGTACCCTTTCCAATGCTTCCACATCCTTCCTATAGTGAGGCAACCAGAACTGGACACAGTACTCCAAGTGTGGCGTAACCAGAGTTTTATAGAGCTGCATCATTACCTCGCGATCTCTATCCCTCGACTTATGAAAGCTAACACCCCATAAGCTTTCTTAACTACCTATCTACCTGTGAGGCAACTTTCAGGAATCTGTGGACATGTACCCCCAGATCCCTCTGCTCCTCCACACTACCAAGTATCCTGCCATTTACTTTGTACTCTGCCTTGGAGTTTGTCCTTCCAAAGTGTACCACCTCACACTTCTCCCCATCTGCCACTTCTCAGCCCACTTCTGCAATCTATCAATGTCTCTCTGCAATCTTTGACAATCCCCTACACCACCTACAACACTACCAACCTTTGTGTCGTCTGCAAACTTGCCAACCCACCCTTCTACCCCCACATCCAGGTCATTTATAAAAATCATGAAAAGTAGAGGTCCCAGAACTGATCCTTGTGGGTCACCACTAGTCACAATCCTCCAATCCAAATGTACTCCCTCCACCATGACCCTCTGCCTTCTGCAGGGAAGCCAATTCTGAATCCACCTGACCAAACTCCCCTGGATCCCATGCCTTCTGACTTTCTGAATAAGCCTACCATGTGGAATCTTGTCAAATGCCTTACTAAAATCCATGTAGATCACATCCACTGCACTACCCTCATCTATATGCCTGGTCACCTCCTCAAAGAACTCTATCAGACTTGTTAGACACAATCTGCCCTTCACAAAGCCATGCTGACTGTCCCTGACCAGACCATGACTCTCTAAATGCCCATAGATCCTATCTCTAAGAATTTTTTCCAACAGCTTTCCCACCACAGACGTAAGGCTCACAGGTCTATAAATACCTGGACTATCCCTACTAACTTTTTTGAACAAGGGGACAACATTCGCCTCCCTCCAATCCTCTAGTACCATTCCCGTAGACAACGAGGACATAAAGATTCTCGCCCAAGGCTCAGCAATCTCTTCCCTCACCTCGTGGAGCAGGCTGGGGAATATTCTGTCAGGCCCCGGGGACTCATTCGTCCTAATGTATCTTAATAATTCCAACACCTCTTCTGCCTTAATATCAACTTGCTCCAGAACAGCTACCTCACTCATATTGTCCTCACCGTCATCAAGTTCCCTCTCATTGGTGAATACCGAAGAGAAGTATTCATTGAGGACCTCGCTCACTTCCACAGCCTCCAAGTACATCTTCTCACCTTTATCTCTAATCGGTCCTACCTTCACTCCTGTCGTTCTTTTGTTCTTCACATAATTGAAGAATGCCTTGGGGTTTTCCTTTACCCTACTCACCAAGGCCTTCTCATGCCCCCTTCTTGCTCTCCTCAGCCCCTTCTTTAGCTCCTTTCTTGCTACCCTATATTCCTCAATAGACCCATCTGATCCTTGCTTCCTAAACCTCATGTATGCTGCCTTCTTCCACCTGACTAGATTTTCCACCTCACTTGTCATCCATGGTTCCTTCACCCTACCATTCTTTATCTTCCTCACCAGGACAAATTTATCCTTAACATCCTGCAAGAGATCTCTAAACATCGACCACATGTTTATAGTACATTTCCCTGCAAAAGCATCATCCCAATTCACACCTGCAAGTTCTAGCAGTATAGCCTCATAATTTGCCCTTTCTCAATTAAAAATTTTCTTGTCCTCTTTGATTCTATCCTTTTCCATGATAATGCTAAAGGCCACGGAGCAGTGGTCACTGTCCCCCAGATGCTCACCCACTGAGAGATCTGTGACCTGACCCAGTTTGTTACCTAACATTGCGGGCTGAAGGGCCTGTTTCTGTGCTGTAGAGTTCTGTGTCTCTCTATGACTCTATAATGAGCCTTGGCTAAGACAACAGGGATAAGGTCAACACTCAACATAAAATAAGGACATGGGATCTTTCGTGTCCACTCAAGTGGGTCACCCATTTGACATCCCACTCAAAGAATTCACCAGCGAACTCACGGGTTGCGAGGTCATTATGTGGGAGTTTGGTATGCACAAATTAGCTACAGGGTTTTCTGCTCCTCACCAGTGATTACCCTTCAGAAAAGTTCTTGATTAATGTAAAAAAGCTGTGGCGTATCCTGCTATTGTGAAAGATGTGACACAAACGTGAATGCTTTTTGCCAGCGGTGTATTTATCCCAGCAACTGTAGATTTTGTCTCCCATTTACCCCAGGCTTGTGCGAACCTGCCAGGCAGAAATGGGTAATTAAAATGAGAATGACAATTAGAACCAGCTTTATTGTCACTGACAGTTATCATAAAATTAGTTGCTTTGCCTCAGCAGTACAGTGCAAGGCATTAACCTTTCTGTAGTAACTAAATAGAGCAAGAGAGGAACAACGAAGGAGTGTCCATGATTTCATGGACCATTCAGAAATACGATGGCAGAGGGGAAGATGTTGTTCCTAAAACATTGAAGTCAGGCTCTTCTGACACCTTACTCCTCTGCAATGGTAGTATAAGAGGAGAGCATTTTCTGACTTGTGTTTGTCTTTAGTGATAGATGCTGCCATATTGAGGTACTGCCCCTTCATGGTGGGGAGTGCTCACGATGCAACTGGTAGAGTCTACGACCCTCTGCAGTCTCTTGAGATCCTGTGCACTGGAGCTTCTGTACCAGGCGGTGAAGCAACCAGTCAGAATGCTCTGCACGGCACATCCGTAGAAATTTGCATGATTCATTGGTGACATACCACATCTCCTCTAACTCCCAATGAAGCAGAGTAACTGGCATGCCTTCTTCATGGCTACATCAATGTGTTGGGCCCAAGAATAAATCCTTTGTGATATTGATGCCTAGGAACCTGAAACTGTTCACCCTTTCCACTGCTGACCCCTCAAAGCGAAGTACTGTGTGTTCTCCTGTCCCAACTTCCCCTTCCTGAAGTCTACATTGGTCTTACTAAACAGACCACTGAGTGCAAGGTTGCTGTTGTAACACCACTCAACCTGTTGATCTATTTAACTTCCTCTTGCCATCTGAGATCCTGCCAACTGTTGTGTCATTGGGAAGTTTATAGATGGTGTAGGAGGTGTGACTAGGCACAGTCATGAGCGTAGAGAGAGAGAGAGAGCAGAACAATGAACTGAGGGTGCACCTGTATTGTCAGAGAAGATGAGATGCTATTACCAATCCTCACTGACTGTGGTCTCTCGATAAGGAAGGTGAGGACCCAGGGTGCCTTATAAATTGCCAAGAGGATTTGAGTTACTTCTTGGGGGGCATGGAAACATGGTGTCCTATAGCATGAAAACAGACCCTTGAGCCTAGCTTGTCCATGCTGACCAAGATTCCCATCTAAGCTATTCCCACTTTCCCGCGTTTGGACCATGTCTGTCTCAACTCTTCCTATCCATGTACCTGTCCAAGGACCTTTAAAATCTTAATGCACCTGACTTAACCACCTCTTCTGTAGGCTCATTCCATTTATAGACTGTTGTCTAGGTGATAAAGTTGCCCCTCAGGTTAGTTTTTAACTTTTCCCCTCTCACCATAATCATATGGTCTCTACTTCTTGATTCCCCTACTCTGTTTGTATTTGCCCTATTTATGCCCTTCATAATCTTCTTAGTAGTGCTACCTAAAACCATTGTTTTTCTTTAAAGATGAGATTCACTTCAGCTGTTTCAGTGGTTCCTTAAACCACAGAAATGATCAGAGCACCACTGTAATGAAGGAGGTAGTTCTGCCATCCTGGTCAAATCCTGCTCTGGTACACCACATTAAAGCTGGAGGAAATCAGCAGGTCAGGAAACACCTATGGAGGGAAATGGACAGTCAATGTTTTGAGTCAAGACTCTTCATCTGGGCTGAAAGATAGTTTGGATGTAACCAGGATAAAAGGTGGAGGGATGGGATGGGCCAATAGATGGGGGAAGGGAGAGTGGGAATGTTACCACAGCCTGGGAAGTTCAGATGATGGAACTTGACAGGAGAGGACAGTTGTGCATGGAATTTAGAGGGTGGTGTGGAGTGAGTGGAAGGGAGTAGTAGGGGAGGGGAACTAATAGGAAGAGTGTCAGGGTGGAAGGCAGATGAAGAGTGTGGGGGAAGGGAGAGGGACTAGGTGGTGGGGACCAGGTGGATCAGCAGGGGAGAGTAAACAGGAAGAGGACAGGTGGGGAATGGTTACTAGAAGATGGAGAAGTCAACGTTCATGCTCCCTGGTGGAAGACTATCCAGTCGGAATATAAGGTGCTGTTCCTCCAATACACGATTAGCCTAGACTTGGCAGTGGAGGAGGCCAAGGACAAACCTGTCGGTGATGGCTGGCAACTGGAAATCCAGGTAGCCATGGTGAATGGTGTGAAGCAGTCCCACTCTGGTAGCTGGGGACTTGAGCAACTCAATATTCCCAATTTTCAGAACCACAGTGCTGCTGGCTCAACAAACCTGGATTCATTACTCATCTCAGGTGCAGCATTTGTACACTTTCCTCTGCTGTTCCTATTTCTCTCACATCCCAAAGATGTACAGGTTGGCAGGTTAGTTTGCCATTGTAAATTGCCCTTAGTGTAAGGGTGAGGCAGAGAAAGCTGTTGGGAATTGGTGGGGAGTGGAGTTAGGTTACATGGAAAATTAATGGAGAATAGGATTGGCCTACGAGCTGGCATAACCGCAATGGGCTGAATTGCCTCCTCCCATGCCATAAGGAACTATAGACGAATCGCAGTTACAATATGTCAGACAGAGGAATGACTTTCCTGGTAGTCTGTTGTGAAGCAACAGCTTCCTGATGATTGTTACTGATGCTGCTTTGATTAAAAAAACAGATTTATTCAATTACCTATTTAAATTCCCCCGCTGGCATCGTGGAGGGGTGTAGTGAACAGTTACCCAGGTCTCTTGATACTGGTCCAGTAACATAACACACCATAATAAAGAGATCTGCTTGATTGTAACATTGTAACCTAAGTCAACCAGCGTCAATTACAAAGTTAACCCCAACCCAAACCAGCTAACAAGGACCAGTATAGCACAGAAACAGGCACTTGCATCTGCAATGTTTGCCAGACTAATCTAGTGACACCTAACCCCTCTGCCTGTACATGATTAATATGCTCTGCATATTCATGTGCCGATCGAATAGGTTCTTAATGACCACTATTGCATATTCTTCCTCCACCAGCCCCGGCAGAGCATTCCAGGCACCCACCACGTTGTGTACAATACTTGTCCCCCACATCCCTTTTGAACGTTCCCTCCCACCTTAAATGCACATCCTCTAGTACTTGTTATTTGTCCTTGGGAAGAAATATTCTGATTTTCTACTCTTTCTACACCCCTCGTAACCTTATCCAGCCTCATCCAGTCTGGGCTCCAGTCCCATCACAATATTGTTATCTCTCAGTTGGCTCTGGAGATGGCCTGGCAATTAGATTGAAACTAACTGCAGGGAGGGGCGATAAACACTGACCCTCCCAGTAATGTCCAAGTCCAGCAAGAGAATATAAAAATGATGAACTTTAAAGTTTGAGGGATAAATATCAGCAGGTTACCATGGCCACCTTCCCTGTTTTTCTTTCAAGTGCAGGCAGGTGGAGTTTAATATTGCAACCCAATTGACTTGCAATTTTTAATCTATTTTATATGATAAGATGATTTTGTACAGTAAGATGAACTCTTGACGTCATAATCTACCTTGTTATAGCCTTGCAGCTTTACTGCCCACACTTCCTCAGTAACTGCAACAATTAATTCTGCCTTCTATTATAATTTTCCTTTGTACTACCTCAGTGGACTGTTGTCATGAAACTATCTGTATGGAAGGCATATAAAACAGAGTTTTTCACTTGTGGCAATAATAAACCAATTTATCATTTCACCAATTTGGATGCTGAGGTTGTCCCTGATTATACGTTCATTTCTTACTCTTCCCTGTTTGCTCCTGAGGATGTGTAGGGGTGAAACACAGTCTTGATAGTCCGCAGTCTTTTGGTGAAGTCCTTTCACAGTGCTGTTGGGAGGGAGCTCACCTTCTGCACCCTTTCTCTCTTTCAATCGTTCCTGTGAAGTGCTGGAAGGAGGTGTTCCAGCCACGGTGCACACCCCAACACTCTCAGGGAAATCCTGGTGGAGATGAAGGGAGAACATGACCCTTGTGCTCCAAGATGATTATTGTGAAAGGGTTGAGGAGGAGCCCGGTTCCCTCAGCCTGTAGATGGCGCTGTGGTCAAGTGAACCTCTTTTTTAAAAATTCCCTTGCAAGTTTACGTTTCGTTTCATCAACAGGCGATATGTTAATACTGGTGCAGCAGAGCTTTCTAGCGAGGAGGGGGATGGGCTATTTATTAATCTACTCAAAACTTTCTTGGAATATAATGGATGGTTCTGTATATAAGATCCCACAGGCAGAATTGTAGACAAAGGTCTTTAGAAAGAAACAGGCATAATTAACATTTCTGCTTGTAATTGCATGAACTTGAGACTGATCAAGATCATTGTTTAATGAGTTGTGTTCGACTGTCTGCTTCAACTCACCCTTCCTCTCAATTCCAGCATAACTCTTTGTACTGCATCTACCCTTCTTTTCCATAAATATCTTCGCTTCCACTGTCTGACACTGATTTTGTTCTCCCTATCTACCTCCCTCCTCTCAGGCTACAGCAAAGCAAGTCTTTGTAATAAAGAGTATTATATCATCTCTGTAGCTTTTGATTTGACAAGACCACAAGACATAGCAGCACAAATGGGCCATTCAGCCCATCGAATCTGCTCTGCTAATCGTCCCTCTTAACCCCATAACTTTAACATCATTTCCAGTCAAGAACCTATCCAACCTCTGTTTTAAATATACAGTACCTGATGACTTGACCTCCACATCTCTCTGTGGCAACAAATTCCACACATTCACCACCCTCCTCGCTGAAGAAATTCCCACTCATCTCTGATCTGAAAGGAAGTCCTTTTATTCTCTGACTGTACCCTCTTGTCCTAGATTCTCCACTACTGGTGACATCCTCTCCATGTCCACTCATCTAGACCTTTCAATATATATGTAAGTTTCAATGAGATCCTGCCTTATTCTTCTAAACTCCAGCGAGTACAGGCCCAGAGCCATCAATCTCTCATCCTACATGAACTCTTTCATCCTCCTCAGGACTCTCTCCAGTGTCAGCACATCCATCCAGAACTGCTCACAATACTCCAAATGTGGTTTTCTTTCCTGTAATAGCAAGGGCTCCTATCTTGTTTTGCTAACTCTTGTGCAGCACCTTGTCAGAGGCGTTCTGAAAATCCAGGAAACAACATCCACTGACTCTCCTTTGTCTATTCTGCTTGTTACTTCCTCAAAGAAATTCAGCAGGTTTGTCAGGCAAGATCTGTCCATAAGGAAAGCTGCTGATATCACTGGATTTCATCATGTGCTTCCAAGTCCCTGAAAATCACGTGGCCCAGATTGGGTACCTGGGCAAGTACTAAAGACCTGTGTTGATCAACAACTGGCTGGTGTGTTCATTGAGATCTTTAACCTCTCACTTCATCAGTGTGTGGTAACCACCTGCTTGAAGCAGGCTTCAATTATACCGGTGTCCTAGAAGATCTTGGTGCCCTGCCTCAATGACTTTTGCCCAGTGGCACTTACATCCACAGTGATGAAGTGCTCTGAGAGGCTGGTGATGAAACATATCAACTCCTGCCTGAGAAGCGACTCAGATCCACTCCAATTTGCCTGCCTGAGCAACAGGTCAACAGCAGATGCTATCTCATTGGTACTTCACTAAACCCAGGAACATCTGGACAGCAAAGATACATACATCAGGATGTTCTTTATTGCCTGCAGCTCAGCATTCAATACCATCATCTCCTCAAAACTAATCCATAAGTTCCAAGACCTTGGTCTCAATACTTCCTTGTGAAATGGGATCCTCGATTTCCTCACTTGCAGACCTCAGTCAGTTTGGATAGCAACAACACCTCCTCCATAATCTCCATCAGCATCACAAGGTGGTGATGAATCAGCATATAGGAGGGAGGTTGAAAATCTGGCTGAGTGGTGTCATAACAACAACCTCTCCCTCAATGTCAGCAAAACCAAGGAGCTGATTATTGACTACAGGAGGAGGAAACATGAGATTCATGAGCCAGTCCTCATAGGAGGGTCACAGGTAGAGAGGGTTAGCAACTTTAAATTCCTCGGTGCTATTACTTTGTAGGACCAGTCCTGGGCCCAGCAAGTAAGTGCAATTACAAAGAAAGAAAGAAAACACTTCTACTTCCTTGGAAGTTTGCAGAGATTTGGCATGACATCTAAAACTTTGACAAACTTCTATAGATGTGTCGTGGAGAGTTTATTGTCTGGCTGCACCACAGCCTGGTGTGGAAGCACCAATGCCCTTGAACAGAAAACCCTACAAAACGTAGTGGATATGGCCCAGTCCGTCATGCATAAACCCTCCCAACCTTTGAGCACATCTACATAAAATGCTGTCACAGGAAAGCAGCATTCATCATCAGGGACCTCCACCACTCTTCTTCCCTCTGCCATTAAGAAGAAGGTACAGGAGCCTCAGGACCCACACCACCAGGTTTAAGAACAGTTATTACCCCTCAACCATCAGGCTCTGGAACCAAAGGAGAAAACCTCACTCATCTTCACTTGTCCCATCATTGAAATGTTTCCACAACCTGTGAACTCACTTTCAAGGATTCTTCATCTCATGTTCTCGATACTTACTGCTTATTTATTTATTATCATTATTTTGTCTTTTTGTATTTGCACATTTTGTTGTCTTTCGCACTCCGGTTGATGCCCTAGTTGGGTGGTCTTTTATTGATTATGTTATGGTTATTATTCTATAGATTTATTGAGCATGCCCACAAGAAAATGAATCTCAGAGTTGTATATGGTGACATATATGTACTTAGATAATAAATTTACTTTGAAGTTTACCCCAAAACCTTATCCTTAAGGATGGACTCTAAAGTCTTATCAATGACTGAAGTCAAGTTAACCAGCCAATAGTTTTTTGTCTTTTATCCCTCTTCCATTTTAAAGATTGGAGGGACATCTGTGTTTTTCCAGTCATCTTGAACTATTCCTGACTCATGTGATTCTTGCAAGATCACTACTAATGCCCCCACAATCTCTTCAACTACTTCTTTCAGAAGCTTTGCGGTCAAGTCCTTCTGCAGGTGACTCCTGCACTTTTAGACCTTTCAGCTTGCCAGGCACCTTCATCTTATCAGTGACTATACTCAATTTGGCTCCCTGACTATCTCCTATTTCTGGCATGTTGCCAATGTCCTCTACAGTGAGTATTGATGCAAAATACCTATTCAGTTCATTCTCCATTTCTTTGTTCCCCATTTCTACTACTACTCCAGCAGCATTTTACAGTGGTCCAATGTTCATACTTGCCTTTATTTTATTTTTTACATATCTCAGAAAACTTTTCATATTCTCTTTTATATTAGTGGTCAGCTTACCTTGAAATTTCATCTTTTCACATCTTTTCACTTTTTTAAGTTCAAGTTCACTTGTCATTCAACCATATGTGAATACTCATGAATACAGCCAAACAGAACAGCATTACTCTGAGGTCAAGGTACAAAACACAGCACTAACAGTCATACACAGCACAAGGCACATATAGCCCTTATAAGATAGTGGTAAAATAGAATAACACAGAAAAAAATAGTCCAAGTCCCCGAGTCCATGAATGTTGCAGCAGTCTGCAATCGAACACAATACTGCTTGTCTTCTGCCAAGTGAACACTGGGGGGCAGCACTAACTCCAATGCCTCTCCCTTGCACGGCCACAAACAGGTAACACCATGCCCCAAGGCCTAGTCTTTGTCAAGACTGAGGCTGCACAGCACATACAAGGCAGCAGTAAGACACAGCCACACAAGAAAAAACACAGTCCAAGTCCCTGAATCCATGAATGCTGCAGCAGTCTGTGGCTGAACACAACACACTGCAGCCGAGCTAACACTGAGGGCAGTTCTGATGCCTCGAGCACCAACGCCAACATCCTCCTCTTGGACAGGCGCAAACAGGCGACGCCACGGTTTGAGACCTAGTCCTTACTCTGACCGAGGCCTTGCAGTTCCTCGGCCACACGCACCAGCCATTCGTCAAAAAAAACAGTTAACCGGACTTGCAGCATTCCACATTGCCAACAGGGTCTTGCAATCACAATAAATGTGATTAAGTCCATCACTCACTGTTGGACTGCACACTGCCTTCACAAGATGTTTCTCGAGCACCAGGACCAGCTCCTTCAGTTTCTCTGCCATTGAGCAACTCACTACTGGGGTAGACCTGCAAGTACTTTAAGTTCTTAATGTCCAGCAGGGTCTTGCGATGGTAAGAAATACATATAAAAAAAGATAATAACACCCATGGTTGGCCCTGTAGAAGCTGCTGTGTTTGAGCCCGTCGCCATCTTAATGGAAAAAATGTTGCCTTTTTAGTTAGCTTGTTAGTTTTCAAAAGCTTTCCAACCTTCTAGTTTCCCACTAATTTTTGCAAGATTGTATACACCTCTTTTTTGCTTTTATGATGTCTTTGGCTTCCCTTGTTAACTATGGTTTCCTCATCTCACCTTTAGAGTTTTCTTCTTGGAATGGAATGAACCCGTGTCTTCCAAATTACTCCCAGGAACGTCTGCCGTCTGCTGTCAAATCTTCTAGGGTTTCTTCTAACTAACTTTGGACACCTCCGCTCCCAGGCCTCTGGTAGTTACCTTTACTCAACTGTAATTCTGATAGGTTAGATTTTATCTTTTCTCCTCAAAATGCAAGTGAATTCTGCCATATTATGATCACTGTCTCCTTTACCTTAAGCTCTCTCATCAAGTCTGGTACATTTGACAACACCCAATCTGGAATTAACTTTTTCCTAGTGGGATCGACCGCAAGCTGCTTTAAAAAGCCATTTCGCAGGCATTCTACAAATTCCTTCTCTTGGAATCCAGCACTAACATGATTTTCTCAATCTATATGCATATTGAAATCCCCCATTACTATTGTAACATTGCCCTTTTTACCTGTCTTTTGTACCTTTGTTGTAATTTGTATCCCACATCACATCAGAATTTCCGCTTGGAAGATTTCCCCTTTGGAAAACCATGCTGACTTTGGCCTATTTTATCATGTACAGTACCTCCAAATACCCCGAAACCTCATCCTTAATAATAGACTCCAACATCTTCCTAACCACTGAAGTCAGACTAACTGGCCTATAATTTCCTTTCCTGAAGAGTGGAGTGACATTTGCAATTTTACAGTGCTCAGGAACCATTCCAGAATCTAGTGATTCAGAATGATCATTACTACTGCCTCCACAATTTCTTCAGCTTCCTCTTTCAGAACCCTGGGATGTAGTCCCTCTGGTCCAGGTAACTTCTCTACCCTCAGAACTTTCAGTTTCCCAAACACTTTCTCCTTAGTAAAAGCAACAACACTCAAATCTGCCCCCTGACATGCTCGCATTTCTGACATTCTGCTTGTGTCGTCCGCAGTGAAGACTGACACAAAATACTTACTATATTTGTTCTCTGTTTCTTTGTGCCCCATTACTATCTCTCCAGTGTAATTTTCCAGCAGTCTGCTATCCCCTCTTGCCTCTCTTTTACTCTTTATATATCTGAGAAAAAACTTTTTCAATCCTCTATTATATTATTGGCTAGTTTACCTTCATATTCCATCTTTTCTCTCCTTAAAGATTTTTTAGTTGCCTTCTGTTGGTTTTTGAAAGTTTCCCAATCCTCTAACTTCGCACTGATATTTGCAATATTATATGCCCTCTCTTTTGCCTTTATGCTGTCTTTGAATTCCCTTGTCAGCCATGGTTGCCTCATCCTCCCTTTAGAATACTTCTTCATCTTTCGATGTATCTCTCCTGCACCTTCATCGCCAATATATAGGCCTTTACTAGTACTGTGTAATTTCCCCAGAATGAAAGAGAGTTTAAACTGTTTAGACAATTCACAAAAACAGCTCATTTTCATTTGAACCGAGGCAATGGCAAGTGATCTAATGAAGGGGTTTAGTCAGTGGCACAGAGACGCTGTTTCCTGTAGTAGGGAATGCGGGTTTCCCTCAAAATTAACCTTTCAGGAATAACGTTCTGATGTAGTGGAACAATCACCACCAGGGCAAAATAATAAAGATTATGGATGCAGGATCACTCCCTCAGGGGTTCAAGACTCTACATGTACCATCCATCTTACCAGAGGGGCCACAGTCAATGAGAGGTGAAAATCACTCGACAGTTACACACATTGAAGGCAGGTTGTGGTGCTTCGGGGTCATGGTGGGGATGAGTGGGGGGTGTTTCTTGGGGGCTGATGTTCCTGGGTCAGGAAGCAGTCAGGCTTGGTGAAACAGTCATTGTCGCCAGCTATTTTATCACACCGCTGTGCTGCAGCTGGGTAGTTAGAGAACTGGTGTTTCTCATCTGGTTTTAAGTGTCCTGTCAGAGTAGCCTTTATACCAGCTTGTTTTATGACCTGGAAGGTGAGAGAGTGTCCTACAATATTGAATTTTAACATTAGAATACACAAAGGGAGAAACAGGACCTCAGTGGAAGTGCAGAACTTGACAGGTACGATGGATACCCTTTATAACAGCTTATTAGTAGTGAATATGGACACAAATTACAATGACCCCAAAACTGACAATCTGCCTGGCATGGAAGGTTGCCCGAGAGTTTAATGAGCAATGTGCTGGTGCTCTTGGATCTCAATCAGTGTCGCGACTTCACGTTTACCCCCTCTTTGAGTGTCTTGTGCTTGCCGCTCCCCGGCAAGCTTGCGCCGGGGTCCTCGTTCCTCCATATTACCTTTGGAGCTGTACACAACGTGCTCGCTCGGGTGTGTGAGTGGGGTACAGTGATGAGGGTTCAGCGCTGGGAGGTGACAGCTGCTTTATTTTGCAAGATTTATGCAAAAGGAGTTATTTCTGATACCAAAAATGGCCTGACTCCGCACCCAGCCCAGTCGCAATCTCAAGTACTAGCAGGCAGGTATTTAAGGTAAGGGTGGGGGGGGGGGATTTAAAGGGGATGTGCAGGGAAAGTTTTTTTCACATAGAAAGTGGTGGGTTCCTGGAATGGGATGCCAGGGTAACTAGTGAAAGCAGACACGGTAGTGATGTTTAGAAGTTTGTTAGATAAGCACATGAATACTCAGAGAATGACTGGATGTGGATCATATGCATGCAGAAGAGATTTACTTTAATTAGTCATTGTGTTTGGACTAAAGGGCTTGTTCCTACACTGTGCAGTTCTGTGTTCTATCTTCACCCCACTCCTACCCTCCCCTGCAGTACCAGTCAAAAAACTGCTGTGCAGTTGTACCATATCCTCCTTACTTTCATACTTTTTGTCCTGGTGTCCTAGCTATTGAAGGAAGTCTACATGTCCCCTCTTCACCACCTCACCTATCTACCTGTGCCACTATTCTTGGCCTACACCAAGGTCATCTTTTCCTCAATTCTCCCTCAGGCCCTATCACTTCTTGCAAATATCCTCTCCTTCCCAAAGTGCATCACCTCACATGAAACAGAATGAAACTCTATCTGCGACAGCTCTGCCCCGTTTAACAACTGATAAACTCTCTGCAGCCCAAGACTACCCTCCTGACTTGCAGTAAATGCCAACAATTTTGTGTCATCTACAGACTTACTACAGACTCTTCTTCCTGCATTCACAGTCAAGCTGCTAATGCAGCCTTGAACTTAGAGGTTGTAAATGTCAGAATTTATGGGAGACATTTGGCTATATGGATAAGTTCTGTTTTGTTTTAATCCGCCCAGGGAAGCGCTGTCAGTAGAGAGCTTTTGGAATCGGGAACAAAGGACTCTTCCCCTTACTGGCACCTATATACAGTGTTTGAGGCGGTATGGCACACAGGGGGCAAGTAGCCCACTTGATTGACATCGCATCCACCACCCTAGACATTTGTTCCTTTCACAGTGAACTGTCTACAACGTGCATCACAATTACTTGCCCAGGTTGCTCTGACAGCAGCTCCCAAAGCCACCACTTGTAACATCAAGAAGGACAAAAGCACAGTGTGTATGGAAAAACCACCATCAACAGGCCACACATATCATCCTGAGCTGGAAACATATTGCCGTTCCTTCCTCACCACTGGGTTCAAATCTACAACTCCCTCTGCAACAGCATTGGTTGCTTTATTTTACTGAGATACAGCATGGAATAGGCTCTCCCAGCCCTTCGAGCCACGCTGCCCAGCAACCCCCAATTTAACCCTAGCCGAGTCACGGGACAATTTACAATGACCAATTAACCTACCGACTGGTGCGACCTTGGAATGCAGGAGGAAACCAGAGCACCCAGAGGAAACGCACGCAGTCACGGGAAGAGCATACAAACTCCTTACAGACAGCAGCAGGAATTGAACCCGGGTTGCTGGTACTGAAAAGCGCTGTGTTAACCACTACGCTACGGTCATCTTCACCAGAAGGACTGCAGCTGATCACTAACTTTTCAGTGGAAATCAGGGATGGGCAATCAATCCAGTGATACCAACATTCTGAAAAGTAACTTTATAGAAAGGCTTTAAGAAAGTTGCATCCCTAACAAGGTCAACAATAACCTTGTCAGACTTTTAAACTGAGAAATCCATGCATCTATTCCTCAGAAGGCTAAGGAAATGAACCAATATCAACACCAGTGGGAGCTTCACAGAATCACATGCAGTGCCCAAGATGTTGATTGGGGGTAGCAATTGGTGAAGGGTTTGTAAATTGGGAATGCAAAGAGAGCAATGTTTTAAGTGACATCAGTGTAGAAGGAGACAGTTGATTATGGCTCCTGCCTCTACTCTTGTGTCCAGGAGCCCTGTTCTCACGACTGCACCTGTCCAATCTCTCCCCACATCCCAACCCTCAACCCCAATTCTTCAATGGAGAAGTGCATATAGACCTTGCATAAGGTTTGGAGGTGTTTATCATGCCAACTGTAGTTGGAGAGCCTCTTACAGTCACTCAGTGAATGAGAGGGATGTCCAGAGGATGAGAGGGATTAGAGGATAGACTTTAAATTACTCTGTAAACCTGATTGTTAAATTAAACCGGGAGTCAAAAACAGATTTGCAGTTTTTGGATTTTAATTACCAATTTCTTAGGGCCGTATAGTTGTCAAGCATAGAAACAGGCCCTTTGGCCCACAGTGTCAATGCCGATTATCATTCCTATCTATATTAACCCCACTTACCTGCAGTCATTCCAAATCCCCCTATGCCCTACTATTCAAATACTTGTCCAAATGCCTCTTAAAGAGATTTATTTTCACTGGAGGCAGGTATTATGCATCACTTAAGCTGTGCCTGATCTCTATACATAAATTGCTTTGCTGCTCTGGCAATTGTTGGGAGGTAAATTTCTTTTGACGTGCTCTTCCCACTCTTCCCCTTTGTCATAAATCCATATCACTTCATAACCCTCATGTCCTCATAACCCCAGGGAAGCTAATGACTAATGCCCAAGGTTGCAGCATCTTTGGTCTCTTGTATTTCCTGATAACTAATTATCTCCTCTCAAACTACACAAATAGGACACAAGAATAGTACGGTCAGCCCATCATGTCTGCTTGGCCATTCAATAAACTTACGATAGATCTGACTGCAATTTCAACAGCGTAATCTTGCTTATCCCTGGGTAATCTCTCACCTCTTTGAAATACAAGCTCCATCAAAAAGTATTCAAGCACTCTGCTTCCACTGCCCTTTGTAAAAGAGAATTCCAATGGCTTACAATCTGCTGAGTGAAGCTGGAAAAGGCACAGAAAAGATCCACTCAGACGTTACTGGGACTGCAGGGCTTAATAAGTGGATGGAAAGCCCAGAGAAGCTGGGGCTTTTTTTTTGTTGGAGTATAGGTGACCAAAAAGTGACCTTTTAGGATAAATTATAATGGGTGTAGATAAGGTGAATGGTCACGGTCTTATTCACAAGGCAGAGCAGTCTAAAGCTAGAGGTTTAGATGAGAGGGGAAAGATTTAGAAGAAACCTGGGGTGTAGCTTTCCACTAAAATGGGTGGTGAGTATGTGGAAAGTGGACAGAGGAAGTGGAAGAGTTGGGAACAATTACAAACGTTTGTACAAACAAACATTTGGACTGGTATGTGGACAAGGGTATAGGCTAAACACAGTGTTACGGAACTAGCTCAGGTTGGCATCTTGCTCGGCATGGATGAATTGGACTCAAGGGAGTATTTACATACTACATAACTCCATGACTCTATGACTCGAAAAGATTTCACCATTAGACAGTGATCCCATGTTCTAGACTTCCCACATATTTAAACAGTGAACTCAAGAGCCCCGATGAGGAAGCATCCTTCTTCTCCAAACTTTCAAGGTGACTCAGAATACTGTTTCATTCAAGTCCTTCCTCATTCTTCTTAACTCTATAAACAACCAGTGGCATCACCATCACTGAATCTCCTACTATCAACTTCCTCGGGGCTTTCCATTGACAGGAAACTGAACTGGTCTAGCCGTATAAACACTGTGGCTACCAGAGCAGGTCAAAGGCTAGGAATCCTGTGGCATGTAACTCACCTCCTAACTCCCCAAAGGTTGTCCACCATCATAAAGCTCAGGTCAGGAGTGTAATGGAACACTTGCCACTCGCCTGGATGAGTGCAGCTCCATTAACACTCAAGAAACTTGACACCATCCGGTACAAGGCAGCCCACTTGATTGATACCCCTTCCACAAGATCCAATCCCTCCACCATCGATGAACAGTTGCAGCAGTGTGTACTATCTACAAGATGCACTGCAACAACTCACCAAAATTACTAAGGCAACACCTTCCAGACCTTCGACCACTACCATCTAGAAGGATGAGAACAACAGATACCTGGGAACACCACCATTTGGAAATCCCCCTCCAAGTCACTCACCATCCTGACTTGGAAACATAGTGCCATTCCTTCATTGTCACTGGGTCAAAATCATGGAATTCCCTTCCTAACAGCACTGTGGGTGCACCTACATCTCAGGAACTGCAGCCGTTCAAGAAGGCAGCTCATCTCCACCTTCTCAAGGGCAACTAGGGATGGGCAATAAATGCTGACTTAGCTGGCGATGCCCACATCCCGTAAATGGGAAGAAAACGTGCCGTTGCAATCCTTCCCGTGGTCCCTTACCAAAGGTGGAGTCCCAGCAACTTTTCTCAAGTTGGTTTCATTGCACCCCCCCCCAACCAAGACTGTGCTTGGTTTCCCCCATCCAACCCCACCCAGAGCAACTTCTCCACATTGACCTACCTCTCAGCTTCCAGAGTTAGTGTGGCCCTTGAGACATTGCAGACACTGACTGAGGGTGACCCAAGGTATCAGGAATCTAAGTTATGAGGAAAGGTTAAAGGATATGCAGCCCCCCACTGCTGTGCTCACCCTATCTGATCTCCTCCTCCATCAGAACACCAATCAATGTGTGTCTGTCCCCTGTCCTCCCTGAACAGCGCACCGATCTTTATTTTCAAAGCTTCTGATAACATTGTTGGGAGGAGGCAGGATCAAGGAATGGAATCTGCTGTTCAGTCTGATAAGGACCAACTGGGTTATTAATTGTTTCCGTCCCCTGCCAGTCAGAAGCTGGGAGATTGACCTCCTGGCTGTCGACCTCAGAGCTGGTGTCTGTGGAAGCACTCGCCGCAAAGGTTCACCGTCAGCATCAGCTTTCCACTCTTTCACCAGCCTCTCCTGCTGTGTAGAGAGCTTGATATAGTAAATATATATCAATATTAAATGGTTAAATTAAATATATAGTGCAAAAATAGAAATAAAAAAGTAGTGAGGTGGTGATCGTGGGTTCAACGCCACTTCAGAAATTGGATGGCAGAGGGGAAGAGGCTGTTCCTGAATCACGGAGTGTGTGGCTTTAGGCTCCTGTACCTTGCTGCTGATGGTAGCAGTGAGAACAAAGCATAACCCTTGTGATGGGGGTCCTTAATGATGGACACCGCCTTTTTGAGACATCACTCCTTGACGATGTCTTCGATACTATGAAGGCTAGTGTCCATTTACTAATTCATTCTCAGAATGCAGACAGGACTGACAATTTGGTTTTTATTCTGGATGATAGACATGAGCATTCAGAGTGCTGGTGGCAGTTTTGAGGCTCTGCTGCTGGGAGTTCAGAGCTGTCTGTGATGTTGAAGGAACCATAGAGTTACAGAGGGATACTTTTGGCCTACCAAGACTATGCCATCTATCAACCATCAGAGCGTATACTTCAGAGTTTCAATCCATTTCTCCCTGAAGTGACCACACAGGTGGATTGGATGGTTAAAACAGAGGTGTATGGCTTGCTTGCTGGGCATTGAATCTAAAAGTAAGGAAATTATGGAACCTTGGTTAAGCCTCCCTTGGAGTATTGTGTCTGTTTCTGTCTGCTCCATTCTAGGAAGGATGTGGACTTTGGACAGGGTGCAGAAGAGGCCTACTAGGATGCTGCCTGGATTAGAGGGTATTAGCTATAAGGAGAGGTTGTAAAAACTTGAATTGTTTTCTCTGGAGTGTTGGAGGCTGAGGAGAGACCTGATAGAGATTACAAAATTATGAAAAACGAAGATAGAGTAGGTAGTAACAATCCTTCTCCTAGGGTAGAAATGGACATGTGTTTAAGGTGAGAGGGGAAAGTTTAGAGGAGCTGTGTGGGGCAAGTTTGTTTTTTTTTACACAGAGAGTTGTGGGTATCTCAAAGGGATAGCAGTAGAAGTACATAAGATAGTGAATTCTAGATAGACACTTGAATATTCAGGGAATGGAGGGTTATGGATCATATGCAGGAGAAGAGATTTAGTTTAATTTGTCATTTTGTTTTTGGCAGATACATTGTGGGCCAAAGGGCCTACTCTTGTGCTGTACCACTCTGTTTTAGACCAACCCATTGTTTTCTCATTTTACTCCCCTGCACATTTGCACCAACTCTCCCCAAGATTCTACCACTCAATTACACACTAGGGGGCAATTAATCTACGTCTGAGATGTTGGAGGAAACCGGAGTACCTATGGGAAGCCCACACAGGAGAATGTGCATACTTCACCCAGACAGCACCGGAGGTCCCTGGTGCTGTGAAGCAATGGCTTTCCTGGTTTAAAGGCCAAGATGAGGCTGTGACAATATTTGTCACCCTTGAAGAGGATGAGTGGAGCTACTGGGGGCTTGATGCCAATCTGATGGATTTCTAGCCACTTTTGCTGATACTGGCCTTTTTTTCGGTGTAAGTGTCAATTTTAGGATTTAAATGGGAAATGTGGGGCTCTTCCCTTGGAGCAAAGTAGGCTGGGATCAGAATTACGAACATGAAAAAATCTGCAGATGCTGGAAATCCAAAGCAACATGCAATAAAATTCTGGAGGTGCTCAGCAGGCCAGACAGCATCTATGGGTAAAGAGTAGACAATAGACAATAGACAACAGACAATAGGTGCAGAAGTAGACCATTCGGCCCCTCGAGCCTGCACCGCCATTCTGAGATCATGGCTGATCATCTACTATCGATACCCGGTTCCTGCCTTGTCCCCATAACCCTTGATTCCCCTATCCATAAGATACCTATCTAGCTCCTTCTTGAAAGCATCCAGAGAATTGGCCTCCACTGCCTTCTGAGGCAGCATGTTCCACACCTCCACAACTCTCTGGGAGAAGAAGTTCCTCCTCAACTCTGTCCTGAATGACCTACCCCTTATTCTTAAACCATGCCCTCTGGTACTGGACTCTCCCAGCATCTGGAACATATTTCCTGCCTCTATCTTGTCCAATCCCTTAATAATCTTATATGTCTCAATCAGATCCCCCCTCAGTCTCCTTAATTCCAGCATGTACAAGCCCAATCTCTCTAACCTCTCTGCGTAAGACAGTCCGGACATCCCAGGAATTAACCTAGTGAACCTACGCTGCACCTCCTCCACAGCCAGGATGTCCTTCCTTAACCCTGGAGACCAAAACTGCACACAATACTCCAGGTGTGGTCTCACTAGGGCCCTGTACAAACGCAAAAGGATTTCCTTGCTCTTGTACTCAATTCCCTTCGTAATAAATGCCAACATTCCATTAGCCTTCTTCACTGCCTGCTGCACTTGCTCATTCACCTTCAGAGACTGATGAACAAGTACTCCTAGATCTCTTTGTATTTCTCCCTTACCAAACTCCACACCATTCAGATAATAATCTGCCTTCCTGTTCTTACTCCCAAAGTGAATAACCTCATACTTATTCACATTAAACGCCATCTGCCAAGTTTCTGCCCACTCACCCAGCCTATCCAAGTCACCTTGAATTCTCCTAACATCCTCATCACATGTTACACTGCCACCCAGCTTAGTATCATCAGCAAACTTGCTGATGTTATTCACAATGCCTTCCTCTAAATCATTCACGTAAATCGTAAACAGCTGTGGTCCCAATACCGAGCCCTGTGGCACCCCACTAGTCACCACCTGCCATTCCGAGAAACACCCATTCACTGCTACCCTTTGCTTTCTATCTGCCAACCAGTTTTTTATCCATGTCAATATCCTCCCCCCAATGCCATGAGCTCTGATTTTACCCACCAATCTCCTATGTGGTACCTTATCAAATGCCTTCTGAAAGTCAAGGTACACCACATCCACTGGATCTCCCGCGTCTATCTTCCTGGTTACATCCTCGAAAAATTCCAATAGATTAGTCAAGCATGATTTGCCCTTGGTAAATCCATGCTGGCTCGGCCCACTGCTATCACTGCTATCAAGATATGCCGCTATTTCATCTTTAATAATGTACTCCAGCATCTTCCCCACTACTGATGTTAGGCTAACAGGGCGATAGTTCTGTGTTTTCTCCCTCCCTCCTTTCTTAAAAAGTGGGATAACATTAGCCGTTCGCCAATCCTCAGGAACTGATCCTGAATCTAAGGAACATTGGAAAAGAATGCATCCGCAATTTCCAGAGCCACCTCCTTTAGTAAACAGACAAGGTGTTAGGTGATAGGTGAAACCAGGAGAGGGTGAGGTAAAGAGCTGGAAGCTGATTTGTGAAAGAGATAAAGGGCTGGAGAAGGGGGGATCCTGATAGGACAGGACAGAAGACTATGGAAGAAAGGGAAGGAGGAGGAGTACCAGAGGGAGGAGATGGGTAGGTAAGGAGATGAGAGAAACAGGAATGGAGAATGGTGAAAGGGAAGAGGGGGTGGGGGGCAATTACTGGAAGTTCAAGAAATCGATGTTCACGCCATCACGTTGGAGGCTACCAAGACAGAATACAAGGTATTCTTCCTCCAACCTGAGTGTGGCCTCACCACAGCAGTAAAGGAGGCCATGGACTGACAAGTCAAAATGTCGGAATGTCGGAAAGGATTCAGAATTAATCTGGGAATCTGATGGATGCTTGAGAGAGAGTAATCTGTAGTAAGCTGTAAGGAAAGAAGAAAGAGATGGTTCTGACGGGATTCTCTTCTGGGATTGGCTTAGAATTGATCTGTCAAATGGCCTCCATCAGTGCTGAGACAGTCTATGATCTGCATTTAAACTGAATCCGAAGTCCTGAACTGGCATGGACTGGGTCACAGGTCCAGCTGAAAGATACTGCTTCAGGCAATCAGGGAGATTCACTCCAGAGGGTAACACACAAACACCGTGTTTTACTGTGTTTGGTGACTTCTATTTAGGTGCATATTGGAGACAGCCCAATCATCTGCTTGGTCAACTACCAAAAACACCGTACCCAACCAGGGCAGCCTCTCAAGAAAAAAAAAGAGCAGAGCTTACTCCCACCCCACCGAAACCTTGCTCTGCCCACTGTTTCCTGCTTGGGCCCAGTGCTTTCAGCAGACATGACTGACCGTGTTAGCCGGCAGCCCCAGTGAGATCCAGCTTAGGGCTCTTGAGAGAAGCAATCACCACAAAACAATCAAAAGTAAAACAGAAAAGGTGTCTTTAAATTTTAAAAAAACTAATGTTTGCGCCACCTGTGCCACCTAGTACACGGCAGAGAGTTGCAGCTATTCAGCAGTGGGGCCTGGTTTCAGAGCTGTAATCCAACCCTGGTCTCATTGTCTTTTGTTGAAGGGAGTGCCTTTAATTCTTTCAACCCTGCCATTGATTCCAGTCTTCAATCAACAGACAGTCGTGATTTGCGTCCAAAGAGTGTGAGAACAGGGGTGGCCTGCTGATAAAAGCTGTCATTGTCCACTCTCAGGCTCAACTAGAGTCCATGGGGATCAAGCCCAAGTCATAATAAGTTACATTCACTCGACAGCTGAGCGCACGGCCCGGTTTGCTGCTCTGGGCCTTTCCCCAGGAGCCTGCTGT
Organism: Mobula birostris; assembly: GCF_030028105.1. Lineage (NCBI taxonomy): Eukaryota > Metazoa > Chordata > Chondrichthyes > Myliobatiformes > Myliobatidae > Mobula > Mobula birostris. Next base: position 128,032,966 of record NC_092371.1, read on the forward strand.
ACCAGGTGGAATTTGGGAACCCTTTCACAGCTCCTCAGTGGGGTGCCATTTGGAACTCATTTGCTTTTTTTTTGAAGGGGCTTGCTGTTTTATAAGAAGATATTTTGAGCCAATGGCTCAAAGTTTATGGGTTTAAAATAATTGAGAAAAGATGTAGGCAGAGGGGAGCGTTCCCCTGGGCGTTAGAGCCTGAGACTGAGAGTTAGAGTTGTACAGTGCGGAAGCAGGCTCTTCAGCCCATTCCATTCACGCCTACTAAGATACCTATCTGAGCTACTCCTATTTGCCTGCATTTTGATCTACCGCCCTCTAAAGCAGGGGTTCCCAATCTGGGGTCCACGGACTCCTCGGTTAATGGTAGGGGTCCATGGTATAAAAAGAATTGGGAAACCCTGCTCTAAACCTTCCCTATCTGTGTACCTGACCAAATTCCTATTGAATGCTGTAACTGTACCCACCCCTTCCACTTCCTCTGGCAGTTTCAGTCACGTATCCACCATCCTCTGTGTCAAAATACTTGCCCCTGAGGTCCCCTTCAACTCTTTCCCCTTTCACCTTAAACTGATGCCCCTTTGTTTTAGATTCCCCTAGCCCAGGGAAAAGACTGTGACCATCTACATTATTCATGCCCCTCATGATTTTATAAACCTCTGTAAAATCATTCCTCAACTTCTTACACTCCAGGGAAAAGGCTCAGCTTATCCAGCATCTCCTTCTGACCCAATCCCTCCAGTTCTTATGGGTCTAGAGAGAGTGCAGAAAAGATTCATGAGGACTTGAGAACTGAAGTTATAAGAGGGGCTGGATAGGCTGGGACGTTTTTCCTGGAAGGATGGTGACTAGAATTGCACTCAGTACTCCAGTATAACATCTTGTACATTTGTAAAATGAAGTATCAACTTCTGTACTCAGAGCTCAGACTGATGAAGGCTAGTGCGACAAATGCCTTCATCATCTCCCTAGTTATCTGTGCTACTTTCAGGGACTAAGTTCTTGAACCTGCAGATCTCTCCATACTTCCCCAGGCCCTGTTAGTTATTGTGTAATTCCAGTCCTGGTTTAACTTCACAATGTGTATCACTCTGCATTTGTCTGAGTTCAATTTCATCTTGCCACACTTCCCCAAATGATCCTGATCCTGCTGTAATCTACATAATCATCTTCACTGTCCATCACACCATCAATTTTCCCATTATCTGCAATCTTTCTAATCATCCCACCTATATGTTAATCTCCAACAAGAGAAAATCTGCAGATACTGGAAATCCAAAGCAACACACACACACAAAATGCTGGAGGAACCCAGCAGGCCAGGCAGCATCTATAGAAAAGAGTAAATGCTTTGGGCCAAGACCCTTCTTCAGGACTGGAAAGGAAGGCGAGAAGTCAGGATAAGAAGGTGGGGTGGGGGGGAGGAAGTACAAGGTGGTAGGTGATAGGTGAAATTGGCAGGGAGGAGAGGAAGTAAAGAGCTGGGAAGTTGATTGGTGAAAGTAATTAAGAGCTGGAGAAGGTGAAATCCGTTAGGAGAGAACGGAAGGCCATGGAAGAAAGGGAAGGGGGAGCAGCACCCGAAGGAGGTGATGGGCAGGTAAGGAAATAAGGTGAGAGAGGGAAACAGGAATGGGCAATGGGGAAGGGTAAGGCAATTATCAGAATTTCAAGAAATTGATGTTCATGCCATCAGCTTGGAGGCTACCCTGATGGAATATAAGGTGTTGTTCCTCCAACCTGAGCGTGGCCTCATCGCAGCTGTAGAGGAGGCCATGGACTGACACATTGGAATGCGAATGAGAAGTAGAATTGAAATGGCTGGCTACGGGAGATCCCACTTTTTCAGGCGGACAGTACTCGGCGAAGATCTAGATTGTTAATGTATGGTATATGGCTGACAGTCAGCATAGACAGTAGACTGAAGGGCCTGCTTTGGCACTTTACTTCCCTACAACTATAACTCAAAGAGCCTTTGCAGGTGAAGCTAGTGATTCACTTGAACCACTTCCACTGAGGTCTCCTCTGCATTAGAGAAACCAAATGCAGACGGGGAGGTTGCTTTGCAGAGCACCCACGTTCACCCTGCAGGACCAAGAGAATCACCGTGCTTCTTGTTCCCTGATACTTTGATTTCCCATCCGGTCCCACTTTGACCTATTGGTATGTGGAAGTCCCTTCAAGACCAGAGCTCAAGTCCCAGGCTTTTAGCCACTGTAACACACACAAAATGCTGGAGGAACTCAGTAGGTCAGGCAGCATCTATGGAAAACAATAAACAGTTGATGTTTTGAGCCAAGACCCTTCATCAGGACTGAGAAGGAAGGGGGATGTTGCCAGAATAAGAAAGCAAGGGGAGGGGAAAGAGGCTAGCTGGACGGTGACGGGTGAAGCCAGGTGAGTGGGAAAGGTCAAGGGTTGGAGAAGAAAGAATCTAATAGAAGATGAGAGTGGACCATAGGAGAAAGGGAAGGAGGAGGGGACCCAGGGGAAAGTTATACACAGGTGAGAAGAAGTAAAAGGTCAGAGTGGGGAATAGAGGAAGTGGCGAAGGGCGGAATTTGTTAACTGGAAGGGGAAATCAATATTCATGCCATCAGGTTGGAGGGTACCCAGACAGAATATAAGGTGTTGCTCCTCCACCCTGAGGGTGGTCTCATCTTGGCACAAGAGGAGGCCATGGACTGACATGTCAGGACGGGAATGGAACTGAAATAGTCACAGTGCAGTGCTGACAGACACATTCCACTGCTGTAATGTTAAACCAATGTTAAGCCTTCCAGTCAGATGGGTACAGGCATGAATCCACCTGAGTCATTGACTGCACTTACCAGAGGGGCTTCTCTTCTCGTTTTATTTCTGATGTTTCAAGGAATGATTACACAGACACATAGGATTGACTGCACCAAGTCATAGAGCCACACAGCAAGGGAACAGAGCATTCGGCCCATCGTATCTGTGTTGACCATCAAGCACTCACCCACACTAAACCCTGTTACCTGCACACGGTCCTTAAGTTTCTATACCTCGGCAATTCAAGTGCTTGTTTTGATAACTTCATAAATGATATGAGAAACTCTGCTTCCATCACCTCCTCAGGCAGAGTGCTCCTGATACTAACCTCCCCCGGGAGAAATAGTTTTTCTGAAGATCCCCACTAAACCTCCTGCACTGCAGTTTGAGACACCACTGCTTTAGGGAAAGTTTTCCCACTACCTAATCTATCTAAAACTAAAATTAAATTTTATACCTCTATCAGGTTTCTGCCCACCATCCCTCCCCCCACCCCCGCCCCAGTCTAAGCCTCCTCCATTCCAGATCAACGAGGGATACTTTCTCTCTCAGTGTGTGCTAGGCTCTGAATACAGGCTATGGAGGGGTTGATGTGGCTTTGTAATATGCTGGCCTGAGGCTTTATTTCTTTGGCTAGACGGAAAGAGGTAGAATACGATGAATGTGTCGAGAGATTGGCTTTCTCCTCTGGCCTTCAGTGTCGAGAGGGCACAGGGATAAAAGTCCGCAGAATAATCACAGTGGTGTCGTCTACATAAAGAGAACAAAAGTCCCATTCAATTCCTTCTCCCTTTCAGCACCCACCCCTGCCCCCACCAATCCCACCTCTTCCCACTCCTGTCACCCTCTACACTGGAGGTGGGCCTGTTGGGGAAAAGCAGCACGGACAATAAAGAGGGGTCTAGGGCTTTCCCCTGAAGGCCTTTGATATTGAAATCAAAATTGGTCAGCTCAAACTTTTGGAGCTTTGGACTGGCAAAGGTTGCAGTGCTCGTTGTACTGTGAAGTGGAATACAATGAGGTCAAGGCCTGTGTTTAACAACCTGTTGTGACAGGATCCATAACTTGTTTCTACGATCATTTCCTTCTGAAGTTCGGAGGATCACCCATGTTGGCCATTAACTCCTTCAGCATCAAATGCCTTTCAGTGTCACAGGATCATCGTGTTCTACCCCACAGAAAACAAGGCCTTCAGCCCAGCTCATCAATGCTGACCAACATGCCTATTTAAGCGAGACCTATTTGCCAGCTTTTGGTCCACATCTAAACCTTTCCTATCTACGTACCTGGATCATTTGAAGTCTCTGGGCCTGTATTTGGTGGAGTTCAGAAGGATGTTGGGTGGGGTGTGGGGGGTAGTGGGACCACTCTGAAACCTGCTAGATACTGAAAGGGCATGGAAAGGATGATTTCATCAGTAAGGGAGTCCAGAATCTGAGGTCATCCCTTAAACTGAGTGGAGGAGGAACACACACAAATTTCTGGAGGAACTCAGCAGACCAGGCAGCAACTACGGAAAAAAGTACAGTCAACGTTTTGGGCATCTGCGGATTTTCTCTTGTTTGTGAGTTGAGGAGGAATTTCTTCAGCCAGAGGGTGTGAAGCTGCAGAATTCATTGTCGTAGGGGGCTGTGGAAGCTGAGCTATGGGAATATAAGGCATGGTCTGTTAGCTTCTTTATTAGTAAAGAGGTTAAGGATTACAGAGAGAAAGTAGGAGAACAGGATTGGAAAGAAAATCAGCCCTGATTGAATGGCAGAGCAGATTTAGTGGGGGCCGAATGGCTTAATTCTGCTCTGATATCTTATGTTTTATGGCTGATCTGTCCGAATGTTTTTGTTTTACCCGAGTACAAATTGCCTGCCTTTCACAAATCACATTATTTAAGTTTTCAAAGGTTATGATAGACATGGCTGATGTCCACATACTGCTCTGTCTAGAAAATCTATCACCATGCCTTCACCATTACTCGGTCTGAACCCTGCAATCCCTCCCCAACTTCACTGTGAGAGCACCTTCCCCTGAAGGACAATAGCAGTTCACAAAGATGGCCAGACTAGCGAAGTTGCAGAGATATTATATTTCCTCAGGATGTTGGAGGAGACCATTTGGCCCATCAATGCCTACCTGCTCCCGTCAACCCATTTATTTTGCTGTAATCTATTAACCAACACTGTCCCTGAATCACTCACCACTCATCTATAATGGGGACAATAAAATGGGAAGCAAGTAGGATTAGTGTAAAATGGGTGTCTGGTGGTTTATGGGACTCATTGGGCTGAAGAGCTTCTTTTTGTGCTTTGTTGGCATGACTCGAAACAGTGGCACCCCCAGTTCTAGATTCTCCCACAAGAGAAAACATTCTCTCCACATCCAATCTGTCAAAGCCCCTATGCATCTTCCCCTCTCACATGTGAGAACTGCATTAGTCATACACAGACTGCATGGAAACAGGACCTTCAGCCCAAGTCATCCATGCCAAGTCTCCTTTGTCCACGTTTGGCCCATAACCAGCCCTCTAAACACATATCCACATAGCTATCTCAATGGCTGTTAACTGTTGCTAATTAACCTGCTTCTGCCAGCTCATTCCAAATACGCACCACCCTTTGTGTGAAGAAGCTGCCCCAGATGTCCCTTTTAAATCTCTCATCTCTGCTTTTAACTTTATCCCCTCTTAATTTTAGTATCTCCATGCTGGACAAAAACAACTATGTGCTTTCACCTGGTCTGTGCTCCTCACGATCATATACATGTCTACCTGGACACCACTCAATCTCCTACATCCCAGGGATTAAAGCCCTAGTCTTTGCAACTTATTCCTTGCAGCTCAAGCCCCCAAGCACAGGCAACATCCTGGTAAATCATTTCTGCACTCTCTTTAATTTAGTAACTTCTTCCCTACAACATGGTGACCAAAAATGTGCATAATACTCAATGTGCGGTCTCATCATCATCTTATAGAAATCCAACTTAACTTCCAAATTCCTATACTCGGTGCCTGATGCTGCAGGTCAGTGTGCTAAACGCCTTGTTTACCATCTGTGATGTCGCTTGCAGTGAACTTCTAGGTCCCTGTTTCATAATGTTCCCCAGGTCCTACCATTCATGGTACAGGTCCTGGTTTGATCTCCCAAAATGCAGTAACTCACACTTACCTGGATTGAAAGCCATTTGCCAATGGCCAGCTCACATACCCAGCAGATCAAGATCCCACTGCAGTTTTCATAACCTCTACACAGTCCCAACACCAGCTATTTCAGTATCACCTGCACACTTAGTAACATTGCCTCTTATATTCACATCCAAATTGTTCATACAAGTTTACAAAGAACAAAGGTCCCAGCCCTGACCCTTGTGGTACACCACTACTACATTGTATCAGTGGATACAAGCCTAATCCGCCCAGCGATTCCTCATATTACAACTGACTCATTCCAAGTATCAGTGTAGTAAACTTGCTCTCCACAGTACCTAATGTCTTCACATCCACCCTCAATATTTCCTAAAGGGCTCCAAGGATGCTGCCCAACCTCCCAATTCATTTCTTGCCTTCCTTGCTGTACCACTGAGACAGAGCCTGGATGTGCAGGGATGTGGAGTTAAGATTCCCACGCTGGGCTGAACAATTAACTGTTGGACATCCTGAATTCCGGGGAGAATTCCCAGGAATTATGAGGTTCCAGCCAGGTGCTCCTACCATTTAGCATTGTGTCCTGGAGATAAATGTGTCAACTCATGATCCATCAGCTTTGCTCAGATATGCTCTTCACACTTTCCCTATGCCAGTACTGTTCCAGTGCACATGTGTTATCTTTTAAAAAACAATACACACTTTGACACATCTGAAATTAGAATCTGGTGCTGGGATATTTATCCCGAGCTGCTGCTGGCCCTCCCCCACCCGACCCTGCATCAGATAGCTTTTACCAAGACCAGATTGCAAAGGTCCTTTTGGGGTCAACCTGTAACGTGCAGTGAAATGTAACAGGCTCAGCAGCCTGGGTCACATCAACAGGGCAGTTCATGCGGGCTCTTCTGGATAGTCCCATAGAGTCACCCTGGGTAGCAACAGACCCTTCAGCCCAACCCTTCCCTGCTGCCCACGATGCCATTCTGAGTTAATCCCACTGGCCTGTGAAGGATATGAAGACATTACACAACATAGAGTGCAAGTTTACAAGACTGATACTTGGAATGCGTCAGTTGTCTTATGAGGAATATTGCTCTAAACCCCTCCAAATGATTTTTAAATGCTGTAATTGTACCCTCTTCCTCCAGCAGCTCATTCTATATACTCGTCGTCATCTGTGAAGAAAAGTTTCCCTTCAAACCCTTTAAATCTTTCCCCTCTCGTCCTGAAGCTAGTCCCAGCCTATCTAGACTCTCCTTACAACTCAGCAATTTTGTTCCAATATTAGTGTACTATTGTCACACATACCAAAGTACAGTGAAAAAGCTTTTCTTTACATGCCATCCAGAGAATGTTATACATTGAGGTACTAAAAAACGAAACAGAATGCTAAAATATAGTATTAAATTGGCAGGGAAAGAGCAGAGAACACGCCTTTCAGTCCTAGTAACTTTCTTGTGAATGTATCATTTCCACCTGAAGGACATCATTTCCATCTTTAACCCTCCTACCCTGGAATCCCAAAACAAATAACCCATGCGATCATCTCACTTTAAATTCCCACCTTGGGAATTGACCATGAATCCCTTATCATAAGCACAAGAAAGTCTGCAGATGCTGGAAATACAAAACAACACACACGAAATGCTGCAGGAACGCAGCAGGTGAGGCAGCATCTATGGGAAACATTCAAAGCTCGATGTTCGGAGCCGAGACCTTTCTTCAGGACTGAGAAGGAAGAGGGAAGATGCCAGAATAAAAAGGCAGGTGGAGGGGAAAGAGGCTAGTTGGAAGGTCATAGGTGAAGCCAGGTGGGTGGAGTAGGTCAAATCTGATAGGAGGGGAGAGTGGACCATAGGAGAAAAGGAAGGAGGAGGGGACCCAGGGGGAGGAGATAGGCAGGTGAGAAGAATAGAGGAAATGTGGGGTTGGGTGGGGGAATTTGTTTACCAGAAGCAGAAATTGGTATTTATGCCGTCAGGTTGGAGGGTACTCAGACGAATATCAGGTGCTGCTCTTGCACCATGAGGGTGGCCTCATCTTGAAACAAGAGGAGGCCATGGACCAATATGTCAGATTGGGAATGGGAATTGGAATTAAAATGTTTGGCCACCAGGAAGTTCCACTTGTGGCGGATGGTGTGGAGGTGCTCGACGAAGCAGTCCCCAATCCCTTAGGCTGTGAGCCAAATCCCTATCTAATGAGCCACATCTTAAATATGTTATGTTCTCACCTCAAATGCAACAATCCACCTTAAGTCTCCTGCCTGAGTCCATCTTAAATCTCCAACCCTGAGTGTCCACCTTATATCCCCTACCCTATGAGCCATATTTTAAATGCCTTATCTGAGCCTGCCTGTTACCTCTATAACGTGAATCCACCTTAAATCTCTGTACCTCAGGAGTCGGGGGGGGGGGTGCCTCACAGCGCCTGTGATCCAGGTTCAATCATTCACTCTGTGACTGTGTGGGTTTCCTCTGGGTACTCTGGTTTCCACCCACATTGCAAAGATGTGCAGGTGGGTAGGTTAATTGACCACTGTTAATTACCCCCAGTGTAGGGTAGAATCTGGGGGGGAGTTGGTCAGAATGTGGGCGGATTAGGTTACAATGAAAATTACTGGCCTCCAATCGGACTATAATCTTGTTGTGATTTGGCTTGCATGTCTCATTGACCTGGAGTGTTACAGTGCCTATGAAAAGTATTCACCCACTTGGAAGTTTTCATGTTTTATTATTTTACAACACTGAATCACAGTGGATTTAATTTGGCTTTTTTGACACTGAACAACAGAAAAAGACTCTTTTGTGTCAAAGTGAAAACAGATCTCTACAAAGTGATTGAAATTAATTACAAATATAAGCCCCAAAACAATTGATTGTATAAGTATTTGCCCCTTTCAAGTCAATATTTAGTAGATGCACCTGTGGCAACAATTACAGCCTTGAGTCTCTATGGATAGGTCTCTACCAGCTTTGCACATTCGGACATTGCAATTTTTCCCCAATCTTTTAAAAAAAAACTGCTCAAGCTCTGTCAGATTGCATGGGGATCATGAGTGAACACCCTTTCAAGTCCAGCCACAAATTCTCAATTGGATTGAGGTCTGGACTCTGAGTTGGCCACTCCAGAACATTAACTTTATTGTTTTTAAGCCATTCCTGTGTAGCTTTGGCTTTATGCTTGGGGTCATTGTCTTGCTGGAAAACAAATCTTCTCCCAAGTTGCAGTTCTCTTGCAGGCTACATCAGGTTTTCCTCCAGGAATTCCCTGTATTTTGCTGCATTCATTATACCCTCTACCTTCACAAGCCTTCCAGGGTCTGCTGCAGCAAAGCATCCCCACAGCATGATGCAGGCACCACCATGCTTCACAGTAGGGATGGTTTATTTTTGATGATGTGCAGAGTTTGGCTTACACCAAACATAGCATTTAGTCTGATGGCCTAAAAACTCAATTTTAGTTTCATCAGACCATAGAACTTTCTTCCAGCATCTTCAAAGTGTCCCACCTACCTTCTGGAACTCTAGCTGAGATTTCATGTGAATTTTTTCAACAAAGGCTTTCTCTTTGCCTCTCTCCCATAAAGCTGACACTGATGAAGCACCCAAGCAACAGTTGTTATATGCACAGTCTCTCCCATCTCAGCCATTGAAACGTGTAACTCTTCCAGAATTGTCATAGGTCTCTTGGTGGCCTTCCTCACTAGTCTTGCATGGTCACTTAGTCCCCTTCTTGCACGGTCACTTAGTTTTTGGAGACAGCCTGCCCTAGGCAGATTTACAGCTGTGCCATATTGTTTCCATTTCTTGATGATTGACTTAGCTGTACTCCAAGGGATATTCAGTGACTTGGAAATTTTCTTATATCCATCTCCTGACTTGTGCTTTTCAATAACCTTTTCACAGAGTTGCTTGAAGTGTTCTTTTGTCTTCATCATGTAGTTTTTGCCAGGATACTGACTCACCAACAGTTGTACCTCCCAGCTACAGATGCATTTTTACTACAATCAATTAAAACACCTTGACTGCACACAGGTATACAGATCTTCATTTAGTTAATTATGTGACTTCTAAAACCAATTGGCTGCACCAGTGATGATTTGGTCATGTCATATTAAAGGGGGTGAATGAATACTTATGCAATCTGTTATTTTGTGTTTTATATTTGTAATTAATTTAGATTACTCTGTAGAAATTTGTGATCACATTGACACAAATGAGTTTCTTACTGTTGATCAGTGTCAAAAAAGCCAAATTAGATCCACTGTGATTCAATGTTGTAAAACAATAAAACATGAAAACTTCTGGGGGCGGGTGGAGGAATACTTTTTATAGGCTGGAGTCAGAGCTTTATGCTTTGGCTGTTTGTAGAGTTACCATGTCAGACAAGTTAAAGGGCAGAGGCCAGACTAAGAGTGGTCCACCAGTCCTCCAAGTTCAGGGGTTCAGCTTAGGGCTGGTAAAACAAAATTGTTACGGAAACAGCAATGGAAAATCCTTCTACATTATAAGGATAAATAGGGATAATGATACTTCTACCAAACCTGCACATTCCTGTGATGTTGGAAGGAAACTGGAAACCGATACTGTCCTAAGGAATACCTGCAAACTCCACACAGACAGCACCAGAGATCAGGATCAAACTCGTTCAGCTGGAATGGTGAGACACTGGCTCTACCAGCTGTGCTACCCTGCCAGTCACGAGCTTTCAAGGGGATTTGAGGAGGAACTTTTTTACCCAGAAAGTGATTGGAATCTGGAATGCACTGCCTGACTGGGTGATAACCAAGGGCTTAGAGATGACCAGGGGACAAAGGGGAAGAGTCAAAGATGTGCTCAAAGTCTTTCAGAAGAATTACTTTATCCTTGGAAATAGATTCCCGGGAATCTCAAGTAGTGAAGGGCTTTTGGGATGGTATGGAGAGTTTTGAAGGAATGCACACAGCAGTGGAAGCACACAAACCACAGACCTGTCCCATATCATACTCTTGTCTGTGAGAGAGAGTCCATGGTTCAAACGATGGCCTTGTCAGAGCCCACAGAACTGGTATAGATGAGGGTTTTTCTCAATCCCATGGGGCTGTTACAGTGAGTAGTAAATGAAGGAAGCGAGAGAGCAAGGTGGAGAAGTTGGGGTTTTGGGAATCTGGTGAAGACGACAATTACCACGTTAGCATTCACTTTGAGAGGATTGGAATACACAAATACAAGGATGTACTGTGGAAGCTTTCTATGACATTGGTCAGACTTCATTTGGAATATTGTGAGCAATTTTGGACCCTGTTTCTAAGGAAGATGCACTGACCCTGACGAGGGTCCAGAAGAGAATCGCAAGAATGATCCCAGAAAGGAAATGCTTGAGGAGTGTTTGATATGACTGGGCCTGTATGTAATGGAATTCAGAAGGATGAGGGAGGAACCTTGTTGAAAACTACCAGATACAAAAAAGTCTGGATAGAGTAGATGTGGGAGCATGAGAATGCAATTGGAAAATAAATCAGCCACGATGGAATGGCAGAACAAACTTGATGAGCTGAATGGCCCCATTCTGCCCCTTTATCTGATGGTCCTATGGATGCTGAAGCTTGGATCTGGCTAGCCGAAGGTCCACTTGTCAATATGGGCAATTGAAATCAGAAGGGGCAGGGGAATGAAAATGAAGTTGGGCAGTCATGAGGGCTAAAAACTGTCACAGAGACCATTAAAAGAAGAAGATGGAAAACAGGCTTTAAAATCCAGTGAAAGGACAGAAGAACTATGCTGAAGGCTGCAGGAGGACTTCAGTATGAGCCTCACTCTTGAGAGGGGAGGGGTAACAATTCGGGATGGAAAACAGCTTCTGCCACCAGGGAGCCTCATCACGTATGAAAGGCCATTAGCATTATACTGTTTACGAGGGGTGATTGACCTAAGGTAGATGGAGGTCAATTTTAGAAAACGGCACATTTATTTTTCAACATAGGCCCCTCCTACATTTACACACTTAGTCCAGAGGTTCTGGAGCATACGGATCCGTTCTTTGTAGAAGTCGGCCTCTTGGACCTCTAGAAAGTGGTCCACAGCAGGGGTGATAGATAATTGCGTGGCCTAAGATAGGAGATGAGTTATACAGCTCCCGTTACATGCATGTGCGTATGCAGAAAGTTTAAAGTTAATAACTCATCTCCTTCCACCTTGGGCCACGAACTTATCAATCATCCCTGCTGTGGACCACTTTCTGGAGGTCCAAGATGCTGATTTCTACAAAGAAGAGATCCGTATGCTCCACGACCGCTGGACTAAGTGTGTAAATGTAGGAGGGGATATGTTGAAAAATAAATATGCTACATTTTATAAAATTGACTCCTTCTACCTTAGGCTACAAACTGATCAATCACACCTCGTACTTTTAAACTTGTATCATGTATAGTGGTGCTAGAAAGTTTGTGAACTCTGTAGAATTTTCACTATTTCTGCATAAGTATGACCTAAAATGTGATCAGACCTTCATGTAAGTCCTAAAACTAGATAAAGAGAACGCAATTAAAGAAATAACACAAAAAAATTATGCCTGTTCATTTATTTATTGAGAAAAATGATCCAATATTACATGTACATATTGGAAAAGAATGTGAACCTTTGCTTTCAATAACTGGTGTGACCCCCTTGTACAGCAATAATTACAACCAAACGTTTCCGATAACTGTTGATCTGTCCTGCACATCGGCTTGGAGGAATTTTAGGCCATTCCTCCTTACAAAACTGCTTCTACTCTGGGATGTTGGTGGGGCTTCCTTTGCATGAACTGCTTGCTTCAGGTTCTTCCACAACATTTCGATAGAATTAAGGTCAGGACATTGACTCAGCCATTCCAAACATGAATTTTCTTCTTATTAAACCATTCTGTCATTGATTTACTTTTGTCTTTCTAATCATTGTCTTGCAGCATTGTCAAAATTCTATTAAGCTTCAGGTGATGGACTGTTACCCTTACATTCTCCTGCAAAATAACTTGATACAATTTTGAATTCATTGCTCCCTCAACAATTGCAAGCTGTCCAGGCCCTGAGGCATCAAAGCAGCCCGAACCAAGCATGATGCTCCTTCCACCATACTTCACAGTTGGGATGAGGTTTTGGCGTTGGTGTGCGGTGCCCCTTTTCCCGCAAGCATAGCAATGTGCATTTCTGCCAAAAAGTTCAACTTCTGTCTCATTTGTCCACAGAACCTTGTCCCAGAAGCATTGTAGAACAACCAGGTGGTCTTTTGCAAACTTGAGACATGCTTCAATGTTTTTTTTTTGGAGAGCAGTGGCCTCCCCTGTGGTGTCCTTCCATGAACACCATTCTTGTTCAGTGTTTTTCTTATGGTGGACACTTAAACAGAGACTTTAGCAAGTTCTAGAGATTTCTACAGGTCTTTTGCTGTTACCCTTGGGTTCTTTTTCACCTGCTTCAGCAATGCACATTGTGCTCTTACTGTGATCTTTGCAGGATGCCCACTCCTCGGGAGAGTGGCAACAGTACTGAGTTTCCTCCATTTGTAGACAATTTCTTTTACTGTGGAACTGCTGAACACTCAGGTGTTTAGAAATGCTTTGTAGCCTTTTCCAGCTTCATGCATCTCTACAATTCTTCTTCTAAGGTCTTCTGAAAGTTGTTTTAAGACCATAGAAAATAAAAGCAGAATTAAGCCAATCAGTCCATCAATTCTGCTCCGCCATTTCATCATGGCTGATCACAGATCCCATTCAACTCCATACTCCTGCCCTCTCACCATATTCCTTGATGCCCCGACCAATTAGGAACCTCGCAAGCACAAGGAAATCTGTAGATGCTGGAATTTCAAACAACACACATAAAAGTTGCTGGTGAACACAGCAGGCCAGGCGGCATCTCTGGAAGAGGTACAGTCGACGTTTCGGGCCGAGACCCTTCGTCAGGACTAACTGAAAGAAGAGCTAGTAAGAGATTTGAAAGTTGGAGGGGGAGGGGGAGATCTGAAATGATAGGAGAAGACAGGAGGGGGAGGGATGGAGCCAAGAGCTGGACAGTTGATTGGCAAAGGGGATACGAGAGGATCATGGGACAGGAGGCCTAGGGAGAAAGAAAAGGGGGAGGAGGGAAAGCCCAGAGGATGGGCAAGGGGCATAGTCAGAGGGACAGAGGGAGAAAAAGAATGTGTGTATATAAATAAATAAATAACAGATGGGGTACGAGGGGGAGGTGGGGCATTAGCGGAAGCTTGAGAAGTCAATGTTCATGCCATCAGGTTGCAGGTTACCCAGACGGAATATAAGATGTTGTTCCTCTTACCTGAGTGTGGCTTCATCTTTACAGTAGAGGAGGCCGTGGATAGACATGTCAGAATGGGAATGGGACGTGGAATTAAAATGTGTGGCCACTGGGAGATCCTGTTCTCTCTGGCGAACAGAGCAGAGGTGTTCAGCGAAATGATCTCCCAGTCTACGTCGGGTCTCACCAGTATATAGAAGGCCACATCGGGAGCACCGGATGCAGTATATCACCCCAGCGGACTCACAGGTGAGGTGTCACCTCACCTGGAAGGACTGTCTGGGGCCCTGAATGGTAGTGAGGGAGGAAGTGTAAGGACATGTGTAGCACTTGTTCCACTTACAAGGATAAGTGCCAGGAGGGAGATCAGTGGGGAGGGATGGGGGGGGAGAACGAATGGACAAGGGAGTTGCGTAGGGAGTGATCCCTGTGGAAAGCCGGGGGGTGGAAGGGAAAGATGTGCTTAGTGGTGGGATCCCGTTGGAGGTGGCGGAAGTTGCGGAGAATTATATGTTGGACCCAGAGGCTGGTTGGGTGGTAGGTGAGGACAAGGGGAACCCTATTCCTAGTGGGGTGGCGGGAGGATGGGGTGAGAACAGATGTGCGTGAAATGGGAGAGATGCGTTTGAGCGCAGAATTGATGGTGGAGGAAGGGAAGCCCCTTTCTTTAAAAAAGGAAGACATCTCCTTCATCCTGGAATGAAAAGCCTCATCCTGAGAGCAGATGCGGTGGAGACACAGGAATTGCGAGAAGGGGATAGCATTTTTGCAAGAGACAGGGTGAGAAGAGGAATAGTCCAGATAGCTCTGAGAGTCAATAGGCTTATAGTAGACATCAGTAGATAAGCTGTCTCCAGAGATAGAGACAGAAGGATCTAGAAAGGGGAGGGAGGTGTTGGAAATAGACCAGGTAAACTTGAGGGCAGGGTGAAAGTTGGAGGCAAAGTTAATGAAGTCAACGAGCTCAGCATGCGTGCAGGAAGCAGCGCCAATGTAGTCGTCGATGTAGCGAAGGAAAAGAATAGGTTTGGAACATAGATTGTTCCACAAAGCCAACAAAAAGGCAGGCATAGCTGAGACCCCTGCAGGTGCCCATGGCTACACCGCCAAAGGAGAAATTATTGAGAGTAAGGACTAATTCTGCTAGACAGAGCAGAGTGGTGGTAGAGGGGAACTGGTTAGGTCTAGAATCTATCAACTTCTGCTTTAAATATACCCACAGACTTGGCCTCCACCGCAGTCCGTGGCAAAGCATTCCACAGATTCACCACTCTTCGGCCAAAAAAAATCTTACTTACATTTGTTCTGAAAGGTTGCTCCTCAATTTTGAGGTCATCTAATTCTGGATACCCCCACCAGAGAAAACATCCTCTCCACATCCACCTTATCTAATCCTTTTAACATTTGGTAGGTTTCAATGAGATCCCCCCACATTCTTCTAAATTCCAGTGAATTCAGGCCCAAAGCTGCTAAACACTCCTCATATGTTAACCCCTTCATTCCTGAAATCATCTTTGTGAACCTCCTCTGGACTCTCTACAATGACAATACATCCTTTCTGAGATAAGGGGCCTAAAACTGATGACAGTATTCCAAGTGCAGCCTAACTAATGTCTTATAAAGCTTTAACATTATCTCCTTGTTTTATATTCTATTCCTCTTGAAATAAATGCCAACTTTGTACTTGCCTTCTTTACCATTTACTCAAACTTGTAAATTAACCTTCTGGAAATCTTGCACAAGAGCTCCCAAGTCCTTTTGCACCTCTGATGTTCGAATTTTCTCCCAATTTAGATAATAGTCTGCACTATTCTTCCTTTTACCAAAATGCATTATCATACATTTCCCAACACTGTATTCCATCTGCCACTTTTTGCCTATTCTTCCAATTTGTCTAAGTCCTGCTGCAATCACATTGCTTCCTCAGCACTACCTACCCCTCCACCTATCTTCGTATCATTTACAGACTTTGCCACAAAGCCATCAATTCCACTATTCAAGTCATCGACAATGTGAAAAGTAGCAGTCTCAATACTGACCCGTGAGGAACACCATTAGTCACTGCAGCCAACCAGAAAAAGACTTATTTATTCCCACTCGCTGTCTCCTACCTGACAGCCATTCTGGTATCCATGCCAGTATCTTTCCTGTAATGCCATAGGATTTTATCTTGTTAAGCAGTCCCATGTGTAGCACCTTATCAAATGCCTTCTGAAAATCCAAGAAAATGGCATCCACTGCCTCTCCTTTGTCCACCTTGCTTGTTACTTCCTCGAAGAACTCTAACAGATTTGTCAGGCAAAATTTCCTTTGACAGAAATCATGCTGACTTTGACTTATTTTATCATTAGTCTCCAAGTACCCTGAAACCACATCCTTAATGATGGACTCCAACATTTTCCAACCACCAAGGTTAGGCTAACTGGCCTGTAATTTCCCTTCTTTTCCTTTCCTTCCTTCTTAACGAGTGGAATGACATTTGCAATCTTCCACTCCTCCCGGACCATGCCAGAATCAAGTGATTATTGAAAGATGATGACCAATGTATCAGTTATCTCTTCAGCAACCTCTCTCAGGACTCGGGGATGTAGTCCATTTGGTCCAAATGACTTATCCACCTTAAGGCATTTCAGTTTGCCTAGCACTTTTTCCTTTGTAATAGGAATGGCACTCACTCCTGTTCCCTGACACTCACTGACCTCTGGTATAAAGCTAATGTCTTCCTTGGGAAAGACTGAAGCTAAGTACTTATTAAGTTCATCTGCCACTTCCTTGTCCCCCTATTACTACCTCACCAGCATCATTTTCCAGTGGTCCAATATCAACTCTTACCCCACTTTTACTCTTTATATAACTGAAAAACTTTTAGTATCCTGCTTTATAATATTGGCTAGTTTGCCCTCATATTTCATCTTTTCCATCATAGTTTTTTTAGTTGCCTTTTGTTGGATTTTTAAAAACGTCACAATCATCCAACTTCCCACTCACTTTTGCTACCTTATATGCCCTTTCCTTGGCTCTAATTCAGTCATTAACTTCCCTTGTCAGCCACGGTTGCCTACGCCTGCAATTTGAGAACAACTTGTTCTGTGAGACATATCTATCCTGCACCTCATGAACTATTCCCAGAAATTGCAGCCACCTCTGTCCTGCCATCATCCCTGCCAATATCCTCCTCCAATCTATCTGGACAAGCTTCTCTCTCATGCCTCTGTAATTCCATTGCGATACTGATTCATATAAGTTACAGTATGAATTCAATTATATTATCATTGCTGCCTCCTAAGGGTTCCTTTAAGTTAAGCTGGCTAATGAGATCTGGGTTATTATACAACACCCAGTCTAAGATAGCCTTTCCCCTAGTGGGCTTGAGCACAAGCTGCTCTAAAAGGCCAAAAGGCCATCTCATAGGCATTCAACAAATTCCTTCTTTTGCGATCCAACACTAACCTGATTTTCCGTATCTCCTTGCATATTGAAGTACCCATTACAATTGTGACATTTCCTTTGTTACGTGCCCATTCCAGCTCCCTTTGCAATTCCGACCCCACATCTTGGCTACTACTTGGAGGGCTATTTATGATTCCCATAATGGTTTTTTTATCCTTGCAGTTTATCCTAACAGAACCACACCATCGCCTATGCCTTCCTGCCTGTCCTTTCGATACAAAGTTTTGATCAAGCACGTGCACATAAAGAGAACTTTCTTGAGAAGAGCAGGCTGTGTCAGTAACCTGACTTTGTGCATCTTTTTTATAGGGTAGGGCACCTCTACAACCCACACCTCCAATCTCCTATCATTGATTGGAACACCTGACTCCAAATAGCTTTTATAGAAGGCATTACCCCAGGGGTGCACATACTTTTTCCAACAAATGCATGTAATATTCGATCATTTTTCTCAATAAATAAATGAACAAGTATAATGTTTTGTGTTATTTATTTAATTGGGTTCTGTTTATCTAGTTTTAGGATTTATGTGAAGATCTGAACACATTTTAGGTCATATTTATGCAGAAACAGAGAAAATTCTAGAGTTCACAAACTTTCAGGCACCACTGTATGTACCTTATTATTTGTTAACTTAGTTGTGGTAATAGTACTTTATGTGTTATGTGTGTGAGTTTTATGTGCTGTGTTATGCACCTTGGTCCAGAGCAACACTATCTTGTCCAACGATATACATGTGTGCTGTCGAATGACTATAAACTGAACTTGAACTTGAAAACAAGCAGTGACTGACAATCTGCACGTAAAATGATAATTAAAACGAGGGTGTAGTCACTGGCCGTTCTTTTCTCAATGTGGATTGCTTTCAGTTAATTATGGTCCTATTCTGTGATCGACTGCAGAAACCAGACAATATTTCTATTGTGGACTGAGCACAGGTGAGATTGGCAGTAAAGAGATATGATCCTCTAGCCAACAGAGAAGCTGCACGGCAAGGAAGAATAGCTTCAAACCGGCACTCAGCCAAGCAAACGTGCAGAACCTCACGTTCAGCAAGCTGTACCTTAGCAGCCAACCTACTCTGGTTAAAGTGCAGCCTGAATAAAAAAAAAAGCTCCTCGAATGTTAAAGGTGGTGAAACTTCCATGTTGGTCTTTTGGGTGCGGCTTTATGCAGTCATATAAGTTTTAAGTCCCCCGATACCTTTTTACTTTTGACCTGCCCCTGAATTGTTGAGTATTTAGGAGTCAGCAAGGTGGGAATAATGAGGAGAAAGAGTGACAATAAGATGCAAAAGCAAGTTTAAATTTTGCAGAGTGTTGGAAAAGATATGACAAGTATATCCGGCACTTTACCCCCCGCCTTGTCATAGAAACCTGTCCCATTTATACAATTGACAGGTCTGGATAGAATGGACATGGAGAGGATGTTTCAATTAGCAGGAGAGTGTAGAATATGAGGACAGAGTCTCAGTTAGCATAATGCTTTGCAGCACCAGCTGTAGGGTTGTGGTTCAATACCTGCCACTAACTGAAAGGAGTTTGCACCTTCTTCCCATAATTATGTGGTTTCTTCCGCGTGCTCTGGCTTCCCTCACATTCTAAAAATGTTTGATTGGGGTCGGTGAGTTGTGGGCATGCCCTGTTGGTGCCAGAAGCAGGCTGCTCAGGAAATCATCACTGATTTGATTTGACGACACTAACAACCCATTTCACTGACGGCTTTGATGTACCTGTAAAGCTAATGTTCAGATGAAGGAAGAATTTCTTCAGCAAGAGGGTGGAGATATTATGAAATTTTTTCTGACAAAGGGCTGTGGAGGCCAAGTTATTGGGCACATTTAAGGCAGAGAATGAGTAGGTTCTTGATTGGTAAGAGAATTAGGAGTTACAGGGAGGAGGTGGAAGAATGGGGTTGATAAAAGAAGAAAAAAAGTCAGTCATGGTTGCATGGCAGAGAAAACTCGATGGGCCAAATGGCCTAATTCTGCTCTCATACATTCACTGGCCACTTTATTGGGTACCTCCTATATGTCTGTGGCCGGAACAACAACTGAACCGCTTAACAATGTATTTATTGCATTGAGTTGCTGCTGATTGGCTGATTAGCTATTTGCATTAATGAGCAGGTGTTCAGATGATCTGAATAAAGTGGCCACTGACTGTGACCTTACCACCACCACCTCTTAATTAAGAAATAGCCTTCATAAAAGAAGCTTACTGAATATGGGACAGGCATCATGCATAATCTCACTGACAGAAATTCCCCCTCCCTAATAAAGAAATCCTCACAAAACAAAAGCTTTTTGAATGCGCAAAAGGATCAAGTATAAACTCACTGATGTATGGTTCCCCACACCCCTGAGTAATAGTAGCTTTGGTTTTGCTTGTTTTTTCACTATATAACCTATGTTGTTATAACTACACCCCAGCCATCCCTCAACAGCTCTCCCCACCGAACCCAAGCTATTCATTGACTGGTTTGCAAATACCAACTGCAAAGTGGGATGTGATATCTTATGACCCTAGCCAACCAAGACAAAATTGGAAATCAAAGAAAAAAATCTCACAGATGCAGAAAATTTGTGACAAAAAGAGAAAATGCTAACAGCTCAGGTAACATCTGTGGACTGAGAAACAGATATAACATTTCAGGTTGAAGATTCTTTGTCAGATCTGAGAGAAAGAAAACAATTGTAGAAGAAATACAGAGCAACGGGTAAGACAAAGTCAATATTTAATTAATTAGTTTATTTATTGAGATATAGCACTACCCAACAACCCACCTGTTTAACTGTTTAACCCTAGCCTAATCACAGGAAAATTTACAATGACCAATTAACCTACTATTTGGCACACCATTGGACTGTTAGAGGCAAACAGAGCACCTGGAGAAAGCCCATATGGTCATGGGGAGAACATATGAACTCCTCAGAGACAGTGCCAGGATTGAACTCCAAATTCTGACACCCTGAACCATAATGGCATCATGCTAACTGCTCTTATTCCAATGACATGCCATGGGGAAAGGTTGGCTGGAATAATGGACTGTTCCTTCTCGCTGTCCCAGCACGTAGCATTTAGTACTGAGTGAGGTCTCCTCCTAATAAATGTACAAAGTGACAACAAACAAGTGCCTGGCAGCATCAGATTTGCTTGCAGGCAAACAGAGAGACTAAGCAGTGGGAATGGCCACATTGAGGCCCAATTTATCAGAGCTTCCATCACTTCGCTGTCAGAGAAGGGAGCTAGCCTTTGAAGGTCACACTCTGAAGGACAGTCAGACTAGATCAAGTCATAGAATGGTTGCCACAGAGGAGCCAGAGGCTCAAGAGGCACTGAGCTTCCCTGGGAGAGACATCGAAGTAGTAATGAATGAGATATCCTTCAAACAGACAAATGAACAATGTTCATAATCTTGTATGCCTCTATCAAATCTCCTCTCAGTCTTCTACGTTCTAAAGAATTCAGTTCTAACCTATTCAATCTTTCCTTAGAACTCAGGTCCTCCAGACCCAGCAACATCCCTGTAAATTTTGTATGCACTCTTTCAACTTTGTTGATTTCTTTCCAGTAGGTAGGTGACCAAAATTGCACACAATACTCCAAATTAGGTCCAACCAACATCTTATACAACTTCAACGTAACATCCCATCTTCTGTACTCAGTACATTGATTTGTGAAGGCTAACGTGCCAAAAGCTTCTTTTTCAACCCTATCTAGCTGTGATACCACGTTCAATGAATTACGGAACTGTATTCCCAGATCGCTCTGTTCTACCACACTCCTCAGTGCCCTATTGTTCACTGATTAAGACCTACCCCGGTTAGTCCTACCAAAGTGCAAAACCTCACACTTGTCGGCATTAAATTCCATCTGCCATTTTTCCAGCTAATGCAAGGCATGGGTAGCCCTCTTCACTGTCAGCTTACTCCCTGCCTTGGTGTCATCTGCACATTTGCTGATCCAGTTATCATCCAGGCGATTGATATAGATGACAAACAACAAAGGACCCCCAGCTGACTCCTGCTGCACACCACTAGTCACAGTCAGAGAGGCAAGCCTCTGCTACCACTCTCTGGTTTCTCTCACAAAGCCAATGTGCATTCCAATTTACTACTTCATCCGGGATGCCAAGTCACTGAACCTTCTTGACCACCCTTCCATGCAGGACCTTGTCAAATGCCTTACTAGAGTCCATGTAGACAACATCCACTGCCTTGCCTTCATTCACTTTCCTGGTAACTTCCTTGAAAAACGCTATAAAATTGGTTAGACATGACCTATGACACACGAAGCCATGCTGACTATCCTTAATCAGTCCATGTCTATACAAATACATATATATCTCGTCCCTTAGAATAACTTCCAATAACTTTCCCACAGCTGATGTCAGACTCACTGACCTATAATTTCCTGGTTTCTGTTAGAGCCTTTTTTAAACAGCAGGACAACATTGGTTATCTTCTAATCCTCTGGTACCTCTCCTGCCATTAAGGATGTTTTAAATATCTCTGCTAGGGCCCTGGCAATTTCTGCATTTGCCTCCTGCAGGGTCCAAGGGAACATCTTTGTCAAGCCCTGGGGATTTATCCACCCTGATTTGCCTCACGGTAGCAAACACCTCCACCTCCATAACCTGTACAGGGTCCATGAAGTTGATGCCACTTTGCCTCACTTCTACAGACTCTGTATGCAAAATGCAAATTGAATTTCAAGGCAGTCAAGAATTGTCCTGTTTTGCAAAAATAAGTGGAATATAGATAATGATCCCAAGGAGGAGGAGAATCAAGGATGAAAACATTCCTGAGATCTCATGTATGGTCATTGCTACATTTAATTTTCGCAGCTTGTGATGTCTGCAGCAGTGTGCTCTCACCGACACACAGAGCAGGTCACAACATTCACTTTAATATCCTCCCTTTTTTTCTTTCCTGAAGTCCATGAGATATTTGACACGCATTCAACTAATCACCTTCTGTTCTCTGTGAAAGGGGGGATTAATGGAGGGTATTGTAAACCAGTTTCCCTTTCCAGAGTACTGTGAATAAGTTAAACAAGGAGGAAAGAGCAGAGCTCAACCCTTAGAAGTTAAAACAAAGGCTCAAACACAGGGAGTTATGAGATGTCAGCTTCAGCATGTTTTGAAAACTGTTGAATCAGAAGACTGTGTTATGACTGTGACATTAAAATGTTTTACATAACTTTTAGTGAGATCTTAGATTAAGGCTCTATCTGGCCTACCAAGTTGACCTAAGTATTTCTCAGGATCAGCTGGAATATAAGAAATATTTAAAGATGCACCATAGAATGAATGTGATCGGGATGCAACATGGCTTAGTGTGGCAATACCGTAAGAAACTGCAGAGAGTTGTGGACACAACTTAACTCATCACAGAAAACAGCTTCCCCTCTATGGACCCCTCCTATACATTTTGCTGCCTTAGTAAAGCAGCAAACATGATCAAAGACCCCATCCATTGCTATATGACTATTGAATGAATTCCAGTACTATAAGGTACACTCTTTTATCTCGCAATCGATCGGTTATCTATTGGAACCATTACCTGGTTCTTGCACCTTATTGCCTGCCTGCATTGCACTTTCTCTGTAAGTGTAACACATGATTCTGCATTTTATTTTGTTTTCCCCTGTACTGCCTCAGTACTCTATGTTATATTGAAGTTATTTGACTGGATGGCACACAAAATAAAGTTTTACACTGTACTTTGGTGCATTTGACAGTAATAAATCAATTCATCAATTTGTAGGATGTTTGCAACAACAGTAAGACACCTCTATTATGTGCACTGCACATCCTCAGACACAGCTAGCAGCAAAATTGAGGATCCATTAGCAAAGGGAGGCGGTCAGCTTTCCTTCTCTCCATTCCTTTCATTCTGTGAGGTCTCAGTACACCTTGTTAAGCAGGTTCCTCTCATTTCTTGCTGCCTTGTGTAATCTCCCAACTGTCAGAACAAAGGGGAGCAGCCCTTTCTTTTCCTTGAAGAAAACAAATAATTGTGTTTTATTTTGTTTTAACTTGATGAAAAGAAGCTGTATGGAAGTTTCTATGGGCCAGGTGCTTAATGCAAAATGATGGAAATGTTCCTCACCACGGGATCTTGATAGAGAGGATGCAGAATGAAGGTTGCCCAGGCAGAACTGAGTTGAGAATCATTTCTTGCCCCTGATGGCAGTTGACCTTTGGAATTCACTACCCATAGAGAATTAAGTTCTTCAGCCCATCAGGTCTACTCCACCATCCAATCTTGACTGATTTACTTCCAACCCCATTTTCCTGCCTTCACATCCACTCTATCCAGGATCTGAGTTATGAGGAAAGACTTTCTAATCAGGTCTGTTCTCTCTGGAGCAAAGTTAGATGGGGATTTATAAAATTACAAGGGGTAAAGGAAGGACAGATAGGCCACAGTCTTTTCTCAACGTAGGAATGTCTTAAAATAGAGGGTATAGGTTTAAGGTGAGAGGGAAAAGGTTTAAAGAGAACGAGAAAGGGAATTTTAGTGGTTATACCTCTGGGTTTTGAATTTTCTCCCTATTTAGAAAAAAGTCTACATCTTTATTCCTTCTACCCAAGTGCATGACCATACTCTTCCCTACACTGTACTCCATTTATCACTTTGCCCATTCTCCTAATCTGTCTAAATTCTTCTGCAGCCACCTTGCTTTCTCAACACTACCTGTCCCAGCGCCTATCTTTGTATGATCTGCAAACACGGCCAGAAAGTCATCAATTCTGTCATCCAAATCATTGACATATGACGTGAAAAGAAGCGGTCCAAACACTGACCCCTGTGGAACAATGCTGGTCACTGGCCAATCAGAAGAGGCCCTTTTATTCCCACTCTTTGCCTCCTTCCAGTCAGCCAACCTTCTATCTGTGCTAGTATCCTTCCTGTAATACCCTGGGCTCTTATCTTGTTAAGCAGCGTCATGTGTGGCACCTTCTCAAAGGTGTTCTGAAAATCCAAGTAAACAACATCCACTGACTTTCCTTTGTCAGTTCATTCATCAAAAAATTCAAACAGATTTGTCAGGCAAGTTTTCCCTTTAATGAAACCATAATGACTTTGGTCTATTTTATCATGTGCTTTAAAGTACCCTGAAACCTTATCCTTAATAATAGACTCCAACATCTTAGGTCAGACTAACTGGCCCATAATTTCCTTTCTTCTGCCTCGCTCCCTTCTTAAAGCATGGAGTGACATTTGTAATTTTTTAGATTTCTAGACCCATTCAGGAATTCTGTGAATGATTCTTGGAAGATCATTACTAAAGCCTCCACAGTCTCTTTAGATACCCCTTTTAAAACCCTGGGGTATAGTCCATCTGGTCCAGATGGCTTACCTACCTTCTGCTTCCTAAACACCTTCTCCTTAGTATAGTTACTACAATCCGTTCTGCCCCTTACACTCTCGAATTTCTGGCATTCTGCTAGTATCTTCCACAGTGAAGACTTAGATAAAATTGTTATTAAGATTATCTGCCATTTCTTTGTTTCCCCACTACTACTTCTCCTGTGTACTTACCAATGGTCCGATATCCACTGCCTCTCCTTCACTCTTTATGACACTCAAAGCTGCTGCGCAGTTTGACTCTGTGGTTAAGAAAGCATACAGTGCATTGGCCTTCATCAACCGTGGGATTGAATTTAAGAGCCAAGAGGTAATTTTGCAGCTATATAGGACCCTGGTCAGGCCCCACTTGGAGTACTGTGCTCAGTTCTGGTTGCCTCACTACAGGAAGGATGTAGAAACCATAGAAAGGATGCAGAGGAGATTTACAAGGATGTTGCCTGGATTGGAGAGCAGGCCTTATGAGAATAGGTTGAGTGAACTCTGCCTTTTTTCCTTGGAGTGACAGAGGATGAGAGGTGACCTGATAGAGGTGTATAAGATGATGAGAGGCATTGATCATGTGGATAGTCAGAGGCTTTTTCCCAGGGCTGAAATGGCTAGCCTGAGCGGGAAGTAGGTACAGAGGAGATGTCAGGGGTAAGTTTTTTTTACGCAGAGAGTGGTAAGTGTGTGGAATAGGCTGCCAGCGACGGTGGTGGAGGCATTTACGAAAGAGTCTTTTAAGAGACTCCTGGATAGGTACATGGACCTTAGAAAAATAGTGGGCTATGGGTAACCCTAGCTAATTTCTGAGGTGAGGACATGTTCGGCACAACTTTGTGGGCTGAACGGCCTGTATTGTGCTGTAGGTTTTCAATGTTTCTATATTTGAAAAAACTTTTGGTGTCCACTTTTATATTACTGGCTAGCTTACCTTCACCTTTCATCTTTTCTCTCTTTGTGGCTTTTGTTGGTTTTTTAAAAGCTTCCCAATCCACTAGCTTCCTACTATTTTTTGCTATATTATACGCCGTCTTTTTTCCTTTTATGTTGTATTTGACTTCCCTTGTCAGCCACAGTTGTCAGTATATACTAATAGACAAAGAAGGAGAAAATTTACTTAGAACTTTTGCCCATTCTTGTCCAAGTCTGTTCTCACCTAATGGAAAAGAAGTATAAACAGATATGGACTAAATGCAGGTGAATAGGATCAGTGTTAATAGGCATTTGGCTAGCATGAACAAGTTGGGCCGAAGGGCCTGTCTGTTCTTTATCACTCTAAGACTCCATAGTTCTCAGAGGGCTTGATCACTGAGTATATTCAGGAAAAGGGATTGGAGGATTTTTTAGTTGGTAAGGAAACTAAGGAGATGGGAATCGTGCAGGATGTTGACGCTGAATTAAAAGATCAGCCATGCTTTTGTTGATAGTCGGAGCATGTGCGAGTGGCTGAAAGGCCGACTCCAGCTTTTGTTTCTTATGTACTTAAGACCGCGAAAGTCTTCACCCAAAGATTGAGGGAAATATGGAACTCAGTGCCACAGGAAACAGCTGGGATGAAAGAGTGGAGCTTTGAGGCTTTGACTCGAGAGGCTTCGACGAGAAGAGGCGGAGGACAAGCTAGCTCGCAGTTAGTTTTTACAATGTCCCCTGAAACGGTGATGTGCCTCTTACGTGAGATGTGGCAGTCTTGGGGGAACGCCCCTCTCCCGCAGAGTCACATCTGCCAGAAGTGCATACGGCTGGGCGATCTGGAAGACCGTGTAAGGGATCTGGAGCAGCAGCTGGACGACCTTCGACTCATAAGGGAGAATGAGGCAGTCATGGATGAGAGCTACAGGGAGGTAGTCACACCTAGGCTGTCGGAAGCAGGTCGTTGAGTGACAGTCAGAGGGGGGAAAGCGAAGGTGAGCAGACAGGTGGTGCAGAGCACCCCTGTAGCCATTCCCCTGAATAATAGCTTTACCGTCCTGGATACTGTTGGTGGGGACGACCGACCAGGTGTGAACCACGGTGGCAGGGCCTCCGGCACTGAGTCTGACCCTGTGGTGCAGAAGGGTGGGATGGAGAAGAGGAGAGCTGTCGTCATTGGAGACTCTATAGTCAGGGGAGCAGACAGGAGATTTTGTGGACGTGAGAAGGATACCCGCATGGTTTGTTGCCTCCCGGGTGCCCGGGTCCGGGATGTCTCTGACCGGGTGCACGACATCCTGGTACGAGAGGGAAAGCAACCAGAAGTCATGATACATGTTAGGACCAACGACATAGGCAGGAAGAGGGATGAGGTCCTGAAGTGTGAGTTTTGGAAACTAGGCAGAAGGCTGAAGAACAGGACCTCAAGGGTGACGTTCTCAGGATTGCTGCCAGTGCTACGTGACAGAGATGGTAAGAATTGGAGAAGATGGCAGTTGAATGCGTGGCTGAGGAGTTGGGGCAGGGAGCAGGGTTTTAGATTTTTAGATCATTGGGATCTCTTCTGGGGAAGGTGGGACCTGTACAGATTGGATGGGTTGAACCTGAACTTGAGGGGGAACAATATCCTTGCTGGTAGGTTTGCTAGCATGGTTCGGGAGGGTTTAAACTAATTTGCGAGGAGGATGGGACCCAGAGCGATAGAGCAGTGAAAGAAGTGCATGGAGTAAAGCCAGATCTAACATACAGAGAGGCTTTGAGGAAAGAGAGGCAGAATAAATGGTGTAAAGACAGTAAGGTAGAAGGGCTGAAATGTGTGTACCTCAATGCAAGAAGCATCAGGAACAAAGGTGATGAACTGAGAGCTTGGATACATACATGGAATTATGATGTAGTGGCCATTACAGAGACTTGGCTGGCACCAGGGCAGGAATGGATTCTCAATATTCCTGGATTTCAGCGCTTTAAAAGGGATAGAGAGGGCAGAAAA
This sequence comes from Mobula birostris, assembly GCF_030028105.1. Classification (NCBI taxonomy): domain Eukaryota; kingdom Metazoa; phylum Chordata; class Chondrichthyes; order Myliobatiformes; family Myliobatidae; genus Mobula; species Mobula birostris. The sequence goes on from NC_092371.1 coordinate 128,060,870, forward strand.
AGGGGTGGAGGGGTGGCATTACTGGTCAGGGTTACTATTACAGCTACAGAAAGGGTGGGTAATGTAGCAGGATCCTCTTTTGAGTCAGTACGGGTGGAAGTCAGGAACAGGAAGGGAGCAGTTACTCTACTGGGGGTATTCTATAGGCCCCCTGGTAGCAGCAGAGATACAGAGGAGCAGATTGGGAGGCAGATTTTGGAAAGGTGCAAAAATAACAGGGTTGTTAACATGGGTGACTTTAACTTCCCGAATATTGATTGGCACCTGATTAGTTCCAAGGGTTTAGATGGGGCAGAATTTGTTAAGTGTGTCCAGGATGGATTCCTGTCACAGTATGTGGACAGGCCAACCAGGGGGAATGCCATACTAGATCTAGTACTAGGTAATGAACCGGGTCAGGTCACAGATCTCTCAGTGGGTGAGCATCTGGGGGACAGTGAACACCGCTCCCTGGCCTTTATAGTTATCATGGAAAAGGATAGAATCAAAGAGGCAAATTATGAGGCTATAAGGCTAGAACTTGCGGGTGTGAATTGGGATGATGTTTTTGCAGGGAAATGTACTATGGACATGTGGTCGATGTTTAGAGATCTCTTGGGGGATGTAAGGGATAAATTTGTCCTGGTGAGGAAGATAAAGAATGGTAGGGTGAAGGAACCATGGGTGACAAGTGAGGTGGAAAATCTAGTCAGGAGGAAGAAGGCAGCATACATGAGGTTTAGGAAGCAAGGATCAGATGGGTCTATTGAGGAATATAGGGAAGCAAGGAAGGAGCTTAAGAAGGTGCTGAGAAGAGCAAGAAAGGGGCATAAGAAGGCCTTGGCGAGTAGGGTAAAGGAAAACCCCAAGGCATTCTTCAATTATGTGAAGAAAAAAAGGATGACAGGAGTGAAGGTAGGACCGATTAGGGATAAAGGTGGGAAGATGTGCCTGGAGGCTGTGGAAGTGAGTGAGGTCCTCAATGAATACTTATTTTCAGTATTCACCAATGAGAGGGAACTTGATGATGGTGAGGACATTATGAGTGAGGGTGATGTTCTGGAGCATGTTGATATTGAGGGAGAGGAGGTGTTGGAGTTGTTAAAATACATTAGGACAGATAAGTCCCCGGGGCCTGACGGAATATTCCCCAGGCTGCTCCACGAGGCGAGAGAAGAGATTGCTGAGCCTCTGGCTAGGATCTTTATGTCCTCGTTGTCCACGGGAATGGTACCGGAGGATTGGAGGGAAGCGAATGTTGTTCCCTTGCTCAAAAAAGGTAGTAGGGATAGTCCGGGTAATTATAGACCAGTGAGCCTTACGTCTGTGGTGGGAAAGCTTTTGGAAAAGATTCTTAGAGATAGGATCTATTTTTATTTAGAGAATCATGGTCTGATCAGGGACAGTCAGCATGGCTTTGTGAAGGGCAGATCATGTCTAACAAGCCTGATAGAGTTCTTTGAGGAGGTGATCAGGCATATAGATGAGGGTACTGCAGTGGATGTGATCTATATGGATTTTAGTAAGGTATTTGACAAGGCTCCATACGGTAGGTTTATTCAGAAAGTTAGAATGCATGGGATCCAGGGAAGATTGGCCAGGTGGATTCAGAATTGGCTTGCCTGCAGAAGGCACAGGGTGGTGGTGGAGGGAGTACATTCAGATTGGAGGATTGTGACTAGTGGTGTCCCACAAGGATCTGTTCTGGGACCTCTACTTTTCATGATTTTTATTAACGACCTAGATGTGGGGGTAGAAGGGTGGGTTGGCAAGTTTACAGACGACACAAAGGTTGGTGGTGTTGTAGATAGTGCAGAGGATTGTCAAAGATTGCAGAGAGACATTGATAGGATGCAGAAGTGGTCTGAGAAGTGGCAGATGGAGTTCAACCCGGAGAAGTGTGAGGTGGTACACTTTGGAAGGACAAACTCTAAGGCAGAGTACAAAATAAATAGCAGGATACTTGGTAGTGTGGAGGAGCAGAGGGATCTCGGGGTACATGTCCACAGATCCCTGAAAGTTGCCTCACAGGTGGATAGGGTAGTTAAGAAAGCTTATGGGGTGTTAGCTTTCGTAAGTCGAGGGATAGAGTTTAAGAGTCGCGATGTAATGATGCAGCTCTATAAAACTCTGGTTAGGTCACACTTGTAGTATTGTGTCCAGTTCTGGTCACCTCACTATAGGAAGGATGTGGAAGCATTGGAAAGGGTACAGAGGAGATTTACCAGGATGCTGCCTGGTTTAGAAAGTATGCATTATGATGGGAGATTAAGGGAGCTAGGGCTTTACTCTTTGGAGAGAAGGAGGATGAGAGGAGACATTATAGAGGTGTACAAGATAATAAGAGGAATAGATAGAGTGGATAGCCAGCGCCTCTTCCCCAGGGCACCACTGCTCAATACAAGAGGACATGGCTTTAAGGTAAGGGGTGGGAAGTTCAAGGGGGATATTAGAGGAAGGTTTTTTACTCAGAGAGTGGTTGGTGCGTGGAATGCACTGCCTGATTCAGTGGTGGAGGCAGATACACTAGTGAAGTTTAAGAGACTACTAGACAGGTATATGGAGGAATCTAAGTTGGGGGCTTATATGGGAGGCAGGGTTTGAGGGTCGGCACAACATTGTGGGCCAAAGGGCCTGTACTGTGCTGTACTATTCTATGTTCTATGTTCTATGACTGTGTACAGTATATGGCAAAAGGACTGGAGACATGTTGGTTAGGCTGAGGTGATGGGAAGTGGTTCCCATGGACTGTAATCATGTGATTGGTTCAAAATGGCCTTTTCTTGTACTGTGATTTAGTTCCATATTACCTCATTACTGACTGTCCCACCAATATCCTAAGCACTTCCATCTTCTCCAAAAGACCACAAGATATAGGACAATATTAAGTTATTCTGCCCATCAAGTCTCCTCCACCATTCCATCTTGGCTGATTTATTTCCAAACTCATTTTCCTGCCTCTATGTCCACTATATCGGGGCCCTTCAGTACTTGGTACGTTTCAATAACCTTCTGATTCACCCTTCTGAACTCTGAACAGGCCCAGAAAAATCAAACACTCCTCCCACACAACCCCAGCCCATTGAGGTGCTTCAGCACTTTGCTTGTTGGTGAAGTCTCCTATTGGTCAAGTTACCAAACTAACAATAAGAAGGCCTGGACTAATGACCCAGAGACGTGAGTTCAAATACCAGCTCAGCACTGGTGAAATTTAAACTCAATAATCAATTAAAAGTCTGGGAGAAACTTCTACATTGGCCATTTAACTGTAGGATTGAAGTTTTTTTTAAAAAGCCAAATTGTTCATTAACATCCTTTGCAGAAGAAAATCTTTTACACTGCTGACACATCAATGTGATTAATTATCTTTTAACTGCTCACTTGAATGACTGAGCCAGCCTCACAGATACACAAGGTCAAAAGACACAGAAGCAGAATTAGGCTATTCAACCCATGGAGTCTGCTCTGCCATTTGATCATGGCTCATTTATTTCCCCTTTTAACATCATTCTCCAGCCTTCTCCCTGTAAATGTTGACACCCTTACTAATCAAGAACCTATCAACCTCAACTTTAAATACACCCAATGAGTTGGCCTCCACAGCTATACGTGCCAATGAGCTCTTCAGTTTCATCATCCTCTGGCTAAAGAGATTACTTTGGGTTTCTTTTGGTAAAGAAACTCAAACCCATAACGAGGAGACCATTCAGCCCATTGGGTCTATGTCAGCTTCCAGAAGAGCAATCCCATTTGTTCTAGACCGTCTCTCTTTACTTCCCCATACCTCTGCAACTGATTCTCCCTCACACATGTCCATCAACTTTCCTTTGATTCCTTCTGACATTACAAACTGCTGAGTCTTCATAGCCCCAATGAGTGACAGGTGTGCACTTTGGGAGGGTGAATATAAGCGGAAAGCATACTGTTAATGGAAGCACCCTTAACACATTGCTATATAGACAGACTCGGATCTTGGTGTCTCCCTGAAAGTAGCAGCACCTGTAGATAAAGTGCTAAAAGAGGCATACGGCATGCTTGTCTTCACTTCTAGGGGCATTGAGTTTAAAAGTCAAAATGACCTAATGCAGTTGTATAAAACTTTGGGATGCACTAGGAGTATTGCTTGCATTTATGGTCGCCCCCATCACAGGAATGATGTAGAGACTTTGGAAGGGTACAGAGGAGGTTTAGTAGGATTAGAGAGTACAAGTTATAAGGTTGGACAAACTTGAGTTTGCAGCTTTTTTCAAATCTGTGCATTGGATGCTCCACACCAGCTGGTGATACGACCAATCAGAAGGCTCTCCACAGACATCTGTAGAAATTTGCTAGAGTCTTTGGTGAATAACCTAATCTCCTCAGACTCCGTTAGTATAGCCACTAATGTGTCTTCTTTGTGATTGCCCCAGGATAGATCCTCTGACATGTCTCTGGGGAACATGAAGCTGCTCACCCTTTGCACTGCTGAGCCCCTCGATGATGACTGGTGTGTGTTCTCCCAGCTTCCCCTACCAGAAATTCACAGTCCGTTCCTTGGCCTTAGCGACGTTGACTGCCAGATTGTTGTTGCGACATCACTCAAGCCGGTTGAGCTATCCCACTCGTGTACACCGTCTCGTCAGCATCTTAAATTTGGCTAATGGCAGTTATGTTATCACCGAACTTATAGATGGCATTTGAGTTGTGCCTAGCCACACAGTCGAGGGCGTAGAGAGAGCAGAGCAGTGGGCTAAGAGCACACGTCCCTGAGGTGCTCCTCCGCTGATCGTCAGCGAGGAAGAGATGTTTTTGATTTGCAGAAACTGTGATCTCCTGATGAGGGAGTCAAGTATCTGGTTGCAGGGAGGGGCACAGAGACCCAAGCTTTGAAGTTTGTTGATTAGTACTGAGCGTATGACGGTGCTAAACACTGCACTGTAATCAATAAGCAGCAGCCTGTCAAAGGTATTGCTGCTGTCCAGGAGGTCTAGTGTCAAGTGGAGAGCCAATGAGACTGCATCCACTGTTGACCTCTTGTGGAAGGAAGTCCAGGTCCTTGTTCAGGCAAAAGTTAATGTGCAAATGGAGGGATATGGATAAATGCAAGCAGAAGGGATAAGTTTAATTTAGCATCCTGCTCAGCACCGACAAGGTGGGCCAAAGAGCCTGCAAGACTCCATGACTTCCCAACCCAGCTGGGTGGGAACAGACAAAGGTCGCCGTTCAATCTCTCATTCGAAAGCTGAAGTAAATAAAAGTAGGTTGTTTTGCTTAAATCCGCCAGCTTCAGGTTAAGTTAATGGATTCAGAGAGTTTTTGGAATGTGTTTCCTTTCAGAGGTGTATTCACAAAGCAGAGATAAGGGAAAGAAAATGCAGACTCACCACAAGCTGAGACATAGAGGTTAGATGGTTGTCTCCCTAGAGAAGAGGCAGGCGATTGTCCTCTTGCATTAAGATCCAGATTGAATTACACAGGCTTAGATCTTCAGAAGAGGAATTTTTTTTAAAAAGACAGGAGCAAAACACTTCCACAAGTCAACCATTCAGCTGAGATGGCAATGTTAAGGAGATTAATGTAGCAATACTTAAAGGCTTATAATGACAGGGGTTCAGTGTAAGGAGCTGTTAACAACATTGTAGTTTACAGAAAGTAACATTGGGGTCCCTGACCTCGTCTACTGTTTTCAGAGCTGCAGACAGTGGGATGAAGGAGATGTGAGCAGGATCTGTCAGTCAGGCACAGAATTTTTAGAGGAAATTCTTGTCTCCCTTTTTAAAGGGCGAGCCTTATACTGAAAAACTCACATATTCTTTGGCAGTGCTGGAATAACAGATTTAATAGATCTGTTTCTCCTATGGGTATTTTTGGGTGTTTTAATGGGTGTATCTCCTATATAAAGGTAAGCTTTATTATCACATGTACATCAAAACATAGGGTAAAATGTGTTGATCCAGGATTATGTTGGAGGCAGCCGCAAGTGTCACCACACTTTCAGTGCCCACAGCTTACCAATCTGAACCTGCAGTTCTTTGGAATTTGGGAGGGGACCAGAGCACCCGGAGGAAACCCATGTGGTCACGAGGAGAATGTACAGATTCACTACAGATAACAACAGGAATCGAACCCTGACTGGCGATAGCCAGCGTCGTAGATCGGTTGTGCCAACCGCGACGGCACCCTGCTGCTTAATGTACAGTGGGTAATGATGGTGTATGGCACGTTTGACTATCTTACTAAGGGCATTGAGTATAAAAGTCACATTTTGCAGCTATCTAAAACACTGGTAAGGCTGCACTTGACGTACTGCATGCTATTCTGGTCACCCCATTACAGGAAGGATATGGAGGTTTTTGACAGGGTGCAGAAGTGATTAACCAGGATGTTGCCTGGATCAGAGGGTATGACCTATAAGAAGAGGTCAGACAAAGCCACGGAGGCTAAGGGGGAGACCCGACGGAGGTTAACAAAATTATCAGAGACAAAAGTTGTACAGACAGTCAGAATCTTTTCCCATGGTAGAAATGTCAACTATTAGAAGAAATACATTTGAAGTGAGGGGGAACTGTTTAAAAGGGATGTGCAGTATAGTTTTGTTTTTATACAGAGTGGCAGGTACTTTAAACTCATTGCCGGAGATAATGATGGAAGCAGATATGATAGTGATGTTTAAGAAGGTTTTAAATAAACACATGAACATGCAGAGAATGTATGAATGTGGATCATGTACTGGCAGAAGGGTTTAGTTTAATTTGACATCACTTTTGGAACAGACATTGTGGCCGAAGGACCCTTTTCTGTACTGTACTGCTTTATGTCCTCAACACACTTTATTTCACATGTTACACTATAGTAGAACTTTTCCAGAGAACGCAGTGAGTTTAAAGGGAGTGAAGAATATCCAGACATGGACATACCTATCCATGTTCTTAACCCCTGGTGTTCTGAACCCAACATCAGCTCCAGCTGGTCCATAGTCCAGACCCACTCTGGCCACACCCCACACTTATACTTTGGAATCCAGTTCTCATTCTGGACTAGTGATTGAGCCAGATACCAGAAGCAGGTAGAAACTCAGCACGCAGTGACACTTGGTGCCTGCCTACTTTGAGTGCACATGCTACTTGATTCAGACATACATGAGAGCAACATTTGGCATACTTTGGCCCCATTCTCCAGCGGCCTTGTGCATCAAGACCTCTTGGACTTATTCGATCTTAGACCACCAGATAAACTGGAAGACATCCTGGGTGATTACCAAGACAGAGGAACAAGCCACACCTATGCCAAAAATAGCAGTATTTTGGACTTGATGACCAAGTTCTTCCCAGCTATTTATATAAAGCACCATTTCCACAGATCTTCCCAATCCTCTCCAGCCAATTCTTGCTACATGCCTCAGCTCCTCTGAGCCCATGATCAATGTGTCCTGGGGTTGAGGCCCAAAAGTCAAGCCCATGATAGGCAAGTGCTGGGGCTACTACTCAGAGGTCAGTAAAGTTCGGAGGGCAAAGCTGAAGTTCAACGTCTGAAGATAGAATCCCGAAGGTTGAAGAATGAAACTGGCAAGGCCGGTGGTAGAGGTCCAAAGGTGGAAGCCCCTAGGTCAGCTAGTCTAGTGGTCAGAGGCCTGCGAGTCAGCAAGTCCGGGCCAGATGGATGTTGGCAGCCTGACGTCTGGGAGCCTGGGCCCAAGGATTGGAAGTCCAGATGCAGCCTGTACTGGGGTCAAAGGTCTGTCTGTGTGAGAGAATGGGGAGGAGGAAGGGGCTTGTTTTGCTGTTGTCTTAAATTGTTTTACGGTTGTTGTTGTTGCTGCAGCTTGTGTTGTTCCGCTGGACACTGCAGGCAAGCTACGTTAGTGCCAGAACGTGGGCAACACATGTGGGCTGTCCTCAGCTCAGCCTTAGGTCGTGTGTTTGTCAACTCAAACAGTACGTTTCGCCGCATGTTTCGATGTGCATGTGATAAATAAATCTGAATCTGAATTTGCAACCTGAACAGGTTTATAAAATTAGAAGAAATATAGATAGAGTAGATAGCCAGAGTCTCTTTCCCATGGAAAGTGAAAAATCAGAGGGTGCAGACTTAAGGTGAGGGAGAGGAGGGTTAAAGAGCATTTAGGGGTATTTTTTTTCCCCCACAAGGAGTAGTGGGTATCTGGAATGAGCTGCCAGAGTAGGTGGTGGAGGCAGGAACAGCAACAACATTTAAGAGGCATTTGGCCAGCTGCTTGAATGAGCAGGGCATGGGGTGTGGTGGTGGGGTGGAGGATATGAAACTAACGCAGGCAAGTAAGGCGAGTACAGACAGGCATGATGGTTGGCATAGGGACAATGGGCTGAAGGGCTGTTTCTATGCTATACAACTTTCTGAAGAGAAGAAAAGACAAACCCTACTCAGCCTCATCTCTCTTGTGCCAGATACCCACTATCCTCACCTCGATATTTCAGGTATTTACCTCCATCTTAAATATACATAATAGTCTGGGTTCAACAGGGCAGAAATGCACCCTACTCAGATGACTGAAATTTTGACCTATATTCTGACCCTGCTTCTGTTTGAATGTACTGAAATACAAGAGGCTGCAGAGAATAGTGGACATAGCCTTCCCTTCCAATGACAGCACCCACAGGGGGCCACCGCCTCAAGAAGGTGCATCTATCATCAAGGATCCCCATCACCTGGGCATGCCCACTGCTCGGTGCCGCCAGCAGGCAAGAGGTGCAGAAGCCTGAAGTGCCACACCACCCTTCTAAGGAGTAATGACTTTCCCACAAATAGCTTGAACTGACCTGGACAACCACAATCCTTCCACAGCAACTGAAAATTACAGACCACCTTTTCCACCACCGTGCTTGCATCTCTTTTTTTTTTGTTGTGCCGTGTTCCTTTTGCCTTTTTTCACAGTATTGTATAATTATCTGTGTAATTAATGTTCTGTGTATTGTCTGTATTGTCAGCCTGTGATGCTGCTACAAGCATGTTTTTCACTCTACCTAAACCTCACGGTAATGATCCACATGACAATAAACTCGATGACTCAACTTGACTTCTTAAGTTCTTGAACTGTATCTCCTGGGAGATCTTGAAGGAACTAAGCTTAGGTTAAAGGGCAGCACAACAAAATAGGAGCAGGGCAGGCACTTGCTCCCTCAAGCTGACTTTGCCATTCAATATGTTCATATTTAATCTGCTGTAGCCTCATCTCCTCCTTTTGTGCCAGTCCCCCCACAAACCTCAATTACCAGATCTTTCAAAGACTTACCTTTATTAAATATTCCTAATAATATAACCTCCACAACTCTCTGAGGAAGAAAATCCTGCTGGTTGACTACACTCTGTACAAACACGTTTCTACATACCTCCATTTTAAATGACTACCCCTAATCTTGTAAATACGTTCCCTCATTGGAGATCATCCCCATGATTGAAAAATCTCAAAATCTACCCTCTCATGCCCTTTCAGGATCCAATGTGTTTCAGTAAGATCTCTCCCCGCCCCCCCACTCTTCTAAAGAATACAGAGCCAGTAGCTTTGTTTGGACTCGGAGAGCTCTTTCACAGAGGGTAAGTAACTGCAAACATCACCTGTATTGACAGAGCCTGTGGCAGGGAATTGGTGTGATTAGGTGGGGGGTGGGATGTAGGAGCAAGTGGCTACAAACATCATCCTTTATCATTGGGGGGGGTGGATATTTAATCCTGAGTTTGAGAGGTGCTCTGAGAGACTCATAACTCCCCCAACCACACTAACAACTCATTCTGTTTGGCTAGCCTCCAACCTGACAGAATGAACATCAATTTCTCTAACCTCTAGTAATTTCACCCCCCTCTCTTTTTTAATTCCCCATTCTGGCTCTTCTCTTTCCTTTTATCATCTCCTCACCTGCCTATCACTTCCCTCTGGCACCCCTCCTCCTTCCCTTTCTCCCGCGGTCTGTGATTTCTTCTTCTTCAGCCCGTTGCCTTTTCCACCTATCACCTCCCAGCTTCTCACTTCATCACTCCCTCCCTCACCTGTCCATCCTCTCCCTCACCTGGCTTCATTTATCATCTGCCTGCTTATACTCCTTCCATTCCCCCATCTTCTTATTCTGCTTTCTTCCCCACGCCTTTCCAGTCCAGATGAAGGATCTCGGCTCAAAACGTTGACTGTCCCTTCCTTTCCATAGACGCTGCCCATAGTGGGGAGTTCCTCCAGCCTTCTGGTTGTGGTTGTAACACAATGGCCACACACTCAACCCCAACTCCAGCAATGAATGCTCTTCATCTACAGCCATGTGTGTAGTTCTGTACACCGCAGGAAGGAAACAACACAGAAGGTGCAGGGTTGAGGTTTACTGTAGCTTAGATGGACATGAGTGGCTCAGTGCACAGCGGGTAGAGTACTGCTGCAGGGCTCCAGAAATCTCCATTCAGGTTCGCTCTTGCACTGTCTGTGTGGAGTTTGGATGTTCTCCCCGTGACGGTGTGGATTTCCTCCATGTGCTCCGATTGCCTTCCACATCTGGAAGATATACTGGCAGGTTACTTGCCCCAGTTGTGCACATGAATGGTGGAATTTTGGGACAAGTAATAGAAATGCAAGCAGAAGTGGGATTGGTATAAATGGCTGGCAAGGACTCGATGGGCTGAAGGGCCCAATTCCATACTGTATGTTTCTATGGAGTTGGTGGGCATTTCAGAGTGAATAGCTTATGGGTAATAGTTCTGGTGGAAGGTGGTGTATGGGGTGTCCAGGGAGGGGTAGCACCTGTGGTGAAGGGGCTTGTCAGGCCCATTTTGGGGCAGCTGTCTTACCTTTGGCTCCCACAGGACACTCACCTATAGCCCCAAGTAGCTGTTTGCATGCGACAGCGGCCACACCCTGGTTCATCACTTCAACGGGCAGGCTAAACCAGCTGAGGTTGCCGGTTGTCTTACACCCCAGTGAGTTAGGGACATGCCTGTCCCAGCATCTGAAGTCAGCTCTAGCAGTTGGGCAGATGAGATCTGCAACAAGGTCCAGTGGCCTGGAAGGCAGTACCGTGATGCTCCATGGAGAGCGAAGGGTCTGGCAAGGGACAGAAGACATCATGGCCATCCACTGGGAAACCCTAGTTTGTGACGCTTGTTCGTATCACTGGAACTGGACTTCTGACATCAAGAGAGTGGAAATGCCCCAGTGCAACAGCTTTTACACTTTGAAAAAACTCTCCCACACAGGGTTCCTGTCATTATCAGACACAATGGACAACCACTACTGGTGGCATAGATGTGATGGACCAAATGGCCTCCTGCTCAGAAATGACATCTACATCTAAACTACATGGAACTGATTTGACAATGTGTAAATATTCCAAAAGTCCTGCAGGTTTGTGGTAGGATAGTGTAGCTGGACCAACAGCTAGATGACCCTAACAATTTTCTATACTGTAGATGTCCTGCTGAAACTATCCTGACTGGTTGCATTATGGTCTGGTACAGAAATCTGAATGCACAGGAACTCAAAAGCTGCAATGGGTAATGGATTGTGTTCAATACATCACAGGTATATCCTAGCAACACACACAAAATGCTGGAGGAACTCAGCAGGCCAGGCAGCACCTACGGAGAAAAGTACAGTCGACATTTCGGGCCGAAGCCCTTCGGCAGGACTGGAGAAAAAAAGCTGAGGACTAGATTTGAAAGGTGGGGGAGGGGAGAGAGAAACACCAGGGGATAGGTAAAACTTCACCAGGGATGAAGCAAAGAGCTAGGAAGTTGATTGGTGAAAGAGACAGAAGGTCATGGAAGAAAGAAAAAAGGGGGGGAGGCACACTAGAGGGAGGCAATGGGTGGGCAAGGAGATAACATGGGAGGGGAAAAAGAAGATGGGAAATGATGAAGGGTTGGGGGGAAAGGCATTACTGGAAGCTTGAGAAACCAATGTTCATGCCATCGGGTTGGAGGCTACCCAAACAGAATACAAGGTGTTGTTCCTCCAACCTAAGTGTGGCCTTACCACGACAATGGATGGACATATTGGCATGGGAATGAGAAGCAGAATTAAAATGGGTGGCCACTGAGAGATCCTGCTTGTCCTGGTGGACAGAGCATAGATGCTCGGCGAAGCGGTCTCCAAATCTACGTCGGGTCTCACCGATATACAGGAAGCTACACTGGGAGCGCCCAACACAGTATATGACCCCAACAAACTCACAGGTGATGTGTCACCTCACCTGGAAGGACTGTTTGGGCCCTTGAATGGTTGTGAGCGAGGAGGTGTAAGGGTGGGCACATCCTCCATATCATCGAAAATATCCTGGTGAGGTGTTGCCTCAGGAAGGCGAATCTGTCAACAAAGATTCCCACCACCTGGGCCAAGACATCTTGTCTCAACTACTCATAGAAGGCACGGAAGCCTAAAATCCCTCAGCAGCAGGTTCAAGAACAGTTACTTCCCTTCAACCATTTGGCTCTTGAACTGGCTGACACAACACTAATCACTACCTCTGTACAGCAACAGTGTCACCACCTTTGACCACCTTCCACTGCAATGGACTTCATTCTTTTTTTTGTTGTCTCTTGTAAAACTTCAGCTTATGGTTTTTCTTGTGTACATTACTGATCTGATGCTAGGTATCAGCGATGCTGCTGCAGGGGGGGGTTGCCACTGGACCTCTGCATACACGAACTTGTGCACCTGACAATAAACTTGACTTTGATTCTGAATGGTCATGGCTCAGAAGCACAAATTCAAATCCCATCCGAGCAGCTGGAATGGCCATAAGGATGTTTGTTTCTGTCATGTGACAGTCAAACAATCAGATTATTATAAGAACTCCTCTGGGTTATCAACGCTTGTTACTGAAGGAAGTCTGACATGGTCTGGTGTGGATGCGACTCCAGTTCCACGTTGCGGTTAACTCGATTTCTGGGGCAGTTAGGGGTGGAGAGCAAATGCTGTCATAACTAATAACAAAAAACCCCCTTCAACAAAAATCACAGCAGAACAAGCTGACCTTCATCAGTCAGAGCGCCGAATTTATGTTGAGGTTGTACTAGACGTTGGTGAGGCCGCAACTGGGGTCTTGTGTGCAGTTTTACTTGCCCTGTTACAGGAAGGATGCTATTATTTTAGAAAGAGTGCAGAAAAGATCTACCAGAATGTGGCTGGGACTCGAGGGACTGATCTACAGAAATAGGTTGGGCAGGCTAGGACTTTGTTCATTAAGAGTGTAAGAAAAGGAGAAGTGATCTTGTGTATAAACTCAGAAGCAGGGTTGATAAGCGAGCGTACACAGTTCACTTACCCAGGGTTGGGGAATTCAGAGCTAAAGGGCATAGATTTATGGTGAAAGTGGAAAGATTTAATAGCAATCTGAAGCACAGCTTTTTCACCCAGGGGGAGGATCTGTATAAAAAGTGAGCTCCCGTTGGGCGAGGCTCATAGGGTAATGTGCTCTTCAGGCCCACATGGAGTGCTGCAGAGCATTTGGCTCCTAGGTTTTCAGAGCACCTGAATTTATTAATGTGTGTGTGTACATGAGAAGGATGTCCACCTGCCAATGTCCAGCCCCTCATCCAGATGTGAATTGGATGCGGGTGTGAATTGGGATGATGTTTTTGCAGGGAAGTATACTATGGACATGTGGTCGATGTTTAGAGATCTCTTGCAGGATGTTAAGGATAAATTTGTCCCGGTGAGGAAGATAAAGAATGGTAGGGTGAAGGAAACATGGGTGACAAGTGAGGTGGAAAATCTAGTCAGGTGGAAGAAGGCAGCATACATGAGGTTTAGGAAGCAAGGATCAGATGGGTCTATTGAGGAATATAGGGCAGCAAGAAAGGAGCTTAAGAAGGGGCTGAGAAGAGCAAGAAGGGGGCATGAGAAGGCCTTGACGAGTAGGGTAAAGGAAAACCCCAAGGCATTTTTCAATTATGTGAAGAACAAAAGAATGACAGGAGTGAAAGTAGGACCGATTAGAGGTAAAGATGGGAAGATGTGCCTGGAGGCTGTGGAAGTGAGCGAGGTCCTCAATGAATACTTCTCTTCAGTATTCACCAATGAGAGGGAACTTGATGACAGTGAGGACAATATGAGTGAGGTTGATATTCTGGAACATGTTGATATTAAGGCAGAGGAGGTATTGGAGTTGTTAAAATACCTTAGGACGGATAAGACCTGATGGAATATTCCTCAGGCTGCTCCACAAAGCGAGGGAAGAGATTGCTGAGCCTCTGGCTAGGATCTTTATGTCCTCGTTGTCTATGGGAATGGTACCAGAGGATTGGAGGGAGGCGAATGTTGTCCCCTTGTTCAAAAAAGGTAGTAGGGATAGTCCAGGTAATTATAAACCAGTGAGCCTTACATCTGTGGTGGGAAAGCTGTTGGAAAAGATTCTTAGAGATAGGATCTCTGGGCATTTAGAGAATCATGGTCTGATCAGGGACCATCAGTATGGCTTTGTGAATGGCAGATCATGTCTAACAAGCCTGATAGAGTTCTTTAAGGAGGTGACCAGGCATGTAGATGAGGGTAGTGCAGTGGATGTGATCTACATGGATTTTAGTAAGGCATTTGACAAGATTCCACATGGTAGGCTTATTCAGAAAGTCAGAAGGCATGGGATCCAGGGAAGTTTGGCCAGGTGGATTCAGAATTGGCTTGCCTGTAGAAGGCAGAGGGTCATGGTGGAGGGAGTACATTCGGATTGGAGGGTTGTGACTAGTGGTGTCCCACAAGAATCGGTTCTGGGTCCTCTACTTTTCGTGATTTTTATAAAACGACCTGGATGTGGGGGTAGAAGGGTGGGTTGGCAAGTTTGCAGACGACACAAAGGTTGGTAGTGTTGTAGGTAGTGTAGAGGATTGTTGAAGATTGCAGAGGGACAATGGTAGGTTGCAGAAGTGGGCTGAGAAGTGGCAGATGGAGTTCAACCCGGAGAAGTGTGAGGTGGTACACTTTGGAAGGACAAACTCCAAGGCAGAGCACAAGGTAAATGGCAGGATACTTGGTAGTGTGGAGGAGCAGTGGGATTTCGGGGTACATGTCCACAGATCCCTGAAAGTTGCCTCACAGGTAGATAGGGTAGTTAAGAAAGCTTATGGGGTGTTAGCTTTCAGAAGTCGAGGGATAGAGTTTAAGAGTTGCGATCTAATGATGCAGCTCTATAAAACTCTGGTTAGACCACACTTGGAGTACTGTGTCCAGTTCTGGTCGCCTCACTATAGGAAGGATGTGGAAGCATTTGGAAGGGTACAGAGGAGATTTACCAAGATACTGCCTGGTTTAGAGAGTATGCATTATGATCAGAGATTAAGGGAGCTAGGGCTTTACCCTTTGGAGAGAAGGAGGATGAGAGGAGACATGATAGAGGTATACAAGATATTAAGAGGAATAGATAGAGTGGATAGCCAGTGCCTCTCCCCCAGGGCATCACTGCTCAATACAAAAGGACATGGCTTTAAGGTAAGGGGTGGGAAGTTCAAGGGGGATATTAGAGGAAGGTTTTTTACTCAGAGAGTGGTTGGTGGGTGGAATACACTGCCTGAGTCAGTGGTGGAGGCAGATAAACTAGTGAAATTTAAGTGACTACTAGACAGGTATTTGGAGGAATTTAAGGTGGGGGCTTATACGGGAGGCAGGGTTTGAGGGTTGGCACAACAATATGGGCCAAAGGGCCTGTACTGTGCTGTACTATTTTATGTTCTATGTTGTTTAATGAGAGTCATTAATCATTTAGAATTTCTTGTGGTTTTCTCGAGCAACTCGCAGTCTGTAATGTAGTCTAGTGGTGCTTTCTGCTTAAGCTTGTTAAGTTTATTTTGATAGGCTCAGTAATTCTGTGTTGCTTGTATTATTTAAGTGGATGCCCGATTAGCACTAATCGTGGGGTCCTAGTTGTAAGAAAGTTACTTCTTGCAGTGTCGCTTAGCTGAGCCACTGATATTCTTTTGGAATTAGTATGGATAAACTCTTGTTGCCGTCTCTACATCAGAGTCTGTCTTTCCTCCACACTTGGGTTCCATATTGCCAGAGTGCATTGTGACACAGGGCCACTGCATTGGGGTAAGGACTGAAAAAATGAGGATAAACGCATTACAAGTTGCAGAGAGGAGGAGAGGTGGAGAGCACAGCAGGAATGTGTGTGAAAGGGTGTGGACCAAGGTTGCTTAAGGTGACAGTAGAAAAGGCACTGATAAACTGAAATGAAATGGAATGACAGGTCACTAATAATATCTATAGCAGACAAAATTGCGTGAATCTGTAGTGATTACAGGCCTGGGCAATGAACAAGGTCATTTTTTTTTAAACAGATATCTAGAAATCAATTTTGTCTGTCATTTGGAAAATACACAAAAATAACTTGATTATGGTAACTACCTCCACAGTATTGTGATGAAAGGCATCAAGAGCACATAAAACTGATAAAAAAGAACAATTACTAAATGTGAACAAGAGAGAGAAAACTATTCCTGGCCTTTATAGGGACGAGTGTATGCAGGCACGTCAGACTTTTGAATTTAATAGTATTATGAGGGCTTGATCATATGTAGAGGCTACCACAGGTCAGGTGGATGTAACCAGGGATGGTCTGAAATGGCAAATAAGCAGGTTACTGGGTGAACAGTCCCACCAATCCCACTTCCCAGACAACTTTTTCCCCTCTAACACACACCCATCAACTCCCCTTTAATTCTGATTGCCATAAACTAAGGGGCAATTTATTAAGACATCCACACAGCTGCAGGATGTAGGGGGAAGCGAGACTACCTGGAGGTCAAACTCCACACAGACAAGGTCGATCCTGGGTTTCAGGAACAGTGAGTCTGCAGGACTGCCTGCCGCACCACTGTGCTGCCTTTACAAGGTTACATTGCACTGGGCAACTCGAGATCATTGTCTCCTTTATATGGTCTTTGCCGAAAACTGTAGGAACCAGGTTTCATAGACTCCATGAACATGCTTAGCTAAATGTGAATAAGGAGTTTTAGCAAAATCTGATAATCACTCTACATAAGGGAATATACTTGCTCATCAGATATATCCTTTGTATTGTGAACTAGTATAATGTAGAGAGAAACCATAACTAGACAAGCAGAATTTGCACAGAGAGAGGTAGTTTATCTTAGGCTAAAATTAGATGCAACGGTGAAAAAAAGTGAAGGCAATAATGGAAAAAGAAGGCAATGTGAAAGTATTTCGGAAGGTAGATCAGTGACATATTCTCCTGCTGCAACACACACAAAATGGTGGGGGAGCTCAGCAGGTCAGGCAGCATCTATGGTGGGGGAATAAACAGTCAACCTATTAGGCACCTTTGCGAAAGGCAGGGTCTCCAGGTGGCTACCCATTTCAATTTGACTTCCCTTTCCCATTTTGACATGTCTATCCATGGCCTCCTTTACTGCCACGATGAGGTCAAACTCAGGTTGGAGTAACAACACCCCATTTTCCTTTTGGGTAGCCTCCAATGATGCATGAACATCGATTTCTCTAACTATCGGTAATTTATACCCCTTTTATCTTTTTCCATTCCCCATTTTGGTTGCCTTCTCACCCCTTCTCTTTTCCTCACATGCCCATTACCTCCCTCTGGTTCCCTTATTCCTTCCCTTTCTTTCATGGTTCACTGTCCTCTCCTATTAGATTTATTATTCTCTAGCCCTTTACCTCTCACACCTATCCCTCTTCCACACAACTAAGGTCCTCCTCACCTGGTCTCACTTATCATCTGCCAGTTTGTACTCCTTCGACTCCCCACCTTCTTATTCCAGCTTCTTCCCCCTTCCTTTCCAGTCCTGATGAAGGGTCTCAGACCAAAACATCAACTGTTTATTCCCCTCCACAGATGCTGCCTGACTTGCTGGTTCTTCCAGCATTCTGTGCGTGTCACTCTGGATTTCCACTGTCTGCAGAATCTCTTGCATTTACATTCTTCTGCTGGATGGTTGCCAGATCTCGCAACAGGTCAATGCCATCATATCAGTTACTGAAGAAAGACAAGAAATGGATTTGGGGCAAAATACAGCAAACAGCTGATAAAACACATCCAAACAGTGTGGCTTTGGTACTTCACCACAGTATAACAGGTCAGCTGCAAATTGATGATTGTTTCATAGAAGAAATCATAAGAAAACTGATTGAAGAGCAAAAAAAAAATTGATTCATGTCACACAAGTTGCCAAGGACTAAGAAAAAGCTTGCAGAGATTGGAAGAAACTAGGCTTGACGTAGGGGCATGATCGACAGCTTCAACAATTTTTTAAAATTAAGTTGGTAAATTGGTTTGTTATTGTCACAGGTACTGAGGTAAATTGAAAAACTTTGTCTTGCATGTTATCCATGCAGATCGTTTCATCACAACAGCAGTACAAGGGGAAACAAGGATAGAATGCAGAATGAAGTGTTACTGTCACAGTGGAAGTGCAGTGAAGGCAGGCTACAAGGTTCAAGGACATAACAGGGCAGATGATGAGGTCAAAAGTCCATATCATCATATTAGGGACTATTCAGTACATTTATAACAGTTATTGAAGCTGTCCATGAGCCTGGGGGTACTTGTTTTCATGCTTTTTATATCTTCCACCTGATGGGAGGGGGAAGGAGGGAGAATGTCTAGGGTGAGAGGAGCCTTTGATTCTGTTGGCTGCAGGACCTGCTTACCAAGGCAGCAGGAAGAATAGACAGAGTCCCTGGAGGGGAGTCTGGTTTGTGTGTGCTGAGCTGTGTCCACAACTCTTTGCAGTTTCGTGCAGCTACATGCAGAGCAGTTGACATACCAAGCCATGATGCATCTGGACCGTCGTCATGGCTATCCCTCAAGGTTGATGATGATGGTCTTCATTCTGTTGATCTACTTATGGGCTCTCAACTGGCTTATGAGTCCAATATTGGCTTTGAAAGTTCTTCCGTATTCAGGACAGGTAGTTCCAGATAGAAAATTGGGCTTTGGTTGTTGCTGCCTCTCTTTCTATTTTCTTCTCTTTTCTTCTAATTCTGCACATCTATTGGCTTCAAAAGTTGCTGTTCCTTCTCGGATGATGGCTTGCCAGGGTGTCCTGTCCTTGGCATTGGTTTCCCAGTTGTTGATGTCGATGTTACATTTCTTCATGTTGGCTTTTAAGACGTCTTTGAATCTCTTCTGTTGTCCCCCTCTTTTACGTTTGCCTCCTTTAAGCTGGGAGTAGACGATTTGTTTCAGCAGACGTTCGTCTTTCATCCGAACAACACGACCGCTCCATCTTAGTTGGTTCTCCATGACGTAGGCTTCAATGCTTGTTGTTTTTGCTTCATTTAACACGCTGACGTTGGTACTTCTATCTTCCCCACTGATATTTAAGATGTTTCGAAGACGGCGTTGATGGAACTTTTCAAGTGCCTTCAGATGTCTTCGGTATATTGTCCAGGTTTCTGATGCATACAGGAGCGTTGGGATTACCACAGCTTTGTACACTAACGTTTTGGTGTCTGTTCGGAAGTCACGATTATGAAAGACTCTTGATCGGAGACGTCCAAAAGCTGTTCCAGCGCATTTAAGCATCTGGATAAGATGCTTTCTATTGAGCATAATAACATTTTATGAGAGACAAATGGATATGCCGAATTTCTTTAGCCACCTGGTGAGCTTTTTGGCTGCTCATCTACATAGTTGGGACAGGACAAGTTATTGATGTTCACTCTTAGGAGCCACTCCTGACCTCAACATTTGATGCAAACAGGGATGTGTGCGCTGTCCTCCTTCCTGAAGTCCTTCTCCCACCCCGACAGATGCTGCTTGAACCCTTGTCTAACTCCAACAATTTGTTATTTACCAATTTCCATGGGGCTGACCTTTTAATTTATCACAGGCCATCAGCCTTTTTTTAGCTGGTCTTGGAGCTGAGGCGGTAACACTAACAATGGCTAGGACAAGAATTCCCTTATCTTAGTAAGACTGTACAATTAAATATAGAAGTTCAAACAAAGTGTTACTGCAGAGCTGTTGCCAAGGTTACCATCTGAGAATTCAGATATGAAGGAGATCTTCACACTGAAAATAATAGAAGATAATTTTCTGCTTACAACCATAATGATTTCTGAGAAGGCACAATGATATTGTTTTAAAACAAATCAAAGAGTGGTCTGAATCAGACAAACCTTCAGAAGGGTGCATTAAAGTATCTCATAAATTATCAACAAAACAAGATTGTGTTAGTTCAGGGTACAGGGTTCTTTAGATAAAGATATCAAGAGGACAGACTTTAGCTTCACTCTAGCACTGTGAGAATGAAGGCAGTGGGCAGAACTTTAGTTTATTTTTTAAAATATTTGCCTTCTCTTTAAACAGTTCCCTGGGATTGATGGTGACATATTTTTTCTCCTTTTCTGTAGGTTCTGAGGTGCCTGATGAGGCCTGGGTGGGAACAGTAGATTCTTCTACAGATAGAGCTAGTAGAGACCGCTGGGGCAAGTGCAGGGTAGGTGTCTTTGTGAGCCAGTGTGCTCCTTCTACCATTTTCACTGGGCTCGTGTCTGCTTCTGACACAAGGTTAGTGCCACGCTCCTGTTCCTTCTGTACCCTGAGTATAACGGGCCAGCAGTTGGTGGGAAAGTTGTATTTCTTCAAGGAGGTTCTACATTCATCCTGGAAGGATACCTCAGCTCATGAGTTAAAGCATCCATCACGTCCAAGTGCACAACCTACACTCATACTTAATGGCACAAAGGAGACCATTCATCCCAACAGGCTATGCCAGCCCCCAGCAGAGCAGTCCCAATATTCCCATCACCCCTCTCCTTATTTCCCTGCATCTCGTAATGTCTCACGTCCCTACCAACTCCACTTTGATTAACTAAAGCATAACTTATGATAACTTATTGACCTCCCAACACGCCTTTGGGATGTGGTAGGAAACCGAAGCACAGGTGCAAATCCACACACTCACAGGAAAATAGGCAAACTCCACACAGACAGCAGGCTCCATTTCCCCTTGCATCATCCAGTACCTCTTGGCTTTCATCCTAATGTAAACCTTCCCATTATCTTGATCTGTCAAGCTTGCAAAGCCTATTACAAAGTTAAGAACTAGCAACCAGACCTTTGGTAATGATTATGGTGAGAAGAGTATTGACATATATAGTATTTCAAATTGGACTAAGGTGAAACACATTGGGTCCTACAGTACTGTGCAAAAGTCTTAGGTAAATATAGCTAACATGACTCAGACATTGGCACAGTTCAGTATTTGTCAACGTGGAGTGGAGAGCGAGTTTGTAAATCTGGCGGGAGCAGAGGATGTTGAGACTGGCGAGGGTGGAGCTGTGAGGAAGGAGTGTGGGACAGGTGGCAGAGAAGGAGTGCCAGGGTGGAGGGTGGTGTGGTTGCAGATACACCCAGCCTGAGACACCAGGCAAGCTCATTTGTTTCCAAGCAGTTGGATTATTGATCGTTATGGACTGTCTCTCTGGTACCACCGGCTCCCTTCCTTTTCTCCCCCAAGCATGATTCCCCCTTCCCACTCAGTCCAAAATAGAGAGCCATATCTAAATCAGGTTTATCATCATTCACATACATCATAAAATTTGTTTTTTTGAGGCAGCAGTACAGTGCTATGCAAATGTCTTAGGCACCCTAACTATATACACACATTCCTGCATAATACAACAGAGTCTGTTATTGAAGAAATATCTTTTTACCCATATCATGGTTTGACCACAAAGCTAGCTTCATGTAAAAGCTCTAAAATCAAGAGAGTTAATAATTCTGGAAAATTAAATGAATATAGAAAACAAAATACAAAAGCACAGCACAGGGAAAGGCCCTTAGGCTCGTGGTGCCTTTGCTGAATATGATGCCAAATTAAACTTACAATGCCCATAAAAAACTATTCCACACCACCATGGAAGTTTTCATGTTTTATTGTTTTTCAATATTGAATCACAATCGATTTAATTTGGAAACAAGAGAAAAATCACAGATGCTGGAAATTCAAGCATTTCGATATTTTTTTGACATGGATCAATAGAAAAGACTCTATCGTGTCAAGGTGAAAACAAGTTTCTATAAATTGGTCTAAATTTATTACAATTATTAAACACAAAATAATTGATTTCATAAGTATTCACATCAGTATTTAGTAGATGCACCTTTGGCAGCAATTACAGCCTTGAGTCTGTGTGGATAGGTCTCTATCAGCTTTGCACATCTGGACACAGCAACTTTTCCCCATTCTTCTTTACAAGTCATCAAGCTCTGTCAGATTGTATGGAGATTGTGAGTGAACAGTCTTTTTCCAAGTCCAACCTCAAATTCTCAATTGGATTGAGGTCTAGACTCTGACTTGGTCACTCCAGGACATTAAACTTTGTTGTTTTTAAGCCATTCCTGTGCAACTTTGGCTTTGTGCTTGGGGTTATTGTCTTGCTGGTAAACAAATCTTCTTCCATGTCGCAGTTCTCTTGCAGACTGTATCAGGGTTTCCTCCAGGGACTCCCTGTATTTTGTTGCATTCATTTTACCCTCTACCTTCACAAGCCTTCCAGGGTCTGCTGCCGTGAAACATCCCCACAGCATGATGCAGCCACCACCATGCTTCATGGTAGGGATGATGTGTTTTTGATGATGTATGGTGTTCGGCTTGCACCATACATAGCATTTAGTCTGATGGCCAAAAAGTTCAATTTTGGTTTCATCAGACCATACAACCTTCTTCCAGCTGACTTCAGAGTCTCGCACATACCTTCTGGCAAACTCTAGCCAAGATTTCACATGAGGTTTTTTTTCCCAACAGTGGCTTTCTCTTTGCCACTTTCCCATAAAGCTGCAACTGGTGAAGCACCCAGGCAACATTTGTTGTATGCACAGTCTCTCCCACCTCAGCCACTGAAACTTATAACTCCTCCAGAGTTGTCATAGGTCTCTTGGTGGCCTCCCTCACTCATCCCCTTCTTGCATGGTCACTCAGTTTTTGAGGATGATCTGCTCGAGGCAGATTTACAGCTGTGCCATATTCTTTCCATTTCTCGACAATTGACTTAACTGTACTCCAAGGGATATTCAGTGACTTGGAAATTTTCTTGTATCCATCTCCTGACTTGTGCTTTTCAAACCTTTTCACATCATTGTTTGGAGTGTTCTTTCAACTTCATGGTGTAGTTTTTACCACGATACTGACTCACCAGCAGTTGGACCTTCCAGACACAGGTGTATTTTTACTACAGTCAATTGAAACACTGCAACTGCACACAGGTGATCTCAATTTAACTAATTATGTGACTTGTAAAACCAATTGGCTACACCAGTGATGATTTGGTGTGCCATATTAAAGGGGGTGAATACTTATGCAATCAATTACTTTGTGTTTTATATTTATAATTAATTTAGGTCACTTTGTAGAGATTTGTTTTCACTTTGATATGAAAGAGTCTTTTTTCTGTTGATCAGTGTCCAAAAAAAGCCAAATTAAATCCACTGAGATTCAATGTTGTAAAACAATAAAACATAAAAACTTCCAAGGGGGTGACTACTTTTTATAGGCACTGTATTTATCTGCACATGATCTACATCCATTCGTTCCCTGCTTTATTGAATTGATTGTCTTTATTTCTTATCCTTCACATACACGAGGAGTAAAAATCTTTACGTTACGTCTCCCATCTAAATATGCCATGTGCAATCATAGTAATCTATAATAAATAGAACAGTCAATGTAATATAGAGTACACTCAGATCAGCATGAGTTCATCAGTCTGATGGCCTGGTGGAAGAAGCTGTCCCGGAGCCTGTTGGTCTTGGCTTTTATGCTGCAGCACCACTTCCCAGATGATATCAGCTGGAATAGATTGTGGTTGGGATGGTTTGGGTCACTAATGATCCTACGGGCCCTTTTTACACACCTGTCCTTGTGTATGTCCTGAATCATGGGAAGTTCACAACTATAGATGCGCTGGGCTGTCCACACCACTCTCTGCAGAGTCCTGCGATTGAGGGAAGTACAGTTCCCATACCAGGCAGTGATGCAGCCAGTCAGGATGCTCTCAATTGCGCCCCTGTAGAAAGTTCTTAGGATTTGTGGGCCCATACCAAACTTCCTCAACCGTCTGAGTACAGACCACGTGAGGTCCTCAGTGATGTGGAGGCTGAGGAACATGAAGCTGTTTACCCTCTCAACCCCAGATCCATTGATGTCAATGGGGGTTAGCCTGTCTCCATTTCTGCTGTAATCCACAACCAGCTCCTTTGTTTTTGCGACATTGAGGGAGAGGTTGTTTTCTTGACATCACTGTGTCAGAGAGATGACTTCTTCCCTGTAGGCCACCTTGTTATTGTTTGAGATAAAGCAAATCAATGTAGTGTCATCGGCAAATTTAATTAACAGATTGGAGCTGTGGGTGGCGATACAGTCATGGGTATACAGGGAGTTAAGGAGGGGTCTCAGTACGCAGCCCTGAGGGGCTCCTGTATTGAATGTCAGAGAGTCAGAGTCAGATGCTTGTTCATCTGTCCCCTCCACCATCACTTGCGACACGTTCCAAGCACCTACCAGTCTCTGTGTTAAAACTTACCCTGCAGTCTCTTTTAAACTTTCCCCTTTTCACTTTAAAACTACGTCCTCTGGTATTTAAACTTTCTACCCTGGGAGAAAGACTCTGACTATTTACCTTACATAACATATCTCCACTTAACCTAGAGAAAACAATCCAAGTTGTTCCTCCTTGCTTTACATCTAATATACTGCAATGCAGAAGACACACAACCGTAAGACCATAAGAAACAGGAACAGTATTAGGCCATTTGGCCCATCGAGTCTTCTCCAACATACATTCATGGCTGATCCTTTCTTCCCCTCCTCAGCCCTACTCCCTGGCCTTCTCCCCATATCCTTTGATGGCACGACCAATTAAAAACTATCAAGCTCTGCCTCAAATATACCCAACGACCTGGCCTCCACAGCTGCATGTGGTAATAAATTCCACAGATTCACCATCCTCTGGCTAAAGAAATTTCTCCACATCTCTTTTTTAAGTGGACTCCCCTCTATCCCGAGGCTGTGCCCTCTTGTCCTAGACTTCCCCATCATGGGAAACATCCTTTCCATATCTAGTCTGTCTAGGCCATTTCAACATTCAAAAGGTTTCAGTAAGATTCCCCCTTATCCTTCTAAATCCCAGCGAGTAGAGACACAAAAGTTTCTCGTATGATAACCCTTCCATTCTCGGAGTCATCCAGGTTGCAGATACTGGAAGGCAGAGCAACAAACCATCTTCTGGAGGAACTCAATGGTTCAGGTAGCATCTTTGGAGAGAAATGTTTTGTGTTCAGTCCATTCCCTGGACCAGATGAAAGGTCTTAAAATGAAACATAAAGTATTCTGGTAAACATCTTCTGCGTACTTTTCGAATCTTTCACATCTCTGATGTAATGGGGTGACCAGAACTGTGCACAATACTCCAAAAGCAGCCTAATTGAAGTTTCATACAGCTGCAACCTCCCTTCTTGACTCTTATACTCATTGCCCTGACAAGTGAAAGGAAACACGCTTTCTTTACCACCCTCACTGCTTGCCATAGAGTCAGGGAAAAATACAGCACAGACGTAGGCCCTTCGACCTGTCTAGTCTATGCCGAACTAATTAAACTGCCTTCTGCTGTTGATACAAAAATGGAAATGGCCGATCAGGTGGAATTTGTGGAAAGAGGACCTGGCCCTACTGGGTGGTTGGAGGCAGGGTTGGGGCCAGAATGCCTGGGCCAGGAATGTGAGTAGGATTGTGGCCAGACCCAGGCTCACACTCCCCTTAAACTCACCAGATTCACTGGAAAACTTATGGTACTGCTATGGAACATGTAAAAATAAAATGAAATATAACTTTAATTGTAGTAACATCTTACAGTTAACCGAGGAAGCCTTTTTGTCCAGCACTATCAATGTCCCAAGTTTGGTTGATAATTCGAGTTTCATTGTATGTTTCCTCATTCAAAACTCTCCCATTATGAAACCATCTCTATGTCTACCCTTTCATACACACTTATGATTAGCTTGTGTTTAATGAGGTCATCCATCATTGTTCTGAACTCCAAAGAATACAGCCACAGCCTGTTTAGCCTCTCTTGGAAGGACAACATTCACATTCCAGGCCAATCTTCTTTGGACTGTCTCCAATACTGCCATATTCTCTCTTAGATGAGGAGATCAAATCTGCACAGTGCTCCAGGTGTGGCTTCACCAACACCCTGTAAAATTGTAACAAAACCTTCCTTCACAAAACTCAAACCCTTATACAGTACAATAATATCTAATATATCATTTGCCTTCCTAATTAGCTGCTGCACCTGCCTGCTAGCTTTTCGTGGTTCATGCACTGAAGCACCAAGATCCCTTTGAGCTTCACTCATTTTACAGGCTCTCGTCATTTTGATAATAATCAGAATTTTGGTTCCTCTAACTAAAGTTCATGATCTCACAGTATTAAACTCATTTTTCACCAAACCATTCAATCTGTAATTGCAGAATTGCAATGACCTCATAGCAACATGCCCTTCTGCCTATTTGCAAGTCACAGTAGACTTGAAAAGCTGAGAATTCATTCCCCCCTCCAGGCCATTCGTGTCTATAGTAAAGAACCATGGACCAAGACCCTGCCGCATCTCACTGGTTAACAAGCCTGATAGAGTTCTTTGAGGAGGTGACCAGGCATATAGATGAGGATAGTGCAGTGGATGTGATCTATATGGATTTTAGTAAGACATTTGACAAGGTTCCACATGGTAGGCTTATTCAGAAAGTTAGAAGGCATGGGATCCAGGGAAGTTTGGCCAGGTGGATTCAGAATTGGCTTGCCTGCAGAAGGCAGAGGGTGGTGGTGGAGGGGGTACATTCAGATTGGAGGATTGTGACTAGTGGTGTCCCACAAGGATCTGTTCTGGGACCTCTACTTTTCGTGATTTTTATTAACGACCTGGATGTGGGGGTAGAAGGGTGGGTTGGCAAGTTTGCAGACGACACAAAGGTTGGTGGTGTTATAGATAGTGTAGAGGATTGTCAAAGATTGCAGAGAGACATTGATAGGATGCAGAAATGGGCTGAGAAGTGGCAGATGGAGTTCAACCCAGAGAAGTGTGAGGTGGTACACTTTGGAAGGACAAACTCCAAGGCAGAGTACAAAGTAAATGGCAGGATACTTGGTAGAGTGGAGGAGCAGAGGGTTCTCGGGGTACATGTCCACAGATTCCCTGAAAGTTGCCTCACAGGTGGATAGGGTAGTTAAGAAAGCTTATGGGGTGTTAGCTTTCATAAGTTGATGGATAGAGTTTAAGAGTCGCGATGTAATGATGCAGCTCTATAAAACTCTGGTTAGGTCACACTTGGAGTACTGTGTCCATTTCTGGTCACCTCACTATAAGAAGGATGTGGAAGCATTGGAAAGGGTACAGAGGAGATTTACCAGGATGCTGTCTGGTTTAGAGAGTATGCATTATGATCAGAGATTAAGGGAGCTAGGGCTTTACTCTTTGGAGAGAAGGAGGATGAGAGGAGACATGATAGAGGTGTACAAGATAATAAGAGGAATAGATAGAGTGGATAGCCAGCGCCTCTTCCCCAGGGCACCGCTGCTCAATACAAGAGGACATGGCTTTAAGGTAAGGGGTGGAAAGTTCAAGGGAGATATTAGAGGAAGGTTTTTTACTCAGAGAGTGGTTGTGCGTGGAATGCACTGCCTGAGTCAGTGGTGGAGGCAGATACACTAGTGAAGTTTAAGAGACTACTAGACAGGTATATGGAGGAATTTAAGATGGGGTGTTATATGGGAGGCAGGGTTTAAGGGTCGACACAACATTGTGGGCCGAAGGGCCTGTACTGTGCTGTACTATTCTATGTTGTATGTTCTATGTTACATCCCTCCTGCTGAACAAAACCTAGCTACAGTATTCTGTGATAACCACTTCAATACACTTCCTCTGATTTCCATCAGCTTTTAACGTATGCCACAAACAAGAGAAAATCTGCAAATGATGGAAATCCAAGCAACGCACACAAAATGCTGGAGGAACTCAGCAGGCCAGGCAGCATCTATGGAAAGGAGCAAACAGTCGACGTTTCAGGCCGAGACCGTTCATTAGGACTGGGGAAAAAAGACAAGTAGTCAGAGTAGGGAGAGGGAAGTAGAAGATGGTAGGTGGTAGGTGAAACTGGGAGAGGGATGGAGGTGGAGTAAAGAGCTGGGAAATCAATTGGTGAAAGAGATACAGGGCTGCAGAAGGGGGAATCTGATAGGAGGGGATCAAAGGCCATGGAAGAAAGAGAAGGGGGAGGAGCACCAGAGAGAGGTGATGGGCAGGTAAGGAGATAAGTTGAGAGGGGCAACTGGGAATGGTGAATGGTGAAAGCGGGTGGGTAATTACCAGAAGTTTGAGAAATCGATATTCAGACGTGTACACCTGGATTTTACAAAGAGTCTTGTCAAGCACCTTTCGGAGATGTAAATGTACTACATCTGTCAACTCAGACGTTCAAAGAATTTGAACAAATTTGTCAAACATGATCTACTGTTTATAAAACCATGCTGACCTTGAATAGGTTCAGTTTTGTGACATGACTCGTTATTTCCTTTTTGATATTGACTCTAGAATTTTGCCAGCAATAGATGTTAAATTAATTGGCCTACAGCTCCCCACCTTCTGCCTTTTAGAACAAAGGGATCACATTTGCTGTTTTCCAGTCGTCCCAGATTTCATTGTATTTTGAATACCTTCAACCAACGGGCCCACTCACTATTACTGCAGCCACCTTCTTTAACACCCTCGAGTCCAGATCTTTGGATCCCTGCAGAAGCAAATCATGGTATATTAAACAAGATCTGTTATCCTGTATGCTCCTCAAACTCCTAATGAAATGCAGCGGCTGTCATGCCTTCTTTGTAATTGCATCAATATGTTGGGCCCAAGATAGATCTTCAGAGATGTTGATACTCAGCAATTTGAAACTGCTCACCCTTTCCACTGCTGATCCCTCAATGAGGACTGGTGCGTGTTCCCTCGACTTCCCCTTCCTGAAGTCCACAATTACTTCCTTGCTCTTACTGATATTGAGTGCAAGGTTGTTGTTTCGACACCACTGGTGACTACCTGAATTGCTGCCAACAATAGTTGTGTCATTGGCAAATTTATAGATGCCCTTTGAGCCGTGCCTAGCCGCACCGTCATGGGTGTAGAAAGGCTAGAGCAGGGGGCTAATCACACATCGTTAAGGTGAGCCAGTGTTGACTGTCAACGAGAAGGAGATGTTATTTCTGATCTACACTGACTATGATCTCCCGATGAGGAAGTCAAGGATCCAGTTGCAGAGAGAGGTACGTGGGCCCAGGGTTTGGAGATGTAGATCACATACAGGCAGATGTGCAGTTTAAATCAGCCTTGTGGTCAGCATAGACATAATGAGTCAAAGGACCTGCCCTCTGCTATACTGTTCTATGTTCATGGACCTACATGCACACTCACATATATATTCACACTTAGAGCCATGAAGTCAAGGAGCTATACAGCATGGAAACAATCTCTTTGGCTTAACTTGTCCATGCTGACTAACTTGTCTAAATGAGCTAGACCCATATGCCTGTGTTTGACTCATATTCCTCTAAAGCAGGGGTTCCCAACCTGGGGTTCACGGACCCCTCAGTT
This sequence comes from Mobula birostris, assembly GCF_030028105.1. NCBI lineage: Eukaryota > Metazoa > Chordata > Chondrichthyes > Myliobatiformes > Myliobatidae > Mobula > Mobula birostris. The sequence continues at coordinate 128,090,454 of NC_092371.1, forward strand.
AATGGTAGGGGTCAATGGCATAAAAAAGGTTGGGAACCCCTGCTCTAAACCTTCCTTATAACAAGTACCTACCTTTTAAATGTCACAATAATACCTGTTTCTACCAGTTTTTCTGGCAGCTTATTCCATGAACTAACCACCCTCTATATGAAAAAACCCTTTCGGATCCCCTCTCACATTCAACCTTTGCCCTCTAGGTTAGAACACCCCTTCCCTGGGGTGCTGTGACCTTTCACCTTATCTATTCCCCTCATGATTTTTGAAAAATGTATAAGGCTTCTATGTCCCTTCAGCCTCCTATGTTCCAGGGAAAAATGTCCCAGACTATGCTATCTATCCTTATAACTCAAGCCCTCAAGTCTCATAAGTCTTTTTAGCACCCTTTCCCATTCAATGACACCCTTTCTATAGCAGTCTGATGAGAACGGTACACAGTACACCAAATTTGGCCTTATCAAAGTTTTGTACATTTGTAACATAATGCCCCAGCTCCTTGAACCCACACTCACACTCGCACAAGCACAGACCTGCATTCAGAGCTAACAGTGGGCAAACAGAACTAATTTCACAGAGACAGGGAGAACCAACAGGAGATGGCAGTGCAGATCAGCTGCTGTTAGTCCTCGACAGCTGTGACCTGACATTTCATTGCTTGTGGTTTTAGGGCAATGACTTACAATACAGGACATCTTTTACAAGCACTCATAAAACAGCGAAACCAGAAGCATTGTTTACACTTAAAGAATTATTGGGGACTGGAATTTTTGAGTTTAACATGACTGCGGGCCGATCATGTAAATTATTTGAGCAGGGATTTGGAGAGGACCCTCAAAGGGTCATGGACAAAGCATATTTGAACAGACAAAGCCTCAAATAAGCTGCACTAGTCCCCTTGAGTCTGACTCAGTAAGATCATGGCTGAGCTGTCTAACCTCAAAGCACGTATCTTCTAGACCAAGCGCTGGTACATGAGTTAGTATAGACAACTCTGTGATTTCTGTGATTTCATGGTTTTCTCATCCCTCCCCATTCCCTGGCACTTCCCCCCTTCCTTCAGAGATGTCCTTTAACAGCACAACTCCACACTGCTAATTGCCAGCAATCTTTTACAAACTTCTGCAGATGTGCTGTTGAAGGCATCCTGACTGGTAGCATCAAGGTCTCGTGTGGCAATTTGAAGGAATTGGATTGTAGGAAACTGTAGAGAGTAGTGAACTCAGCCCATACATCACGGGCACATCCCTCCCAATTATCCGTGGTATCTGCAGGAAATCCATCATCAAAGATCCTTATTATCTGGGCCATGCCATTTGTTCACAGCTACCCCTGGTCAGGAGGTACAGAAGCCTGAAGATCCACAGCACCAGTTTCAAGAACAGTGACTCCCTTTCGATCATATGGTTCCTGAACCAACCGGCACAGCTCTAATCACCAGTTTAGCAGCACTACGACCATTTTGCTCACTTTGAACTAAAATGGACTCAGTGTCATTACTTTTTGTTCTAATTCTGTTCTTTCTTGTAAATATTGATTAATTCATAGTTCATTAATGCTTTTCTTATGAATGTTGGATCTCTAACGCTATGTGGTGTGATGCTACAGCAAGTAAGCTTTTCATTGAATCTATGTATACATGGGCTTGTGCATCCAACAATAAACTCAACTTTGAATTTCTTTCACCTTCCTTCTCAGTCCTGATACTGGGTCTCAGCCTGAAATGTCGACTTATATCTTTTGCCACAGATACTACCTGACCCGTTGTTCTTCTAGTATTCTGCTTGTCATTCCACATTCCAGGATCTGCAGTCTCTTGTACTTTCTCAGTGTAGATAGGTACGATAGATGTGATAAACCGGAGGGCTTTTTATATGCTCTGTGGTTCTGTGATTCTGCTCCATATTCCCACCTATCCCCTGTATCCATTTGCTCCTTGTCTATTATAAAAATGGCTGTGAGAAAGTGAGTTCCAGACATTCCCTATCTTCCAAGGAGGAAAGAAAATTTTCTAAATGTTAACCCCATTCTTTATTTGCCTACAAGAGAAGATACCTCTTGACACACAGAAGTTCAGTCCTGAAGCCACAAATTATGGAGGGATCTTGGGATCCAAGTGTGCTGCCCTGTGTAATACACATTGATAGGGTGATAAAGAGACTCTCAGCCCAAAATGTCAACTCTTTATTCCTCTCCATAGATGGTGCCTGACTATGTGAGTTCTTCCAGCATTTTGTATGCGTTACTCTCATAAAGGAAGCGCATGGCATGTTTCTTTCATTGGTTGTGAAGCTGAGTCATAGAGTAAGAAATTTGTGTTGAAGCTGCACTAAACTTCTGTCGGGCCGATTTTGAAATATAGTGTGTAGTTCTACTTGCCCCACTAAACGAAGGATGTGGTAACTTTAGAGAGGATGCAGATGAGGCTTACCAGGATGCTGCCTGGATTAGGGTGTGCTTAAGGAGAGCTTGGACAAACTTGGATCGTTTTCTCTGGAGCATTGGAGGCTAAAGGGAAGCCTGATAGAGATTTATAAAATTATGATAGATATAGGTAGGATATATGGTGTCTTTTTCCCAGGATGTAAATGTCTAATACTGTCATGCTGTGTGCAGAGGAAATACAGAATCCAATGTAGAGATGGTAACCAAAATTTATTCATAAGATTTCCAACAGAAAGTTGGTGGCTCGGCCGAGCGACACCGCAAGACGCAACATTCTCAAAACTAGTACCCAGCAATTATCACTAATCAGGTGTCTGCTTAAATAATACAAGTAACACGGAAACTCCAAGTTTATAAAAATAAACTTAACAAGTTTAAACAGAAAGCGCCAGGAGACGCATTACAATGAGCAAGCCAGTCAAGAAAAACACAAGGAACTCTAAACGAAAACAAGTATTAACCAATTCAGGTGCTCTAAAAACCTCGGAGCCCAATGCTCTCCGATACCCGCCCCCCACCCCCCACACAGGCCTGAAGAGCTCGTTACAGATACTAGAGAAGATAGCTTTATGGTGAGAGGGATGATGTTAAAAGGCGATCTCAAAGGTAATTTTATTTTTCATACAGAAAATGGTGGCCGCCAGGGGTGGTGGTGGAAACAGATATGGCTGTGATTGTCCATCGTGTCTGATGATGACAGTAAACCCTTGGGGGAAAGAGTTTTTACCGTGGAAAGGCCATTGCACTGGGGCAGTTCCACTGTCTCAACCTCAGAAGTCCAGGTCCAGTGGATGAACAAGTGCCACAACTGGGGTCTTCCTTGGTTGCAGTGGATGACTATGACATCCTCTGTACCTTGTCATGCCCTTCTCTCTCCATGGAGCATTGCAGTACCACCTTCCTAGCCATTCGATCTCACTGTAGATCTCAACCAGCTAGTCCGCAGGAGCTGACTTCACATTCTAGGACAGGCAAGTCCCTGTCTCACTGGGGAAAGAGGCCGCTGGCAACCCTCTTCTGCTTTACCCCACCTGTCGAAACAGTGTACCGGGGTGTGGTTGCCATCACATTCAAACAGCTACTTGGAGCCTCAGGTGAGAGCTGAGTGTCTAGAGGGGACCGAAGGTGAGTGAGCTGCCTTGGAATGTGGGTATGACAAGTCCCTTCATCAGAGGTGCTGCCCTCCCTAGACACTCCATACACCCATGGTAGTGGTGCTTAAGAGGTATTTAGACAGATACATGAAGAGACAGGGAATGGGGGGGGGGGTATGAACCATGTGAACACAATGGGATTATTTAAATTTGGCATCATGGTCAGGATAGACATAGTGGGCCAAAGGCCCTGACTTTGTTCCGTAGTTTTAGATTCTACTTAAAGGCGTTGTGGGGAAGGACCACAGTCTGGAGTTTCTCTGTTACTGGACACTGGGATTGGGACCATGTGGTAGCTTCACGCAGAATTTTTGATTGGATGACTCAATGGAAGTAAAGAAAGACTGGAAATGATTGTATTGTATTTTCTGTTTATGTTTCTTATGAATAAAGTATAACTTTTACATGACTAAATTGTTTCTCTTTCCTCCAAATTCCAGTAGATACAAGCCCAGCCTGTATGCTCTTTCCTTGTAAGACACCCCACCTATTCCAGGTAAGCATCCTGTTTGATCTACTTACAGCACATTCAATTGCTGTAGTGAGAGTGCGGGGTAGGACCAGAGTGTTCAGAGGGTTGGCATGGGCACCAAAGTGTGAATTGGCGCATTAAACAAGCTGCTGGCATAACTCAAGGGTCAGGCAGGATTTGCACAGTCAACGTTTCAGTTCGAGCCTTTCATTCCGTTTTTCTGCTGTGGATTCAAGCCCATCCAGTGCTTTGTGTCTCCATTTCACTACTCCAATGTGAATGGTCTTCTGACCAGAATTCAGCTGTTTTCTTCAACTCTGAAGGATGCTGCACACAGGTCAAATGTTCCTTGAAAGATACATTGGGCTGCTGCAAAAGCTGGGAAACCCACAATTAATGATTATGATTCTACCTTGCACAATCTCAGGACCTCACACAGCCTTGGCACTCAATTAAGAGCTCTTCAAAGTGCAGTTGCTCCCGTAACAGAGACAGGCAGTTCCTGCACAACAAGCTGTGGGTGGTGTAGTGGTGCAGCTGGTACAGCTGTATCCTCATTGTTCCAGAGTTCTGGGTTCAATCCCAACCTCAGGCACAGTATTATTTTTTTGTGTGGAGTTTGCAGATTTTTCCTGTGACCACATCAGCTTCCCTTGGGTGCTCTGCTTTCCTCCTGCATCTCAAATATTTGCAGATGTCTAGGTTATTCGTCAGCTCTAAGTTGCCCCTAGTGTGTAAGTAGGCAAAGGGTTCTGGAGGGATTGTATGGGAATATTGGGAGGCTGAACTGAGATTAGTGTAGGATTAGCTGAATAGTTGCTAGATCGTTTCTGTGTGTTTGACTCCATGACCCAAAGCTCCCATCAAATCTCTACCATCTTTAAATCTTGATTATTGACATTAGATTGTTAATTTTTACATTATTTCCTTTCTCTAGGATGCTCTGCATACCTCTCTATCATCAGTCATGTTGGCTTTGACTTCTGTTGTGAGCCGCGGTTGTGTCATCTTGTCTTTAGAATACTGCTTCCTCTTTGGGGTGCATATATCTGTGCCTTCCCAATTGCTTCCAGAAATTCCTGCCATTGCTGCCCTGCCGTCATCCCTGCCAGTGTTCTTTTCCAGTTAATTCTAGCCAACTCCTCTCTTATGCCTCTGTTATTCCACTTACTCCACTGTAATACTGATACATCTGACTTTAGCTTCTCCTTCTCAAATTGCAGTGTGAATTTGATCATATTATGAGCACTTGTCCCCAAGGGTTCTTTTACTTTAAGCTCTCTAATCAATTCCAGTTCATCCAGTCTAGAATAGCTGATCCCCTAGTGGGCTCAATCACGAGCTGCTCTAAAAAGCCATCTTGTAAGCATTCCAGAAATTCCCTCTCTTGGAATCCAGCACCATTCTTATTTTCCCAATCTACCTGCAAATTGAAACCCCTCAAGACTGTTGTAGCGTTGCCCTTTTGGCATGTATTTTCCATCTCCCATTGTAATTTGCAGACTACATTCTTACTATTGTCTGGGGGCCTGTATACAACTCCCATCAGGGTTATTTTTACACTTGCAGTTCCTTTGCTCTACCCACAATGATTCAACACCTTCCGACCCCATGTCACCTCTTTCTAATGATTTGATTTCATATTTTACCAACTCCTTCCTGTGCTACACAAAGAGATGTTGTGTACATGCCATTAAAGGAGGCAGTTCCAGCAAGTATAAAACTGTGGCAAGGCTGCATTAGGAATACTGTGTGGAATTCTAGTTGATGCATTACAGGAAGGATGTGGTGGCTTTAGAGAGAGTGCAGAAGTTCACATCAGGATGTTGCCTTGATTCGAGAGCATGAAATATAGGGGGAAGCTGGACAAGCTTGAGTTGTTTTCCCTGATGTGTCAGAGGCTGAGGGGTGACCTGATAGTAGTTTATAAAGTTAAGAGAGGTTTAGAAAGGGTAGAACTTGAGAAGTTTTTTTCACCCCCCGCCCCCTCAGGGTGGAAATGTCAAATACTAGAGGAGGATGGCGAACCTTTTCGACAGCAAGTGCCCAAATTGGCAATAATCTTCTAAAAAATTCTCACGTGCCATGGTAATTTTGATCAGAGACTATCATTGATTAATGAATTAGTAACTATAATTATGAACAAGTGGCTGGTGAACGCAGCAGGCCAGGCAGCATCTCTAGGAAGAGGTACAGTCGACGTTTTGGGCCGAGACCCTTCGTCAGGACTAACTGAAAGAAGAGTTAGTAAGAGATTTGAAAGTGGGAGGGGGAGGGGGAGATCCAAAATGATAGGAGAAGACAGGAGGGGGAGGAATGGAGCCAAGAGCTGGACAGGTGATTAGCAAAAGGGATATGAGAGGATCATTGGACGTGAGGCCTAGGGAGAAAGAAAGAGGGAGGAACAACACCTTATATTCCGTCTGGGTAGCCTCCAACCTGATGGCATGAACATTGACTTCTCTGAATTACGTTAATGCCCCACCTCCCCTTTGTACCCCATCCGTTATTAACTATTATTATATATATATTTTTTTCCTCTCTTTTTCTCCCTCTGTCCCTCTCACTATATTCCTTGCCCATCCTCTGGAATTTCCCCCTCCCTCTTTCTTTCTCCCTAGGCTTCATCTTGGCTTCATCCCTCCCCCTTTCAAATCTCTTACTAGCTCTTCTTTCAGTTAGTCCTGACGAAGGGTCTCGGCCCAAAATGTCGACTGTACCTCTTCCTAGAGATGCTGCCTGGCCTGCTGCGTTCACCAGCAACTTTGATGTGTGTTGCTTGAAATTCCAGCATCTGCAGATTTCCTCATATTTGTGACCATATTCATGAACTACTTTTTAAGTAAAAAGAATGAATCCTGTTGCTTATTAGCATGTATTCATTGTTTAACTGTGAATAAAAGTGTAACAGTTAGATTGAAATATATAAAGCATTTTAGAAAACCTGCTCAAGAACCAACAATAATCTTTTAAAAAAGCAATTGAATATTCATGAAAAGTGAATATTCATGGTCGCTAAACTACATAGCGTATTTACAGTTATTATCACTGAATATCTAATATTTACTCGCAAGTGACAGAAGGAAAAATATAAACAGAGCGAAGCCAATGCCAACTGGTCCAACTGTTCACTATCCAAATACTGATACGAACACTAAGTGTACGAGGATTTCAAACCATACCATCCAACTTCATGTGTTCTAGCAACAGTCTAGCCAGCGCCAAGCCAGCACGGGATATTTTGTTGTGAAAATATGTCGCCTCTTGGGTTGTAAAAAATCATTTGCTGCTTCATTTGGCAGTAAAGATCAGCATTATGTACCCTTTTATTATGGTTCTGGTTTCACGAATCGAGGGGTGGTACTGCATTCCCTATGCTAACAACATTATTTTCACGTAAGTGTTTGGGCACTTATTTGTAGCTGCATCACAGGCACACAGCTTCAAACACACAACATTCACAAGGAACACAAATTAACAACATAAGTTATATGACTGTGTTGGGAAATGAAGGAGCATTTGCTGTTGGCAGTGGTGATAATGTGCTGGGCCAGATTTTCATGAACAATAGGCTGCAGCCTCTTTTGAAAAGTTCAAGTATTTTATTTTTCTGCCCCCATCTCTCAGAGGAAAGATTGATGTGAAGTGGCTGGTTGCTCAGAATCTCTCTTATTAGCACAGAAGGCATCCACAAGTTGGCATGTGAACAACTTGTCTGGCACTTCACGGGATGAAGGTAAGAGGACAAGGGTCAGATTACAATGCAGAGTCTTCTGAAAATGAATAGGAGTTCGCTGCCACCCCCAACACACTGCGAACACCGCCAATCTCTCCACAGACACAGAACTCCGTGTCAATGGCCAAATTTTAGAAGAGCATCATAAGAACAACTTAACATTGTCAGTTCTTAATGTTTGGCATTGGAAAATCAGACTCTTGGCCTGGGAACCTCAGCAAATGGCTCTCCCAGGCACTCCTCGTTGGTATGGAGTGTCCAATGAGAGCACTTGTCAAAGGGTGGCATAGTGATGCAGTGAGCAGAGCTGCTGTCTCATAGCTCTAACGGCCTGGGTTAGATCCTGACCTCCTGTGTAAGATCCTGACCCATTTAGTGGTTGATGGGAATGTGGAGAGAGATTAGTGTGAGATTAATGTAAATGGGTGGTTGATGGTCAGTGTACTCCTAGTGTGCTGAAGGGCCTATCTCTCAGTAATATGTCTCTAGAAGAGCTGGCAATCATGTTTGCTTCTTCTATAACTGTTCCAGATAGTTAGCTACTCACAAGGAATGTTGTATAGTTTTCTCACATGACTTTTTGCTTTGAGCATGAAATGTTGGCCAAATATGGGTGAAGCCCAACTCCTACTGAATGCCTGGGCTAGTTGGATACCCATTGACTTTTCTCATCATAGGCCAAGGAGCTTACAAGGTTCGTTGCAAAAGGTATATTGTGTCCTTCTGGACTTGGCATCAAACTTTCCAATGCCAGGTATCTGCATCGGAGCAGGTATTTCTGCTGCAAGTCCTCCATCTGTGATATTGGCTCAGATTATCTCTTTGTTGGTGCTTGACTGCTGGGCATCTCACACTGACTTACTACACTTCTCGCTGTCTTGGTAAAGCAGCCAAAATAATCATAATGCGGATGTTCTCTCTTCTACTCTTCCCCCAATCAAGAAGATAATGTAAAAGCACATACCACCAGGCTCAAGCACACTTCTATCCCACTGTTTAAGAATATTGAACCACTGGACTCTTGACCTCACAATTTGCCTCTGCAGGAAAACAATGAAGTGCAAGGCCATGACATGTATTTTTTCTGTAACTGTAACACTATATTCTGCATTTTGTCATTGCCTTTCCCTTGTGCTACCTCAATGCTTGTTTGTTATGTGCCATGTCATATAGCGTGGGTGATCATGGTCTTTCGTGACTATGAGTGTTCTCCGCAAATCTTTCTGCTGAAGTGGTTTTACCAATACCTTCTTCTGGGCTGTGTCTTTACCAGACAGATGACCCAGCCATTATCAATATACTTCAGAGATTGTCTGCCTATTGTCAGTGGTTGCATAACCAGGACTTGTGACGTGCACCAGATGCTCATATGACCATCCACTACCTGCTCCCATGTCTTCACATGACCCTAGTCAGGAGAGGGTGGCTAAGCAGGTGCTACACCTTGCCCAATACTGACCTGCAGGCTAGCAGAGGGAAAGAGCACTTCACACTTCCTTTGGTAGAGATGTAGAAACCATAGAAACTACAGCACAGAAATGGAATTTGTTGAATGCCTATGAGATGGCTTTTTAGAGCAGCTTGTGCTTGAACCTATTCGGGCAAAGGCAATCTTAGATTGGGTTTTGTGTAATAACCCAGATTTTATTAGGGAGCTTAATGTAAAGGAATGCTTAGGAGGCAGTGAACATAATATGATTGAGTTCATACTGCAGTCTGAGAGGGAGAAGCAGATCTCACATGTATCAGCATCGCAATGAATAAAGGGAGTTTCAGGGGCATGAGAGAGGAGCTTGCCCAGGTGGATTGGAGGAGGATACTGACGGGGATGATGGCAGAACAGATGTGGCTGCAGTTTCTGGAAATAGTTCACAAGGTGCAGGATAGATTTGTCCCACAGAGAAAAAAGTTATCAAATGGCAGGGTTCAGCAACCATTTTGACAAAGGAAGTTAAGGACTGCATAAAAGCCAAGGGAAGGGCATACAAGGTAGCAAAAATGAGTGGGAAGTTGGATGATTGGGAAGCTTTTAAAATCCAACAAAAGGCAACCAAAAAAGCTACAAGTAGGGAAAAGATTAAAAGTGAGGGCAGACGAGCCAATAACATAAAGCAGAATATATGTTTTTTCTCAGTTATATAAAGAGTGAAAGGGAAGTGAGAGTTGATATTGGACCACTGGAAAATAATGCTGGTGAGGTAGTGATGGGGGCAATGAAATAGCAAATGAACTTTAGAAATGGGTACTTTACATCTGTCGTCACTGTGGAAGACACTAGCAGTGTACCTGAGGTCCATGAGTGTCAGGGAGCAGGGGTGAGTGCCACTGCTATTATAAAAAGAAAAAGCGCCAGACAAACTTAAAGGTCTTAAGGTGGATAAATCACCCGGGCCAGAGTCCTGAGAGAGGTTGCTGAGGAGATAACAGATGCATCGGCCATGCTGGTTCAAGAAGCACTTGATTCTAGCATGGTCGTGGAGGAATGGAAGTTTGAAAATGTCACTCCATTCTTTAAAAAGGGAGGATGGCAACAGAAAGGAAATTATAGGCCAGTTAGCCTAACCTCAGTGGTTGGGAAAGTGTTAGAGTCTATTATTAAAAATGAGTTTCTGAGGTACTTGGAAACTAATGATAAAGTAAGTCAAAGTCAGCATGGTTTCTGTCAAAGAAAATCTTGCCTGACAAATCTGTTAGAGTTCTTCAATGAAGTAACAAGCAAGGTGGACAAAGGAAGGGAGTGGACATTATTTATTTGGATTTTCAGAAGGCGTTTAATAAAGAACAACACATGAGGCTGCTTAACAACATAAAATCCTATGGCGTTACAGGAAAGATACTGCCAGGGATAGCGGGATGGCTGACAGGTAAGAGGTAGTGAGTGGGAATAAAAGGGGCCTTTTCTGGTTGGCTGCCAGTGACGAGTGGTGTTCCTCAGGGGTCAGTATTGGGACCACTGCTTTTTACATTGTTTCTCAATGATTTAGATAATGGAATTGATGGCTTTGTGGCAAGGTTTGCAGATGATACAAAGATAGGTGGAGCGGTAGGTAGTGCTGAGGAAGCAATGTGATTGCAGCAGGACTTAGACAAATTGAATGAACAGACAAAAAAGTGGCAGATGGAATACAGGGTTGGGAAATGTATGATGTATTTTGGTAAAAGGAACAGTAGTGTGGACTATTATCTAAATGCGGAAATGGTTCAAACATCTGAAGTGCAGAGGGACTTGGGAGTTCTCGTGCAAGACTCCCAGAATTTTAATTTACAGGTTAAGTCTGTAGTAAAGAAGACAACTTCAATGTTGGCATTAATTTCAAGGGAATAGAATATGAAAGCAAGGAGACAATGCTGAGCCCTTTTAAGGCACTAGTCAGGCCGCACTTGGAGTATTGTCAACAGTTTTGGGCCCCATATCTCAGAAAGGATGTGTTGTTATTGGAGAGTCCAGAGGAAGTTCATGAGGATGATTCTGGGAATGAAGGTGTTGACATATGAGGAGCGTTTGGCAGCTTTGGGTCTGTACTCACTGGAATTTAGAAGAATATGGGGGATCGCATTGAAACCCACTGAATGTTGAAAGGACTAGACAGGGTGGATGTGGAGAGGATGTTTCTCATGGTGGGTGTATCCAGAACTAGAGGGCACAGCCTCAAAATTGAGGGGCAACCCTTTAGAACAGAGGTAAGGAGGAATTTTTTTAGCCAGGGAGTAGTTAATCTGTGGAATGCTCTGGCACAAACTGCGGTGGAGGTCAAGTCAGTGTGTGTATTTAAGGCGGAAGTTGATAGTTTCCTGATCAGTCAGGGCATCAAAGGATATGACGAGAAGGCAGGTCTATGAGGTTGAGTGGGATCCAGGATCAGCCATGATGGAGTGATGGAGCAGACTTAATGGGCTGAATGTCCTAATTATGGTCCTATGTCTTATAGTCTTATGATAAAGGGGAGATGGGCAATATAAAGAGGTTGGAGGAAGTGGTGAATTGAGCTAGCTGACGACAGGTGGATCCAGATGAGGAAGAGTGATAGACAGTTAAGGGGAGGGGAGAGTCCAGAAAGCCTTCGGGGGGCTTGACAGTGTGGATGTCAGGATGCTTTCACTGGTGGGAAAGTCTCAAACAAGGAGGAATAATTACAAGTTGAGTGGCTGAGTATTTGAAACCGAGGTACATAGAAAATTCCCCTCACAAAGTGTGGTGAATTTGAACTCTTGGTGGGAAATGGAGGCTGAATCACTATACATATTTAAAGTGGAGATGGATACATATTTAATAGATCCAGGAATAGCGACGCCTGAAGAAATGGCAAAGAAGAGAAGTCGAGGTCAGCAGGTCACCATGATCATATTAAACGGTGGGAAAGTCTTAAAGAGCCTAATTTTCCAGATTTGCAGCTATTTTCTTGTGTTCTTGTGTATAAATTGTGAAACTAGTCCATCAAATTCTTCAAATATGCAGAGGTTAAGCATCCTAGTTCTAGATTCATAGCCTTCTGTTCTTAACCTTTACCTCCCCTGTTGCAAGGACACAGTGATCAACACGTTCTACTACTCCAGTGACCCAGGTTCAATCCTGACTTCTGGTGCTGACTGTTTTCACATTCTTCCTGTCACCACTTGGGCTTCGCCATGGTACTCACGCTTCTTTCCACATCTCAAAGACATCAGGGTTGGAAGGTTTGTTAGCTGTTGTAAATTGCCCCGAATGTGTAGGCAAGTTATGAGTTTCTGAGAGAGAGTGGAGATTGCTCTAAGATCCAACTCAATGGGCTGATTATCTTCTTTCTCACTCCAGATATTCTCTCTTCTTTCTCTTTTCACTGGGCAGAAGATACAAAAGCCTGATAGCACATATCACCAGCTTCTATCCTGTCGTTAGAAGACTATTGAATGGTCCCAAGTGTGTGAGATGGACAGCTGATCTTGCAGTTTACCTGGTAATGGCCCTTGAACCTTATTGTCTGTCTGTGAGGCACTTTCTCTGTATCTATAATGTAACACTCTATTGGGCAATTGGGACTAGCTTAGCTGAGGATTTTGGTCAGCATTGACAGACAGATGCAGTAGGGCCATTTTCCCTGAGTGTAACTCTATGACTCTATTTTCTGCATTCAGTTATTGCTGTTCTCTTGTACTACATTAATGCTGTACAGAAGCCATGTAAAACAAAGATTTTCACTGACCCTTGGTACATGTAATAAACCAATTACTAATTATACAGTCCAGGAATATCTGATAGAATTGTTATAGAACTGCCAGAAGATTTCAGAGTGCAGTGGTTTATTTATAGATTGAGAGATCATGGACCTGAAACATTAAGTCTGCTTCCCTGGCCTGCTGTCTAGCTCCAGTTTTCTATGGTTTAGTTTGCAGATTTGCCTCTTTTCAGAATTGGAATTGGTTTATTATTGTCACATGTATCAAAAGTCAGTGCAAAGCTTTTGTCTCCATGCCATCCAGACAGACTATTCCACAAATAAGCACACTGAGGTAGAAGAAATGAAGAAAAAACAATGCGGAGTATAGTGATACAGTTACAGAGGAAGTTCAGTACAGACAGATGAATAAAGTGCAAGTGCCATGATGTACTTCGATAGATCAAGAATTTATCTTCATCAGTGATCAAGACCCATTACGCCCCTTCTGAGAGCGGCTGTGATATTGTCCCACCCCCTTTTTACCCCTCTCTAAAACATTGAAATCCTGGGACATTAAACACCCATTCCTCTCCCTCTTTTAACCAAGTCTTCATAATTGCCACAACATAATAATTCCATGCACTGATCTATGCTCTGAATTCATTATCTTTATCCATAATACTTCTAGCATTGAAATACACACACTTCAAACTATCCATTCCATCATATCTATTACTTCGTACCTGTCTGTTTTACTGGCACTGACATCTACCTTCTTCTCCATCTCTCCACTTTCTAACCTGGTGCTCAGATTCCCATTACCCTGCTAAACTAGTTTAAAACCTCCCAAGAAGCATTGGCAAACTTCCCAGCCAGGATATTGGTTCCCCTCCAGTTCAGCTGCAACCTATCCCTCTTGTACGTCACCCCTGCCCCAGAAGAGGTTTCAATGATCCAAGAAACTGAAACCTTGACCCCTGCACTAGTTCCTCAGCCACTCATCATCTGTACTATCATCCTATTCCTGCCCCGAGTAGCATGTGGCACTGAGAGCAATCTGAAGGTTACTACCTTGGAGATCCTGCTCTTCAGCCTCTTCCCTGACTTCTTATGTTCACTGGACAGAACTTATTCCCCCTTTCTAGCCCTGCCGGTGGTGTCAATGTGCACCACAGCCTCTGGCTGCTTGTCTTCCCTCTTGAGAACTTTCTGCAGCCACTCTAACACATCCTGGACACCAGCACCTGGCAGGCAACTCACCAACACAACATAGTCATTTGGGGTGGCATAACAATGTGGCTGGTGGAGTCACTGCCTCACGGCTTCAGTAGCCTGGGTTCGATCCTGACCTCCAGTGCTGCCAGTGCGCAGTTTGCACCTTCTCTCTGTCCTCTGGGTGGGTTTCCTTTGGGTGTTCTAGTATTCTCTCAGGTCGGTAAATTGTCCCTACTGTGTGGATGAACGATGGAGTTTGAGATGATGGGAATGTTGAGAGAATGAAATGGCAAGAGTGCAGAATTGGGATCATTACCCATCAATTGGGTATTTGTGGTGCAGAACTGGGATCATTACCCATTAATTGAGTATTTGTAGGTTGGTACAGACTCCATGGGATGAAGGGTCAGTTTCTGTGCTAGAGGGCTCTGACTGCTCTAAACCAACAAAAAAGAACTGATTGTATCCTCAATCCCAGTAACCTTTCATCTTCTTCTTAGCTACAAGTGCCTACATCTGCCTTGAAGATATTAGAAGACACTACTTCCAATGTTCCTTGTGGAAGAGGGTTCAAACACTCACAGCTCCCTCCCTTTCTCTCTCAAATGAGCAATGGTTTTGTTCTGAGTAGTGATTTTCAGTCCTGGACACCTCTTAGCGAAGAGAAGTCCTCTCTGTAGTGTATTAAACAATGAGTAAACTTGCTTGATTAAGCACTCCTTGTTTGTTTAAATAATTCATTACAGGTTACAAGTAAAAGTACGTAAAAGGCATACATCATTAGGCCACCACGTCATATGGTGCGCCTCTCACTTAAAGTAAAAATGAAACGAAGACCCACATTCCCAGCTCCATGTTTCCTTTTAATTAGTTTTATGATTTGGTGTTACAAAATTTAACAGTGGTAATGAAGAAATTTTAAATGAACCTGAGATGACTACCAACAGTACCTGTTGAAGTGCAGAAAGATGTTCAAGTTTTTAACGAGGCACAGCAAGAAACAGTTGAGTAATAAAACAGAACGTGCTTCTTTGGGAGGAGGGAGAGATATTCGAGTTAAAAAAAAGGCAGAAAGATGGACAGATTCACAGGTTCATAAACAGTGAGTCTCAGTAGCCAAGAAGATAGGGTCTGTGGTGGGTTTTCTTAAGATTACCATCAACCCAGTACTGAAAATAGATCAGTACTGTCTTCCCAGGACAGAGGATATATTTGCAAATCTTTCTGGATGGGAACACTTCAACAAAGTGGGTGTAGCTGAAACCTACCTACAGATAGAGATGGAAGAAGAGTCTAAAGTGTTTCTCACCAGAAACACTCACAAAGAGCTTTATCATTTTAATAACCTTATTTTTGAAGTAGCACCTACACTTGCACTCTGGCAGAAAGCTATGGACCAGATCATGCAAGGTTGCCCAGGCACCTAGTGTTACCTGGATGACATCACTGCTATTGGTGAGGATGACAAGGAATGTCTCCAAAAATCTCAATACAGTGTTAAAATGATTAGAAGATTATGGGCTAAGAGTGCGATGCAACAAGTGTGAATTCCTTAAACCAAGCATCACTTACTGTGGTCACACCATTGATGCACAAGTATTATACAAGTGTGCTGAGAAAATTCAAGCAGTAGTGGATGCCCCAGGGCCAAAGGATGTGCCATAGTTGTTGTCCTTTTTAGAATTTGTTAATTATATAACTGGTTCCTGCCAAACCTCGCTATTGTGTTCCACCCCTTGGATCCATTACTATGGATCAGGAAGGAACGGCAATGGACAAAACAGCCTGAGGTGGCTTTCAAAGAGGTAAAGGAAATGGTGACATCAGGCACTGTAATCACACATTTTGGTCCACATTGTCCAGTGTAACTTGCTTGTGATGCCCCACCTTATGGTGTAGGTGCAGTCATGTCACATATAATAAGAGATGGAAGTGATGGATAGCCTTTGCATTATGTTCCCTTACCACTGCAGAGAAAAATTGGGTACAAATTGACAGAGAGATCTTGAGTCTGGTTTGGAGTGTAAAACAACTCAATCAGTACTTGTACGGGAGAGAGTTTAACAGCATCACTGATCATCAACCACTAATGTCCGTTTTCAATCCACAGAAGGGTGTTCCACTAACAGCAACAGCATAAATGCAGTGATGGTCTCTGTTTCTTGGAGGATACAGTTATAAGATTGAATTCAAGAGGATGACTAATCATAGAAATAATGATGGATTGTCCTATTTACACCTGGAAAAGGAAATATCTGAAAAATTTACAAAAGACACTTCTCTTGATGTATTCTTTGAAACTCTCACTATTTCAGCAGAGATGATCCAAAGGGAAGCTAGAAAGGCCCCATAGGTCTACATGGTCATGCACATTGGCTGGAATGTGATGCAGAAACTCCAGTTTTCCAATTTTTACCAGTATTAAGAAGAACTTGCCCTTGACAGGGGTTGCCTTATGTAGGAATTGAGAGTTATTGTACCATCCAAGCTGAGAGCTAAAGTGTTAGAGGAGTTGGTTACCTAAGCATGGTCAAACAGAAAGCCTGGGATAGATCAACAGCTTGCCATGCACTATTCAGGATGCCAACACGTCCAGAAGAAAGGTATTCAGAACTGTCAGAACCACTTCCTGCAGTCTCAGAGTAAACTGGAGGCCCCAGAAACTGAGATAGTTTCACTGCCACAAGGCTCACCTGTTAGGCAGAGCAAAGCCCTGGTCAGGAAAGGTGTTATCTCACAAGAGTAAGAAATCCTTAACAGTGATTAAATCTTCAAGCCTGAATGGGAAAATTTAATATTTACTATACAGTGGATGTCTATATAGTAGCTATATTATGTTGTATACTGTGTAGATAGTTGAGATACACTTTATATTGATTTGGATTAGCTCAGCAGGGAGGAGTGTTGCATATTTAAAATTGTACTAATATTTCAGTAATATTATAAATACAGTGCCTAGAAAAATTATTCACCCCCCCAAGAAGTTTTCCTGTTTTATTGTTTTACAACATTGAAACACAATGGAGTTAATTTGACTTTTTGACACTAATCAACATAAAAGACTCCTTCATGTCAAAGTGAAAACCAATTTCTACAATTGGTCTAAATTTATACAATAATTAGACAAAAGAATAATTGATTGTATAATTACTCACCCTCTTCAATTCAGTAGTTAGAAGATACATCTTTGGCAGCAAGTACAGCCTTGAGTCTGTGTGGGTAGGTCTCTATCAGCTTTGCATATCTGGACACTGCAATTTTCCCCCATTCTTCTTTATAAAACTGCTCAAGCCCTGTCAGATTGCATGAGGATCATGAGTTAACAGCCCTTTTCAAGTCCAGCCTCAAATTCTGAATTGGATTGAGGTCTGTGCTCTGACTTGTCTACTCCAGGACATCAAGTTTGTTGTTTTTAAGCCATTCTTGTGTACCTTTGGCTTTATACTTGGGGTCATTGTCTTGCAGGGAAAAAAAATCTTCTCTCAAGTCACAGTTCTCTTGCAGTCTTCATCAGGTTTTCCTCCAGAATTTCCCTGTACTTTGCTGCATTCATATTACCCTCTACCTTCACAAGCCTTCCAGGACCTGCTGCAGTGAAGTATCCCTACAGCATGATGCAGCCACCACCATGCTTCACAGTAGGGATGGTGCGTTTTTGATGATATGTAGTGTTTGGCTTATGCCAAACATAGCATTTAGGCTGATGGCCAAAAAGCTCAATTTTGGTTTCATCAGACCAAAGAACCTTCTTCCAGCTGATTGCAGAGTCCCCCACATGACCTCTGGCAACCTCTAGCTGAGGTTTCATGTGATTTTTTTTTTTCCAACAGTGGCTTTCTCTTTGCCCCTCTCCCATAAAGCTGTGACTGGTCAGCACCCGGGCACCAGTTGTATGCGCAGTCGCTCCCATCTCAGCCACTGAAGCTTGTAACTCCTCCAGTGTTGTCATAGGTCTCTTGATGGCCTACTCACTCATCCCTTTCTTGCACAGACACTCAATTTTTAAGGACAGCCTGCTCTAGGCAGATTTATAGCTGTTGCATATTCTCCATTTCTTGATGATTGACTTAACTGTACTCCAAGGGATATTCAGTGACTTGGAAATTTTCTTGTCTCCATCTCCTGACTTGTGTTTTTTAATAACCTTTTCATGGAGTTACTTGGAATGTTTTTATGTCTTCTTGGTGTATTTTTTACCAGGATACTGGCTCACCAGCAGCTGGACCTTCCAGATACAGGTGTATTTTTACTACAATCAGTTGAAACACCATGACTGCACACAGTGATCTCCATTTATCTAATTATGTGACTTGTAAGACCAATTGGCTGCACCAGTGATGATTTGGTATATCATATTAAAGGGGCGAATACTTATGCAATCAATTATTTTGTGTTTTATATTTGTAATTAATTTAGATCACCTTATAGAGATCTGTTTTCACTTTGACACAAAAGTGTCTTTTTCTGTTGATCAGTGTCAAAAAAAGCCAAAGTAAATCCACTGGGATTCAATGTTATAGAACAATAAACGATGAAAACTTCCAAGGGGGTGAATACTTTTCAAAGGCACTGTATATTGTTGGTTAAGCATTCTTTGTTCATTTAAATAATACATTATGAGTTATATGTAAAAGTATGTGAATGGCATACATCATTATGTCACTACGTCATACATGCATACCTCATTTAAATTAAGAATGAAACTAAGGCACACATTCTGAATTCCATGTTTTCTTTCAATTAGTTCTATGTTTTGGAGTTACAAAACATAAAGCTCTCCATCTCCACCCCAAAGATTTTATATGTACACCTAATTAATTGAAATTTAATCTCCCCCACTAACATTTCGGGGGATGGTATTCTATTCCATCCCCCGAAATGATAAAATCACCACTCATTTTGCTATAAAGTCCAAAGTCCCACGCCACCAGGTTGAAGAGCAGCAACTTTCCTGGAACCATCAGCTCCTTGAGCTGGCCTACACAGCTCCTATCCTACGTCAGTGGCAAAGCACTACCGACCACCTCTTGCTATATTATGGACATCTCTTTTCTTTTTCAATAATGTCTTGTTTTGCACAGTCTCTTTTTTCACTGTCTTGTATCATCATCTTGTATAACTAATGCTTTATTGATATTCTATATATTGTCTGAACCCACATACCTGTCAAGCTGCTGCAAGCAAGATTTGCATTGCACCTGTACCTCATCAAACTTGTGCACGTAACAATAAACTGGGCTTGATGACTCATTTCTGTGTAGACAAGGAAGAAACTCTGCCATCCTTACCCTCCCTGGGACTAAATTTGACAGTAGACCCTGCTTCACAGAGTCATACAGCACAGAAATGACTCTTTGGCTCAACTGGTCCACGTTGACTTTGATGCCCAACCAAACTAGTCCCATTTGCCCATGTTTGGCCAATTTCCAATTAGACTATTCTATCTATGTATCTGTTCCAAGTGCTTTTTAAATGTTGTTAATATGGCTGCCTCAATCACTTCCCCTGGCAGCTCATTCCATATACTGTCCTCCTGCTGGGTGAAAATGTTGCCCCTCAAGTTCCTATTAAATCTCTCCCTCTCACATTAAACCTTGGCCCTCTGGTTCTTGATTCCCCAACCTTCGGATTGTACACATTCATCCTATCTTTGCCCTTCATGTTGATATACGCCTCTATAACACCATGTCTCAGTCTCCCAGGCTCATATGAATAAAGTACTTTTCCCTCTGGCTATTTCTGAATACTTGTGGTGAGATGTTGCTCATCAAATTCCTCGCCTGACTCCTCTTATCTTTCTCTCCCCATTACCAACCCCACCTCCCCTAGGGGAACCGTAAACTGCCACAAGGAAACGTCCAAACTGTGTGTCCAAGGCATGTGAGCAGCTGAGCGGATGCACTTGAGCGTGAAAGCTTCTGGGATCCAGTTTAGTCTCTTCCCTCCACACCCATCTCCAAGCTCTTTGGTTGAGGCCTCACCTACATGCGCAATTCAATTTTGGACTTGTTCTCACCAGGGCAGTGATACATTCTTGGGGAACTGAGAGTAGGAGCTGCTATTGGCTTCAGCTGTTTTGACCCAACCTTGGTGGTCAGAGTCATTGATAGACAGACAATAAGGGTCTCCACCCTACAAACATGGCTCCCCTTTCCATTCACTCAACCTTGCCTTCTAGGGCAAAGAGCGTGACGGCAGTCAAATGAGACTTGTATCATCTCACCTTTCATCCAGTAATTAGATTACAAAAACAAGCCTCTTTATTAAGCAGCCTTATCTTTAGAAAGCCTTGGAGAATTCCATTTCCCTCACTTGAGAAATTCTTTCAGCTTGTTAACTACAAGTCTCTGTCTCTTAGACTCACTCAGTTCTTGTGAGTCTGTGCAGATCAGGTGACATTTGAGACAGGTCTGTCCCATTCCCTTCCCCACCACCCTCACAGATCAGTTTCACACTGATGGGAAAAGTATTGAGCAGTAATGACCATCTCTCCCTGTCTGTAGACAGGAGATGTTTATCAAGTCTGCATTGGCCATCTCAAAGGGCAAAGCCAGCTCCAGTGATAATATAAATGTAAACAGTAGTAAGCTTTGGTCTGGGAAGAAGGGAAAGAAAGAAAAAAAGAAAAGAGAGAGAAAGAAAAAAAGAAAAGAGCGAAAGAATCAGGGAAAAGAATGAAGGAAGGTAAAGAAAGGAAAGAGAAAGAATGAAAGAAAATGAAAGGGAAAAGAAAGAAAGAGATAAATAATTAAAGAAAAGGAATTAGAGATCAAAAAAAAAAGGAGCAAAAAACGATGGGAAAATGAAGGAAAGAAGATCAAAGAAAGAAAACACGGGAGAGATGGAAAGAGAAAAAAAATAGAGAAAAGGGGAAAGAGAGGCAGAAAGTCCATGAGGCAGAAGCAAGTAATCTGATCACGTTGCTGACTCAGGAAGTCCCAGGGTAATTTACAGACAATCCATCACTGAAATCTCAAAAACAATGTCGGCACAGCACACAGCCACGAGCATTAGTGTGAGATCCTGTTCTAGTGATTTTGGTTAGGGAAAAACATGATTCCACCACTGAAGTGAAAGACTGCAGTCCCTGGAAATTACTAGAGGAGACACGGTGACAGTGTCTCAGTCAAAGTAACATAGTGGTTCAGTTGTATTGATTTCTCTTGAACCCGAGGAGGCTATGTGGCGGGGGGGGGGAGGGAGGAGGAGGGGTTTGATAGGAGGATGCAAAATGATGTGTGGCATGGATAGAATAGACAGTAGTAAACCTATTTTCCATTGCAAGGGAGTCTATGACCATTAACAGTAGTAAATTTTTTTCCGATATCTAGCAAGTCTATGACCATACAACATAGGTTTCAAGTTTAAGAGCGAGTCTGGGAAATGATGCAGATCTTTTTCACCCAGATGCTGGTTGTAATCTGGTACGTAGTGCCTGACGTGGTGGTGGAGACAGGGACTCTCGCAACAGGAGCCCTTGAATTACCAAGGCATGGAAGACTGAGGACCAGGTGCCAGTAAATGGGATTAGTATAGATCAGGGGTCCCCAAACTTTTTTGCACCGTGGACCGGTTTAATATTGACAATATTCTTGCGGACCGGCCGACTGGGGGGATGGGGGGGTGGGGGGGGGTGTGTTCAAGTAGGGTTGCCAACTTTCTCACTCCCAACTAAGGGACAAAAGTAGCATCAATTATGGGACACTTGTGTTTACCCTGGGAGAGACTACCACGGCCATGAAGCCTTGCGTGGCCACCTGTGTGCGCATGCGTGTACGTGCCGATTTTTTTCTACAAATTGGTTTTGGCTTAATCTGCCAGATTCTGTTAAGTGAAACTACACTGTACATACATTATTTCTACTTTATATAGGCTGTGTATTTATCATATCATTCCTGCTTTTACTATATGTCAGTGTTATTTTAGGTTTTATGTGTCATTTGGTATGATTTGGTAGGTTATTTCAAGTTCAACAGTGCATGGCAGGGAATGAGGAAAGGTCCAGTTGACTCATATCATTTCATATCACCAAATCATATCGTTTCCTTGCGGCCCGGTAGCACATGCTTTGCGGCCTGGTACAGGTCCGCGGCCCGGTGGTTGGGGACCATTGGTATAGATGGGCACAATGGTCAGCATGGACATGATGGGCTGAAAGGCCTGTTCCTGGGCTGTATGAGTCTATGACTGTGTTTAAACAGGGCCAGCAAGGCAACCCTCAGCTCCGGGGGATGGGAACACCGGGAACTATAAGTAACGGGAGAACCTGAGATAGGCAAGTTGCTCTCTCACCCATCTTGAGATGTGTCCAGCTTTCACAAGCTCCTGAGTCTGAGGGATCTTTAGCCATCTGACATTGACGCAGTGTTGCTGCATCTCCTGCAGTAAACACTGGGTCATTCATGGGCTGTTCAGTGGGGAAGGCCTCCCAGTGTGTCTGCTCAGGCTCAGGAAGTACAGCATACTAAGGACATACTGCTGAACCAGTTGCATATCCAACCACTGTCACCTTTAGGAGAAGTATATCGCTGAAAAGACCATAAGACAATAAGATACAGGAGCAGAATTAGGCCATTGGGTCCATCAAGCCTACTCCACCGTTTCATCGTGGTTGATCCATTTTCCCTCTCAGTCCCAATCTCCTGCTTCTCCCCGCATCCCTTCGTGCCCTGATCAGTCAAGGATCTAACAACCTCTGCCTTAAATATACATACAGACTTGGCCTTCTCTAGATACTACTGATGGTGGGGAGGGATGTTTCTGTAATGTAATGAGCAGAGTCTAATACACTCTGAGCTTCTTGCATTCCTATGCATTTGAAATACCATTCCAGACTATGATGCCACCAGTCAGGATGCTTTCAATAGGGCATCTGCAGAAGTTTGTTAGAGTGTTTGTGGACAAGCCGAACCTTCTTAACCTATCTTAGCTGGTCCTTTTGCCGCAAGCCTATATCCTTCTCAACCTTTCATCTCCAGGTACATATCCTTGTTAAGATGACTCCCAGAACATAGCAACAAACTGCTGGCAACATCAATAAATAGCCAGGTTACATCTCCAAACCATCAGAATGCATCAGAATACCAAACAGCATGGAGAACATCCTAAAGGACCAGTCCAGACCATTAAATAACATCAATAAATCTTCAGAAGAGCCGTAAACTGCAAACATATGTCAGAACTCCAAAATACAACAACTTACCTCCAAATTACAGCAAACCATGGCACTTTCTTTTGAATGGAGCAGTAGGGCTGCTGACGCACAGTGCCAGCAACCTGGGTTTGATCTTGACCTCTGGCACTCACATTGAATGGTAGGGCCATAGGGAACGTTGTGGAACAGCAGAGGGACCTAGGAAAACAAGTACATGGTTTTCTGAAACTAGTGTCACAGAGAGACAGCCTGAAGAAAATTGTTTGATACTCTAGCCTTCATCACTCAGGAAACTGAATATAAGACTTGGGACCTTATGATGCAGACTTTATTCCTTGGAGAGAGGAAGACTGAGAGGAGACCTTATAGAGGTGCATAAAAGCAGGAGGGGGCATGGATAGGGTGAATGCACAAATTCTTTTTCGCAAGGAAAGGGAATTAAAAACTCAACAGTCGAGGTTAAGGTGCAGGTATAAAATTTAGAAGGGTCCCAAAGGGAAATTTCTTCATGGAGAAAGTGGTGTGTACATGCAATGAGCTGCCAGAGGGAGTGGTTTAAGAAAGTATAATAATCACATTTAAAAGATATTTGGACAAGTACATGGATAGGAAAGGTTTAGAGGGACATTGGACAAATGTAGACAATTAGAACTAGCTTAGACAGACAACATTTTTACCAAGGACTGATTGGGCCAAAGGACTATATGACTTAATGACTTCATAACTGAAAAATAGATAATAGGTTAATACATTTTTTCTTCTTCTGTGGCTTTGTAGATTACAGCTCTTCATGGGTTTATCCACATATCTGTCAAGTATGGAGAATTCTCCCTTCATCCTTCCATTCAGGCACAAGATCCATCTCTCGTACCACTCGGGTGAAAAAACAAAGTTTCTTCAATTCCTATCCAACTGAACCACCTGCTTCCTTACAACTGTCTCATTGATAATGAACATAAGACATGGGAGCAGAATTAGGACTTTTGGCCCATCGTGTTTTGCTCTGGCACTGACTTATTTTACCTCGGAACCCCATTCTCCTGTCTTCTCCCTGAAACCTTTGACACCCTTACTAATCAAGAACCTATTAACCTCCACTTTGAATATACCCAATGTGGCAATGAATTCCACAGACTGACCACCCTCTGCCTAAAGAAATTTCTTCTCATCTCTGTTCTAAACAGATGTTCTTCTATTCTGAAGTTGTGCCCTCTAGTCCTAGACTCCCCACTAGATCCTCTCCATATCCACTCCATCTAGGCCTTTCAATATTCAATAGGATTCAATGAGATCCCCTCTAATTCTTCTGAATTCCAGCGAGTACAAACCCAGAGCCATCAAATGCTCCTCATACATTAATCCTTTCATTCCTGGGATCATTCACTGCTGGAGTAACAGACCCTTCCTGTCACATCTTTTTACCCATGTTTCCTTATGACATAGAAGGCAGTAATTCAGTCCACAGAGCAATCCTTACTCCCCCACTAATTTACTGTGTATTCTCCCCACACATTGGTAAATTAAATTGGCAAATTGGTTTTTTATTGTTGCATGTACCAAGATAGTGTGAAAAACATGTTTGTATATTGTCCATACGGCAGTGCATTAAGATAATATAGAGTAAAACAATAACCGGATGCAGAATGAAGCGTTACAGTCATCGAGAAAGTGCAGACAATAAGGAACAAGGCTATAACAAGGTAAAGGTCCATCTTATAGTACTAGTGAATCATTCAATAGTCTTATAAAAGCGGGATGGAAACTTTGCTTGAGTCCGGTAGTATGTGTTTTCAGGCTTCTGTATCTTCTGCCCTTTGGGAGGGGTCATTGATTCTACAGAGTCTGTGAGGGTATGGCTGTAACTCCCACAAATCCTAACACTAACTGCTGAACTAGGGTCAATTTATTGCAACCGGTTAACCCACCAATTTGCATGTCTTTGGGGTGTGGGAGGAAACGACAGTCACGTGTAAAGCATAGAGATCTCACACAGTGAGTACCAGAGATCAGAGTCTAACCTCAGTCTCTGGGATTGTGAGACAGTGCCTCTACTGGCCGTGTTACTGTGCTAGTTTGATCAAGTGTTCACTTGGTCCTTTTAACATGGTCAGGATTCTCAGACCCTGGTCACAGCTCTCAGGATCCAAATACTAATCACTGAGTTAAGTTTGAACATTGTTGAGGTCTTGCATCAGGCTAACACAGATTGCTTCATTACTGGAATCAGAAATGAATGTTCCAGCACTATGAAAGGAAGGAAGTCATTGATGAAATAGCTGTAGATAAAGAACTCAAAGAGTAATTCCTTGGGCTTGACTTCCAATGCGTGCATCATCTTTTCTGGAAGTAGTTCCTTCTGTAGAATCATAGAGTCATAGAGTTATACGTCATTGAAACATGCCCTTCAACCCAAATGGACCACGCTGAACAAGATGCCCCATCTAAGCCAGTCCAATTTGTCAGCATTTGGCCCATGACCTTCTAAGCCTTTCCAACCTACCTACCTGTGCAACTGTCTTTTAAAGTCTTTATTGTACTTGCCTCGTCCACCTCCTCTGACAGCTCATTCCGCATGCACACCACCCTTGTGTAAAAAATGTTGTCCCTCAAATTCCTACTAAATCTTTTTCCTCTCACTTTAAACCTAAGCCCTCTAGTTCTTGATTTCGCAATACTAGTAAAAAGACTGCATTCACCTGATTTTATACATCTCCATAAGATCGCCTCTCAGTTTCCTAGCCTGTCCAATATCTCCCAAGAATCTTTACTGTACTCTTTCCATTTTAGCAACATGTTTTCTATAGTAGCATGAACAAAACTGACTGTAATATTCCAAGTGCAACCTCGTCAGTGTCCTGTACAACCAACTATGACCTCCAACTTCCATACACAAAGCCTTTCCATATGAAGATTTTGGATTACTTGCGTGTGCAGTTAGCTACAGTTAGGAAAGTGCTCAGCTCCCTTTTGAGCACTAACAATGAATTTACTCAGACCTGCAAATTAGTCCTCTAACAGTGTTGAGGTATAGAGAGATCTTGAGGTCCAAGCTCCTTGAAAGTGGCGGCACAGTTGATAGGATAGTAAATAGTGCTATATGCTTGCTTTTATTAACCAAAGCACTGAGGTCAACATTCATGAAACTACATTATAGCTTCATAAAACCCTGCTTAGGCCATATCGGGAGTATTGCATTCAAATCTGAACTTCCCTATGTAAGGACGTAGAGAATTTGGAGAGGGCGCAGAAGAAATTTACCGGGATATTGCCTGGCTTAGAGGTTGTGTGCTATAAGGAGAGTTTGCATGCACTTGGGAATTTGTTGTACACATTTGCTCATCGTTTACACTGAGAGAAACAGGGAGCTGGGATCCAGAAGGCAAGAGTCTGAGGAGAGACCGGATAGAAATTTATCAGTTTATGAAAGGCATAGATAGATAAGACAGTGGTATCTTTTTCTCAGGGTAAAATGTCTAATACCGGAGGTTATTTAAGGTGAGAGGGTAAGTTCAAAGTGGGTATTTAAGGAAAGATTTTACACAGACGGTGGTGGGTGCTTGGAATGTGCTGCCTCAGGTGCTGGTGGAGGCAAATACAACTGAGGCATTTAAGAGGCTCTTAGATAGACACATGAATGTGCAGAGAATGGAGGGAGATGAACATTGAGTAGGCAGAAGGGACTAGGTTGTCTAGGTGTTTAATTACCAGTTTAATTAGTTCAGCACAACCTTGTGGGCCAAAGGACCTATTCCTGTGCTGTACTGTTCTAGGTTTTGTGCTCTATGTAAGGCAGCAGCCCCCAACCACCGGGCCGCAAAACATTTGCTACCGGGCCGTGAGGAAACGATATGATTTGGCGATATGAGTCAGCTTCACCTTTCCTCATTCTCTGTCATGCACTGTGAGCTTGAACGCATGTGAGGTCATTACCTGCGCATCATCCATGTCAGCGCGGGAAGGAGATCAACTCCTAGAGCTTGCAAATGACGGTGGGCTGAGAAGTATATTTGACATAACATCTCTGCCGGCATTCTGGATCAAAGTCAAGGCTGACTATCCTGAGATAGCCACGAAAGCACTGAAAACATTGCTTCCATTTCCAACATCATATCGTTGTCAAGTGGAGTTATGCAGAAACTAAATTGCGGAACAGACGGGACATAAGGAGTATCGCTGCCTCCCATCACCCCTCGTTGCACCGTATTGTTGCAGGGAAACGAGGCCAGGGCTCCCACTGATTCAGCGATATTGGTGCGTTGCAATGATTTTATATGTTCATACGGGGAAAATATGTGCTGTATGTTTAATATCCAAACGTTACTTAAAATGTTATGATGCTATTGACGTATAAATAACTTATAATTGACTTATCACTATATTCATGCGCTTTGTTACATAAAACCTAAAAAAACACGAACATATAGTAAAAGTAGGGATGATATAATAAATACACAGCCTATATAAAGTAGAAATAATGTATGTAGAGTGTAGTTTCACTGAACAGAATTGCCAAAAACGATTCGTAGAAGTAATCGGCATGTACGCATAGGTGCCGGCGCAAGGTTTCATGGTCATGATTGTCCTTCTCGGGGTAAGCACAATGCATTTGACTACTATTCTTGTCCATTGGCAACCCTACCCCCCTCCCCCCGCCGGGTCAGCCGGTCCGCAAGAATATTGTCAATATTAAACCGGTCCGCTGTGCAAAAAAGGTTGGGGACCACTGTTGTAAGGTACATAGTTCATAGTTTGATCACTATTGCCACACTTAGCACAACTTCTGAAACACCTTTTCAACATCAGGTCACTGCAAAGGTCAAGACTGGTTCAGCCTTAGAGCCACACAACACAAAATCAGGCCCTTCGGCCCATCATGTCCATGCAAACCCATTGGAGTCTGATTTAGAACATTTACGTGGGAGGTAAAAAACAAGAAGGCTTTACTTTTCATTTGGAAATTAGGTGTTTATTCTGGGTGGCAGTTTCATTCCATCCTTTTCTCCAACGTCCATGCTTTTTCATTCCGCAAAGACTTGCACAAATATTCCAGGAAATCAGGTAATGAGTTGGGAGGCTAAGTCAACATAGAAGGTGAAGTCTGGGCTGTCAGTCGTGATGTTCACCCCTCTGTGAGGACATTGTAATTTGCTAACGACACGTTCGTTCTGCAAATTTATTAACTGCCTTATATTTCATCAGCTTCCTCTTCTGCATTAACCTACCGACTAATCCAGTGAAAGATGCATAGTCGCACGTTCTGGTTCCTTAAAACTTGTCTCCAAAGGCTGATTTCTGTGGAAGGCGATAATATTTTGAAACCTGTTGGGAAATCTCGAGAATTTTGGCTCAGGGAAATAAAAAAAAACAGCAATGGGCTTGAAAAGACACTTCTAGGAATCTGTAAAAATGGGTTTTTCCAATGGTAAATTAATATCTTCCCATCTCCGTCTGGTAAAGGAGTTTAAGTGTACAGGAATAGAGCTCTGGAATCTTCTAAGAATATTCATGTTTTCATCATCCAGCTGCTGTCCTCATTGCTTCACTACCATTATCTTCCCACACATCACATCCCCTACTCTGAATACTCAAATTCTGGATCATTGGGCAACACAATCAGCAATTGTATTCAGGGATTCAAGTCCTGCTCCAGCACCCAATCCAGTGTAGTACAGAGGCAGAACTTCACACTCAGGAGGGGCACCTTTCGGCTGAGATATTTGACATCTAATGTTGCCCTTGAAAGTCACATAGAGTTTCACGAAGAAAATTAAGACTTTTAGGAAAACTGGGTAAATTGAAATGCAGGAAATTGGACTAGCTGGGTAGACACTGTAGTTGGCATGAACTGGTTGGGCCAAAGGGCCTATATCTGTGCTATTTTGCTCTGTAATTCTAAAATCACCGAACCAGTGAATAGCTCACCAAAACAAACTAGCTGGTTGTCATTATATCTTTGTGAGAGCTTGCTGTACACATTTGGTTATCATTTGCACAGCAGATTTCCTCCCAGCTCCAGCATCCTAGATTTGAACCTGCCATTTGTGTGGAGTTTGTACATTCTCCCTGTGACCACAAGGGTTTCCTCTGGGATCTCTGTTTTCCTCTCACGTCCTAAAGAGCAGTTGCCATGCTGGATGCACCAGAGCTTATTACTCTGCCTAAAACCACAAGAATCTGCAGCGTTTTTGATGAATCTCAGCATATCACAAAAACTAACTTCCCCTCTACAGACTCTATCTATACTTCTCACAGCTTTGGTAAAGAAACAAAAATAATCAAAGACCCCATCCACCCAAGACATTCTCTCTTCTTCCCCACCCCATTAGACAGATGATACAAATTCCTGAAAGCATGTATCACCAGGCTGAAGGACAGCTTCCACCCTGCTGTTATAAGACTACTGAATGGACCTCCTGTTTGATAAGATAGACTCTTGACCTCACAATCTACGTGACCATGGCCTTGCACATTATTGTCTGTCTACACTGCACCTTCTCTGTAACTGTAACACTTTATTCACCTTTCTGCTTTTGTTTTACCTTGTACTATTGCAATGCACTGTTATAACAAAATGATTTGTACGGACAGTATGCAAGACAAGTTTTTCACTCTACCTCCGTATACATGACAGTAATGAACCAATTTACCAAGGTGTACAGGTTGATAGGTTGGATGATCACTGTAAGTTGTCCCTGGTGCACAGGCGGGGAAATAACTAAGGGAATGAGTTTGATAGATTTGCTCTGAGAGCTGGTACAGACTCGATGTTCCAAATGTACTCTTTCAAGATTATAAAAGATTATGTGTACTTTAAAATGTTTTAGGTGAGTAGAAAGCTCTTCATCCCACAGTCATAACCTGCCAAAAGTCCATACTTTTAGTGTACAGTATATTATAAATATTGTTCTGATGAGAATAGGGTCCAGCAATCAGGTATGCAGCACATTAAGTCACTTTGCCTGTTCCAGGGTTTGGGCGGTGCTTTCAGAGTATCTGCAATGCATTTTGTACATGGTGCGCACTACACCCGACTGTGGGCTGGTGGTGGAAGGAGTTAATGTGTATGCTAGTGGATGGGGTGTCAATCAAGTGAACTATTGCTTTGCTTGGGTGGCATTGAGCTTCCACAGCATTGTAAGAGTTTCACTCCTCCGGCCCAGTGGAGAGTGGGCCATCGAGCTCCTGAGTGGTGCTTTGTGGATGGTGGAAAGGCCTTACAGCCTCAGGAGGCGAGTCACTCACTGCAGGATACCCCGCCCCTGACCCTACCTTGAAGCAAATGAATTTCGGTGGTGGGTTTACTTCTGCTTCTAGTCAATTATGATTCCTGGGAAGTGGCTAGTAGTACTTTAGCATTGACCAATGTAATGGAAAGTGATTGATTTCTCAGACAGTATTAGAGTTATACAGTATGCAGACAGGCCCTTCAATCCAACTCACCCATGCTGACGAAGGTTATTTCCTGAGCTGGTTCCATTTACCTACCTTTGGCCCATATCTCTCTAAATCTTTATGATCAATACTCCTATCCAAATCTCCTTTAAATTTCATAATTGTACCTGCTTCTATCACTCCCTCTGGCAGCTCATCCCATATACACACTACCTGGTGTGTGAAAAATCCACCCAAAGGTCCCACTTAAATCTTTCCCATCTCACTTTACCCTGTGCCTAGCTATTATGTGGTGCAACTGCTACCTGTAATATTTCAGCTCAAAGATCTTCAAGATTTCTCATTCAATCTAATATACAAACATTGCTTCCCAACTTGGCATCTGATGTACATTCAAGTTGACCCCAGAACCAACTGAGCCATTTCAGTGAGTATGTTGGTAGGTCTGGAGTCACACCGGGGTCAGATCTCTTCCCCAGAGAACATTACTGTAACTTCATCATCAACATTAATGATAGACTCCTTTATGACAGGTCACCAGTTGACTAAATTTAAGTTCCACAGATGTTCTGCTGAGATTTGAACATCTTTTCTCCTGTCTAACAATAAGCCTTGTGAATATCAGCAGGTAGGGAGTGAGGACAGGGCAAAGTCCAAGGGGAGGAAAAATTTTTTACAGTTGTGTGAAGCATTCTATCAAGTGCATTTGGAGCATTGAGTTCTGAGCTTTTTTAGTGTTGTGATATTTTGGTTATGAGTAGAAATTGGAGGGGCTAGGTCTGTTTTTCCTGGTCAAGAGGGTACATAATTAAGATTTATAAAATTATGAGGAGTAGAAGTAGGGTAGACTGCAGGAAACCTTTCCCCATATAAGATGCAGGGTAACAGGTAAGAGATTTAGAGGGGACCTCAGAGGGACCTCCAGCACCCAGGGAATTGTGAGAACTTGGAATACGCTGCTCAGGAGAATAATGGAGGCAAATCACTAGCATTTTATAGACAAGCACTTGAATCACTTAGACTTAGAAGGCTATGATCTAAGTGCTGGAAGATGGCATCAATGTGGTTGAATGTCCACTGATCTGCATGGGTACAATGGGCTGAATGGTCTGCTTCCATGTTGTATGACTAATGAAGCTACTAAAGCAGAATAACAACTGCCAGCTACTCTGTTCTCAGGGTCTGACAACATATCTATTCTCAGGTCAAACCTTTTCTTTCTAGAACATCCAAGGTGTCCTCTTTGTTCAAAGAATGACGCTTCCCTTTCATCACCGCTGATGCTGCCCTCACCCGCATCTCATTCACTTCCCGCATATCTTCCCTCACCCTGCAATACCGTTACAGAAATAAGGCTCCCCTTGTCCTTACCTACCATCCCACAAGCCACTGCATCCAATACATCATAATCTGTAACTTCCACCATCTCCAATGTGATCCTTGTACTAAGCATGTTCTCTTTCCGTAAGGATTGCTTTCTACGCGACTCCCTTGTTCACTCATCCCTCCCACTGAACTCCCTCGTGGCACTTACCTCTACAAGTGAGACAAGTGCCACACCTTCCCCCCCACCTCACCAGAGTCAAGCAATACTTCACCTGTGAGTCTGTCAGGGTTATCTGTTGTATCTGTGGCCTCCACTACATCACTGGGAGCTGACACAGATTGGGAATTGCTTTATTGAGCACCTTTGCTCTATCTGCCACAGGAGGCAGGATCTCCTGGAGGTCGCCTATTTCAATTCGACTTCCTATTGCCATATGACATGTCTGTCCATAGCCTCCTTCACTAACATCATCAGGCCACACTCAGGTTGAAGACGCAACAGCTCATATCCCTTCTGGGTATCTTCTAACTTGATGCATGAACTTTGATTTCTCTAACTCCTGCATTTTCTCCTCCCTTCTCCCCACTTCTCTTTTCTATTCTGCATTCTGTTTAGCCTGTCACTCCTCATCTGCCCATTACCTTCACCTGGTGCCCTGTCCTTCTATGGTCCACGATTCTCCCCTATTAGATTCCTTATTCATCAGTCCTTTACCTTTTCTACCTATCACCTCCCAACTTCTCACTTCACACCCCTCACCCACCTACTCCTTCACCTGGTCTCACTTATCACTTGCCAACGTCCTCCTTCCCCTTCCCCCCACCTTCTTACTCTGGCTTCTTCCCCCTTCCTTTCCAGTCACGATGAAGAATCTTGGCCTGAAACATCGACTGTGTACTCCCCCACATAAATGCTGCCAAACTTAAAGAGTTTACCCAGCAATGTGTGCATATTACTCAAGATTTCCAGCATGTGTGTAATCTCTTGTGTTTATGACAAACTATTCACTTACAGCTTCTCTCAGTCTTTTAACCATGCTGGTCAAAGCAATAGCCACATTCTCAAAACAGTCTACACAGCCTGCAAAAGACGAACACATTGTGCAAAACTTCTCATTCTCACTGCAAAACACACTCAGCCAATCTAAAGAATAAATTCTTGCAGTAAAAGTGAATAATTCAACCAAAACCGCAACACGCAGCCTTATATCATTAACATACATAGGTAATCACCAGATACTCACTGACAAAACACTGACCATTCTTCTCACACAGGCATAACATGAACAGTGTGATACTTGTTACTTACTGCCAAAGATTAGGATTCTTAGTCCATAATTGTAAATATAATTACAACTCATGTGTAAGAACATTGAAGGACCAACAGAATGAGATGCAAGAATGAAAACACACACAGACACACACAATCTTCACTGTAATGTCAGCAGTTTATTATCTGTCATTACATGAAAGTTAAAAGCAAAATTAGTCACACTTTTTAGAAAAAAATTATTCATCTCTGATAACAGAAATACAGTATAGTCATGAACACAAAGTCTGCAGATGCTGTAAATCCAGAGCAACACACACAAAATGCTGGAGGAACTCCGCAGGTCAGGCAGCATCCATGGAAATGAGTAAACAGTCACCATTTCCGGCTAAGACCCTCCTTAGGTGCACTTGTGGTCACCTTTGATCTATTCTGTCCCTAGTGATGGGCCACACGTTCTCATCAACGTCACATAGAATGCACTCCTTAGTGATGCCACAGGGGATGTACCCCAAGGAATGCCTAATCCAGCCTTGGCAGTCTGATATGGTGATTATCTGACAAGCCTCAGGCACAGCATCCATCTGTGGCATTTGGTCATAAGGATGCTTGTCGCAGACCTTTCATCTCCCAGAGGAAAAAAATACTCCTCCATAGGGTTGAAGAACAGAGAGTGTGGTGGAAGGAATTCCATGGGCATGTGGATGAGCCTGTCACTGTGTCTGAGTGGTGGAAAGATTCATTGTCTCATATGATGACATATCATCACCATTATGTGCCCTGTCATATAACGTGAGTGATCATGGTCTTCCATGGGGGAGCACGGTAGCATAGTGGTTAGCACAATGCTTTACAGTACAGGCAACCTGGGTTCAATTCCTGCCACTGCCTACAAGGAGTTTGTATGGTCTCCCCGTGGCTGCATGGGTTTCCTCTGGGTGCTCCAGTTTCCTCCAACAGTCCAAAGGCAGACCGGTTGGTAGGTTAATTGGTCATTGTAAACAGTCCCATGATTAGGTTGGGGTTAAACCGGGGGATTGCTGGGCATCATGGCTCTGAGGGCTGGATGGGCCTATTCTGCACTGTATCTCAATAAATAAACAAATATACAGATCTGTCTTTATAACCCCTTCACGCTATTGTTCTTACTGTTTTCTCTATTCATGACCATGATTGTCCTGGACATATTTTTCTACGGAAGTGGTTTGCCACTGCCTTCTTCTGAGCAGACTGCTTAACATAGAACATAGAATAGTACAGCACAGTACAGGCCCTTTGGCCCACAATGTTGTGCCAACCCTCAAACTCTGCCTCCCATATAACCCGCCACCTTAAATTCCTCCATATACCTGTCTTGTGGTCTCTTAAATTTCACTAGTGTATCTGCCTCCACCACTGACTCAGGCAGTGCATTCCACACATGAACCACTCTCTGAGTAAAAAACCTTCCTCTAATATCCCCCTTGAACTTCCCACCCCTTACCTTAAACCCATGTCCTCTTGTATTGAGCAGTGGTGCCTTGGGGAAGAGGCGCTGGCTATCCACTCTATCTATTCCTCTTAATATCTTGTACACCTCTATCATGTCTCCTCTCATCCTCCTTCTCTCCAAAGAGTAAAGCCCAAGCTCCCTAGCTTTACAAGATGGGCAACCCCAGCCATGTTCAATAATTTGCAGAACATTGATGCTGGCATCCAGTTCCTCCTCAGGTGTTGAGTTTTCTTTAAAGCCCATCAAGGAATATGATAAAGCATGGGTGTTATATGGACCAATCATTGGCATTTATTTCAGAGCACCAGTTTATTATCTGTCATTACATGAAAGTCAAATATGTTATCTTGCATCTTATTATCTGCCCAAACCTCTGAGATGGCTTTACACGTGGTAATGGTTGAACTTCTTTGACATGTTACATGGTCATTTGTCCTTTCAAATTCCTCCCTGACTCTCTTGTCTTAGACAAGGTTGGCGTTTCAACAGACTTGCAATCATTGCTTAACTCCTTGCAAAATGGAGTACCTTTTAGTCATTGATTTGGGATTGATTGCTGTCAGCCGGGGACATTTGACTGTGATTTGCTTGACATGACTTTGATTGATTTTTGGGTCTTCTTTGTGTCTTCTGATGACTATTGTGTCTAGTTTGTTTTGCAAAATGTTCTTTAGCAATGGAGACAGGTGTATGTGTGCAATGAGAAATGGTTACCCATTGGGCTGAGGTGGTTGCTGTTTTGCTCATTGGAGTTTAGAATTGACCACATGTGCTGCTGGCTTGATCAAGGTGTCTAGGCAACTGAGAAAAACTGTAAATGACCGATTACCCAGCATTATCAAAGATCCCACCTACCCTGCACATCCTCTCCTCTCATCTCCTCTCTCCCATCAGGCCGAAGATGCAAAAGCTTGAAAGCTCACACCACCAGGCACAAGGACAGCTTCAATCCTCTGTTATCAGACTTTAGAATGTTCCCTAGTATGATAAAATGGACCCTTAACCTCACAATCTACCTCAACATTATCTTGCATCTTATTGTCTGCCTTCACCTCGCTTTCTCTGTAGCTGTAACACTTTGCTGGCATTGGAGATGGTCCAGAGTTGATTCCGGGAAATAAACGGTTAAAGTATGAGGAGTGTTTAACGGCCTGGGCCTGCACTTATAAGAGTTTGGGTGGCGGGGTGGGGGGGGGGGAGGGAGAAGGGATTTAATTAAATCTTATAGAATATTGAAAGACCCAGATAGAGTAGGTGTGGAGTAGTTGTTTCCTATGGTGGGGGAGTCTACAACCAGAGGGCACAGCCTTAGGCCTGAGAATATAAGGGCATCTCTTTAAAACAGAGAGGAGGAGCAATTTCTTCCATCAGAAGGTGGAAAATCTGTGGAATTCATTACCACAGATGGCTGTGAAGTCATTGGTTATAATTAAAGCAGAGGTTGATAGATTTTTGATTAGTAAGGGTGTTGCAGTAAAGGTTATGGGAAGAAAGCAGGAGCATGGGTTGAGAGGGACAATGAATCAGCCATGTTGAGCCAACATGACAGGATGAATGACCTAATTCTGCTCCGAAGTCTTCTGGTTGTATGGCCTTTAGTCTGCATTCTGTTACTGTTCTACCTTGTAGTGTGTAATGAATTGATCTTATATGAACAGTATGCAGGACTAGCTTTTCACTAGACCTCGGTGCATGGGAAAATAATAATTCCAATTCAAATTTATAGACTTAGAAACAGGCTGGATTATGATAGGAGTACCAAAAGACAAGTTGGGGTTCCATCAATCAATTGTCACTGACATTGGTTTGAATTGCAAAGAGGATGCTTTTATAAGCAAACCTCAGCTACCTGTCAGGGAAATGTGGACAGATTTGATCATTTAAACAAAATAGCAGATGTTGAAACAAAAACTGGAAACTCTGGAAACACTTAGCAGGTCAGGCAGCATCTTTGGAGGGAGAAGCTAATTATACTTTTGACATTAATGACCCATTGTCAGAACAGCAGGTTTGATCATTTGTCCTTCAAGTAATCCACAGAATGAGTGGCATTGAGTTGAACATCTAAGGAAGTTGAAGAGAATTATGCATGTTAATAGTGTTTAAAGTTAAAGGGAAGGATGGTATTGATATTGGTTTACTATTGTTACATGCATTGAGATATAGTGAAAAACACTTGTTTTACAAACAGATCGTGCTATATAGATAAATATATCAAGATACTAAAAAGAAAACTGTTTCAGTTACAAAGAAAATTCAAGAGGTCTGGAATACACGAGCAAGGATGTGATGCTGAGGCTTCATAAGGCACTGGTGAGACCTCACCTTGAGTAATGTGTATAGTTTTGGGCCCCTCATCTTAGAAAAGATGTGCTGGCATTGGAGAGGGTTCAGAAGAGGTTCACAAAGATGATTCCAGGAATGAAAGTGTTATCATACGAGGAACATTTGATGGCTCTTGGTCTGTACTCACTGGAATTCAGATGGATGAGGAGGGGATCTCATTGAAACCTTTCAAATGGTGAAAGGCCTAGACAGAGTAGACGTGGAAAGGATGTTTCCCATGGTGGGAGAGTCTAGGACAAGAGGGCACAGCCACAGGATAGAGGGGCACCCTTTCAAAACAGAGATGCAGAGAAATTTCTTTAGCCTAAGGGTGGTGAATTTGTTGCTGCATGCAGCTGTGGAGGCCGGGTCGGTGGGTGAATTTAAGGCAGTGATTGATAGGTTCTTGACTGGACATGGCATCAAAAGTTACGGGGAGAAGGCTGGGAACTGGTGCTGACGAGGAGAAGAGAAAAAGATCAGCCATGATTAAATGGCAGAGCAGACTCAATGGCTTACTTCTGCTCCTATGT
The DNA here is from genome assembly GCF_030028105.1 of Mobula birostris. Lineage (NCBI taxonomy): Eukaryota > Metazoa > Chordata > Chondrichthyes > Myliobatiformes > Myliobatidae > Mobula > Mobula birostris. The sequence goes on from NC_092371.1 coordinate 128,128,097, forward strand.
CTTACGGCCAAAAATGCAGTTCTGGCAGATAAATAAAGTGCAAGGGTCATGATCGGGAGACTGAGAAATCAAGAGTTCATCACTTAGCATATGAGAGGTTCCTGCAAGAGTCTGAGATAGAAGTTGTCCTTGGATCTGGTGGCACATGCTCTCAAGCTTTTCTGTGTTCTGCCCAATGGCAGAGGGAGGAAGAGAGAATGACCCAGATGAGAGGGGTTCTTGAATTTCTTCCTACCCCTCATGGAGGAGTTTGACCCGGACTGTGGAGAAATTCCTTTCCTCCCACAGATACTGCTTGACCTGCTGGTCATTGCTCCACATTTTAGCATCTGCAGTTTCTTGTGCCTCCTTGATTATGTTGGCTGTTTTCCTGAGGCGGCAGGAAGTACAGATGGAGTTCATGGAAGGGATGCTGGTTTGCATGATGGACTGAGCTGTGTCCACAACTCCCTACAGTTTCTTGTGGTCTCAATTGCTTTACCAAGCTTGAATGCACCTGGATAGGATACTTCCTTTAGTGCATCTGTAAAATTGGGTTAACAGGAACGCCATATTTCCTTAGCTTTCTATCGAAGTGAGCTTCCGATATCCTTTCAGGGCATAACAACTATGTGGTTGGACCTGGATAAATTGCTGGTAACTTTTACATCTCAACCACCTTCACCTCAGCATTATTGATACAGACCTGCATATTTCCCTGCCTCCTGAAGTCGACAGCCAGCTCTTTTGTTCTGCCGACATTGGAGGAGAAGTAAAAAAAAAGGTGGTGACAAGGACAAAAACAAAGGAACAACAGAGACTTGAACCAACAGCAGAGGCAGATTGGGCTGAATGGGCTCTTTCTATCTTGCTGGTTTTCTGCAAATCTAGTGAAGGTTGCTCTGGCACATAGGAGATGGAAAGCCAGAGAAAGTGAAGTGAAGCAAAGAGGTAGTGAAACTGTTATAATGCTTATCAGGAGAGCTGCAGATGTTCTGGGAAGAGGGCTGAGCAGAGTGCAGGATATGGGGAAAGTCTGATGTTACACAATAAGCAAACTGTGAAAGCAAATGCCTCTCAAAGCAGGTCAGCATGAACTGAACTCTAAGGGACGTGTGAAACTGAGAAACTTATACACTGGTGCAGTCAGAAAGATCGTGGCTGGCAGGTTTAGGTTTGGAGATAAATGTAGTTGATCCTCCCCTTCACTTCATGTTTAATTCCAGAATTCCAACTAAAGTTGCCAGCTATGGTAAACTTGGCCAGGTCCCACAAACAGCAGTTTTTAGAGCAAGAAAAAATTGTGGAGGAACTCAACAGGTCAGGCAGCATCAACAGAGAGAAATGGGCAATCCATATTTTGGGGTCAAGACACTCTCCCCTGTAATGGTAAAAGGTGTAACACCTGCCCATACACTTCCTCCCTTGTTACCATACAGGTGAGGCAATCTTTCACATGCAGATCCCCCAGTGTCATTTAGTGCACCCAATGTGCCTGATGTGACCTTCCCCTACGTTGGTGAGGCTAGAAGCAGATCGGGTGACTGCTTCACCGAGCACCTGATCGACATGCTTCCTGGTTCTCCCGGTTGCCAGCCATGTAAATTCTCCTTCCCATCCCCACACCAACGCATCCGTCCTTGGCCTCCTCCTCTCCCAGGCTGAGGCTAAATACAAATCAGCAGAGCAGCACATCATATTCCTCTGGGTACTCACTCAATCTGGTGCAATGAAAACTGACTTCTCCAACATTGATAACTGCACCCCACCCTGTCCCTTTTCTCATTACTTGTCCCTCCTGATCCACTGGCCACCCCATCATCATGTCTCTCTCCCTCTCCATTTGCCCATCACCCACACACTCCTTGCATTGGTTCCCCGACCTACCTCCCTCCCTTTATTCCATGTTCCACCTTCCTCACCTATCAGATTCCATCATCTTCTGCTCTTTGTCATTTCCATCTGTCATCTCCCAGCTTCTCATACTATTTCCTCACTACCCTCTCTCATCTGCCTATCACCCCTCCACCCTTCACTTATCACTACCTTCTCCTGCCCCACCCCTTTGCTCCACCTTTTAATCTGGTTTTCTCCCTCCAACTTTCAGCCCAGATGAAGGATCTCGGTCTGAGACATCAATTATCCATTTTCCTCCACAGATGCTGCTTGACATGCTGAGTTCCTCCGGTGCTTTGTGAGTTGCTCAATGCCCCTGTTGCTACTTGTTGTACCACAAATACCAGAGAAACACAAGAGATCCTGCAGATACTGGAAATCCAAAGGCACACATACAAAATGCTGAGAAACTCAGCGGGTGAGGCAGCATCTACAGAACGAGCAAACAGTTGTCATTTTGGGCTGAGACTCTTCTTCAGGACTGGAAAGAAAGGGGGAAGATGAAAAAGAAAAAAGTTGTACTCCACCATCTCTATCTCAAATAACAGCTCATTATGTTAGGTTTGTATGCTAGTTATCTTACCAGTTGAAAGATGCCCATGGTCATAGAGAAAGTATGGAAATAGATCACTTACACAGGAGGTTCTGAGGATGTAGGAAACACAGAGAGGGAGCAGTGAGAGAAAATCTCACTGAATTCCCATCAAAGAGAAGGTCACGATGAAGGGTCACAGCCCGAAACATTGATTCTTTATTCCCTTCTGATCTGCTGAGATCCACCAGCACTTCGTCCATGTTACTGTGGAAATAGGGCCTTGCTGAGTTCCTCCAGCACTTGATGTGTGTTGCATTTCACTGTATGCTTTGATGTGCTGTACATGTGATAACAAAATGAATCTTAATCTGAAAATTATGCAGGGGAGTAGAGACAAACCTGGGAATCTTCTTCCTGTGATGGGGTATCCAAGACATGCATTTACTAATTGATAGCAGATGTGCATGCAACGTTTTATATACGGGATTGTAGTTTCCTGGGATATGGTGGAAGCAGGTAAGATGTTTTTTGATAGACACATGATCATCAAAGATCCTCACCATCTGCAGACTTTCTTGTGTTTATACAGTGAAAAGCAGCATCTACATTAACAACCAAGATAACCTAAGGATGTGATGGGGGCAGCCCACAAGTGTCAACACACATTCCGGCACCAACATAGCAGGCCCACAATATTCGGCAGAAGAACACATGACACAAAAAAAAAGAACACAACAAACAACCAAACAACACTATGAAACAAAACCCATTTCTCCCTCCCACCCACCCAGGCACACAAACATCCTTGAATCCCAGGTCAGGCTTCCAGTCACCAGACTTCAGCCATTGGGCTTTGACTTCCAGATTTCTAATTGGCTTTCAGGCTTCATTCTTTGGCATTAACCCCTAATCTAGCCCTAACGCCAGCTTCGCCAACTCATTGACCCTCATGCCTCTTGCTCACTTGGTCATCTGTTCCCGGGATCCACTAACCTGGGACAGCCTGACATCCGTGGATGTCTTTCACCACTCATCCACGTCGCTTACTTTCAAAAGTAAAGCATGGAGCAGACGCTTGAACTCTGGCCTGACTCCTAACTCCTCTACATCCTTGTACTGGAAAAGTTTGTACACTTCTCTTAGGTTCCCCCCGAGCATCCTCCTCTCCAAGAAAAACAAATACAGAACACCTGAAAACTGAGATGTTCTAATCCAGGCAACATCCTGATACCTTTCCTCTGTACCCCCTCGGCAGAATCACATCCTTCCTATAATGTGGCTGAACTGGTGTACATGGGTATGACTGTAGGGCGTGGATGAGGGTTGGTCTTTGAGAGTGGTGCCTGATTCCAGGTTTTGTATCAGATTCAGATTAGTTTATTGGAGACATAGGAGACTGCAGCTGCCAGAAATCTGACAGAACACTAAGGAACTCAGTGGGTCAGGCAGCATCCATGGAGGAAAATGGTCATTTGATTTTTCAGGTGGTCCCGATAAAGGGTCTCGACCTGGAACATCAACTGTACATTTCCCTCCATAGATGCTGCCTGACCTGCTGATTTCCCCCAGCACCTTTGTGTACTGGTCCAGATTATTTTGATATCATATCTACCAGGATAAAATGATGCTCCTTGCTTGCATGAAGGCCACAGACTAAAGAGCATATTGAATACTGTAAGGATAACCACAGTGAATACAATGACGAGTGCAAAACAATGGAGTTGTGTAAATACAGTAGAACAATCTGAATTAGTGCAAAACTAAATGCTAAAGTGACAGTAATGGAATAGCTTAGAGGTATTGGAGTCTGAGAACATGGTAGTACCTCCAGGAAGGGGATGTGACAGAAGAGATTGGTTCAGAAAACTGACAGCAGTAGAGAAGAATCTGTTTTTGAGTCTGGTCATCTGGGCTTTGGAGCTCTTCTATCTTTGTCTGAAAGGCAGAAAGATAAAAAGGAATGGGCAGGATGGAGGCATCCTTGGTTAGCCTTCCTAAAGCAATACACCATGAAGGTGGATGGGATGGAAGAATGTGGTAGACTGGGCAAGGTTTACAACTCTCTGCAGGCTCCAGTGGTCCTTAGCTGTACCAGGCTGAGATGCAGAGAACATAAGTCTATCTTGATGAACCTAACCCCTGCCCTACAGCATCTGTCCAGTAGTCATTATCCCACAGTCAATGTTACTGAGAAAGGGTAATTTATCCCATTGCCACACATTACATTGCACACCTCTGATCTTCATTACCGTACACCATGACTACACATCAACAGTGGTTCATTGGCTGGGAAATATTCTTGGACGTCTTTGAGGTGTGTATCCATCTGTAGGTCTTTTCTTAACAAACTGTGACATTGGAAGGGATGGCATGACAGACAGGTGCAGGACCTTGAAATACACTGTAGATTGATGAGAGAATATGGAAGATTGCAGGCAGTATATCCTGGAGCAGGTTTTGCCAGAAGCTTGTGTGAAACTGGAGGGTGTGGGGTGACAGCTGGAAGTGGATCTCTGAGTTACAGGCCTGGCTTTAGTGTGAGGCACATCCGTCTCAGTTTTGCTTCCTTTCCCAATCCTATCAATGTATTCTTTATGAATAATGTACTGGCTTGACAGCGCCTTATTGATGTTTACCCTGTTCTGTTAAAGCCTCCATTCCCCTGAGTGACCATCAAGGACGCAGCTTCTCTTTGTATATCCAGCTGGGTGCATGGTCGACAGGGCTGGTTCTCAGGCTGACGGGAGAGCTCTGGAGGTCCAGACCCAGGGGAGCTTTGTGACAGCTGCTTGTGTGTGATCCTCCCAGTGTTTACAGTCTGACGCTCACGGGTTTCCTGTGCTTTGGCAGTCCGCTTGCCAAAGTTTCCGTAGACTAGTTCATGGCTGGTGGTGAGCAGGGACCAAGGAATCTTCCCCAAATCAGAAACAAATACTGTATGCGCGCACGCGCACACACGCACACACACACACACACACACACACACACACACACACACAAACTTCCATGTACATGCATCCATTTACATGTGCCCATATACACCCAAGCAAACATATGTGCACACATATACTTGTAGCAGACACACACACAACACACACACCTTGCACTCACACTCATAACCACGCACTAACCCATGAACACGCTCATCTGTATACCTACCTGCATATACACACAGCAACACCCACTCTCCTGTACGTGCACACATTTTACCTTGAGGACGTGAAGGAGTGTCACTGGAGCCTTTCTGCTGAAGATGCTCCCACAGTCCCACATGGTGCTGGGGAGGGATTTAGATCCAGTGGCAATGAAGGAACAGAGATAATCTCAAGCCTATCCACACCCTTCCACACACCACATGCTTGGGACCCTCGCCGGTGATCTCCGCCACATCCAGTGCAAAAGTAAAATAAATCACTACAAACACCCATCTGGCATCCCGAGCCTGGAAGGAATCCCTGTTGGGATGAAGCAAAAGCAAGGAGGAAGCACAGACCCCACTAAAGGTGAGCGGAATTGGATGAGACGAATGAAGTCATGGGCCAGCATAGAAACAGGCCCTTCTGCCCAACTCATAAATGCCAGCTAAGATGCCCATCTAAGCTCGCCCAGTTGCCTGCATTTTCCTCATATCACACTTGTGTACCTGTCCAAATATCTCTTAAGCATTGTTATCAAACACTTCCTCTGGCAACTCATTTCATTTGCTCGCTACCCTCCATGTGAAAGAGATACTCCTTAGGCTCCTAATAAATCTTACCCCCTCTCACCTCATCCTACGGTCTTTGCTCTTGATTCCCCAACCCTACAGATCGTAGTGGCAGATTCTTGTGAGCCTGAATCTCCAGTAACACTAGATTATTCCACAGCTCACAAACAGGCACCCGAGCCCTAGTTGCTGCCAATATGCTTGTTGGATCACTGGGATCATCCTTCCTCTTCTGACTGAAAACAGATGAACACACAAGGCCGGCCTCACTGTCATTCAGCATCAGCATGGTCAAGGAACTGATTGTGAACTTCAGGAAGGGAAAGTCCGGGGGAACACAAACCAATCCTCATTGAGGGATCAGTGGTGGAGCTTCGAGTTCCCGGGTGTCAACATCTCGGAAGGTCTACCCTGGACCCAGCACATTGATGTAATCACGAAGACGTGAGAGGAGCTCTACTTTGTTAGGAGTTTGCCGAGATTTGGTCCATTATCAAAGATTCTGACTCATTTCTATAAATGAACTGTCTGGTCTGGAGGCTCCAATGCACAGGATTGTAAGAGGCCTGTAGACGGCTGCAGACTCAGCGCACACACACCCCACCCCTCAAATAACCATCATCAAGGACATCTTCAAAAGGCATTGTTATCACTGGGAAGGAGGTGCAGGAGTCCAATAACCCACACTCAATAATTCAGAAACAGCTCCTTCCTCTCCATTATCAGATTCCATGAACACATGAATATATCTCATTATGCCTTTTTTGCACAATACTGTAGTAATTTGCAGCACCATGGTCCTGAAAAACATTGTCTCGTTTTTACTGTGTGCTGTACCAGCAGTTATGGTCAAAATGACAATAAAAAGTGACTTGACTTGACTTGAATTCACTAATTTTATGTATTGCACTGTACTGCTAAACAAAAAAAATCATAACATATGTGAGTGATGATAAACCTGATTCAGATATGTGTCCCTGCTGTGGACTGAGAGGGGGAAGGGGGCAATTGACTTTTGTTGAATCTTGTGGTAACCAGAGGTATGACAGTGGGTATAACTGGCTCACCTCTACTACTCTCGGCATATTTACAGACTCCATTCTGAGTGAACCTCAGTGTATGAGGCTCCAGGCAATTAAATAGCTCTCATATCCATGAACTACCTTAGCAACTCAACACCTTGCCCGCCTGCCACCGATCAGCCAAATGCAACTAAATGCCGACAACATTTCACATCCCACACTCAGGCAGCTCAGAGGGAGCCAACTCAAGACTTCCTCCCCAGCGAGCAAAGAGGCACTTGTTGTTCACTGACAGCATGTACATATGAACTGTCCTGAGAGTAGGGCTTCCTTTCGATTCACTCCGCCAGTTCAGACGTCTTTGGTGCACCCCATGGGTTTCAACACCAACAGCACACATTTTTTATGACACAATAAGGGAATTTGGAGGTCAGGAAGGGAGCTAGATCCAGCCAACTGATCAGAATCAGAAACAGAAGCACATTTGCTATCACTGACTTACATGACGTGTGATTTGTTTTGCAGCAGCAAATACATAAACTTGCTCCAAATTACATAAATAAATACAGAAGAGAGAGAGAGAGGGAGAGAGAGAGAGAGAGAGAGAGAGAGAGAGAGAGAGAGAGAGAGAGAGACGGAGAGAGAGAGAGAAAGAGAGAGAGACCTTCCTCCAGCAGCAAGCAAGAGGCTGGTAGAGGCACTGAACACTCACTCAATTTCTGCCCTCACCTCGATGATTTCAATCTTCCTCAGCGCTTTGATCAGCAAAATCGGTGAGGAATGGAGTCAATCATGGGTTCGAGCCCCATCCCCAAGCTTCTCAGCCTCAAGGCTGCTTGCCTCCCAGAACTACTTTGAAGACAGTAAAGTGCCAGATCGTTCAATCATCCTGAAAACACACCAGCAAGTGATAGATCAGAGGTTCCAACAGTACCAGAACCACGCTTGAAAGGAAAAGAAAACAAAGGAAGTGAAAGAAGTGGCTTCGTGGAGGATAACGCCCTTGGTATTGTTGTTCACTGACGCCATCCATGATGTCAGGGAGTACATGCAAACTCCACTCAGACAGCACCTGAGATCAGGATTGGACCCAGGTCTCTGCAACTGCTCCACTCTGGCACCAACATTTTAAGTCCATTCATATTATTTGGCATAAAGATGGAAGGAATAATGGTGTTGCTGACATGTGGAAGTCACTATGTGAGTAAGAACCTGTGCTTATGTGAACAGTGTGTTGACCGTGTGTCCCTGTATGTTCATTTATATATGACGTTTGTTGGTGCACATAGGACAGACCGTGAGCTTTGACCCAGGTTTGAAGCACTGATTTTCAAATATCTTTGGCTCAGTTGACCAAGGACGATACACAAATGCTGGAGGAATGAAGGGAGGGGAAGGAGTACAAGCTGGCAGGTGATAGGTGGAGCCAGAAGAGGGGGAAGGTAGGTGGGTAGGGGATGGGTGATGAAGTGAGAAGCTTGGGTGAAAGGTGGAAAAGGTAAAGGGCGGAAAGAGAAGGAATCTGATAGAAGAGCAGAGTGCACCATGGGAGAAGGGGAAGGAGGAAGGGCACTAGAGAAAGGAGAATGACAAGTGAAGAGAAGACAAGCAGTAAAAGGGGGGGCAGAATGGGGAATGGAAGAAAAGGGAAGGAGTGGGGTGAGGAATTATCGGAAGTTAGAGAAATCGATATTTATGCCATCAGGTTGGAAGGATACCAGGCAGAATATAAGGTGCTGCTCCTCCAGCGTGAGAGTGGCCTTATCATAGCAGCAAAGGAGGCTATAGACTGGCATGTTGGAATGGGAATGGGGTGTGGAGTTAAAATGATTGGCCACGGGTAGTACAAATGCCACCTACCCTTTCATCTCCCCTCCACCACCATTCAGGGCCCCAAACAGTCCATCCAGATGACGTAACACTTCACCTGCAAGTCCGCAGGATCATCTACTGTATCCACTGCTCACAGTGTGTTGTCCTCTACGTCCGTGAGACCTATATGGCTCTATCTGTAAGGGCCTGATTTCACTCAATATGTAATATTCTGTGTACATCTGAAGAATGCAGGGGTATATCCACAAGGTTTGTATAAGCATATAGATAAGATGTTGTATTTATAATTGGGGATAGGTGCACTGTTAAAATGTATATCATAAGCAATGTGTGCATTTACTCTAGATGACGAATATAAAGACGCGTTTATGTGTGTGAGTGTGTGGATGTACATTGGAATGCAAATTGATGAAGTTTTCTGAGAGATACTGCACAGAACAGGCCCTTCCAGCTCAAAGAGACACACTACCCAGCAACCCGCCTATTTACCAGAGGCTGTGTACAAGAAGGGCCAGAGTCACCTCTACTTCCTGAGGAGACTGAGGCCCTTTGGAGTATGCAGGCCTCTCCTTCACACGTCCTACCAGTCTGTTGTTACCAGTACAATCTTCTATGCTGGGGCAATGGCATCAACACGGGTGATGCCAACAGGCTCAATAAACTGATTAGGAAGGTTGGCTCTGTTATAGCAGTCAAACTGGACACACTGGAGGCTGTGGTAGAACAAAAGATCCTGCAGTAAATCCTGGCAGTTCTGGACAATGTTTCTCACCCTCTGCATGCCACCTTGGCTGAACAGATGAGCACTTTTCGTAATAGGCTAAGACAACTGCACTGCTCCAAAGAGGGCTATATGAGGTCATTCTTACCCTCGGCCATTAATGATAAAGGCTCTATAATGAGTCAACTTATGGCCGGGGAAGTGATGACTGTTTGAGGTAACTTATTTTTTATTCTTTCTTACTTCTGTTCTAATATTTATATCTGTGCAGTTGTAGTGCTACTGTGACACCGTAATTTCCTTTGGGATCAATAAAGTATCTATCTATCTAGCCTAATCACAAGGCAGTTGACAACTAAGCAGAATGTCTTTGGACTCGGGGATGTGAAGGAAACCCATGTGGTCCATGGGGAGAACGTTCGAACTCCTTACAGACAGTGTCAGGATTGAACTCTCTCATCTGGGACGCCCCAAGCTGCAATAACATCATGTCAACCAGAAGTCAGTGTTTAAATTCTCCATCATTTCCTTAGTTAAATGCCTCACTGTCATGATCACAATCACCCTCACCTTCTAATTTTCACATTGCTCTTCTGGCAATCACTGGAGATGTATCTACGCAAGCTGATTGGGGAAGTAGAGAGAGTGAGCAGCTTCAAGTTCCTGGGTGTCAAGATCTCTGAGGATCTAACCTGGTCCCAACATATTGATGTAGTCATAAAGAAGGCAAGACAGCAGCTATACTTTATTAGGAGTTTGAAGAGATTTGGCACATCAACAAATACACTCAAAAATTTCTATAGTTGTACCGTGGAGAGCATTCTGACAGGCTGTATCACTGTCTGGTATGGAGGGGCTACTGCGCAGGACCGAAAGAAGCTGCAGAAAGTTGTAAATCTAGTCAGCTCCATCTTGGGCACTAGCCTACAAAGAACCCAGGATATCTTCAGGGAGCGGTGTCTCAGAAAGGCAGGGTCCATTATTAAAGACCTTCAGCACCCAGGGCATGCCCTTTTCTCACTGTTACCATCAGGTAGGAGGTTCAGAAGCCTGAAGGCACACACTCAGCAATTCAGGAACAGCTTCTTCCCCTCTGCCATCCGATTCCTGAATAGACTTTGAAGCTTTGGACACTACCTCACTTTTTTAATATACAGTATTTCTGTTTTTGCACATTTTTAAATAATCTCTTCAATATACATAATTGATTTACTTGCTTATTTATTATTATGTTTTATTTTATTTATTATTATTACTTTCTCTTTCTCTCTGCTAGATTATGCATTGCATTGAACTGCTGCTGCTAAGTTAACAAATTTCACGTCACAGGCCGGTGATAATAAACCTGATTCTGATTCTGAACAGCTTTAAACTGACCCAAAAGCATCAGGGCTGAGTATTGCTTCTTCCATTTTTCATGCTTGTCTTTGCCGTGGTCATATAAAACTTGCCATGCTTCTGCAACTATGCCAGTCGGTGAGCATAATTCCATTGTAGGCTAATTGCACATTGTCATGTTCCTTTTGGAGAATAAGCGCACAAGATCTTTTCAGTATCACATTTGTTATTCTGGGTTGCAGTGAGTCTCGAAATAACATTAGTCAGTTAAAACCCTGAGAATTCCCATCATTACCTGAGCACATTTTGTTTGCCAATTCTATTAACATCTTTCAGAGGAGATGTTTATTTAAGAATCCCAACTCACTATGCACGTGGATTTTTTAACAATCTCAGTTAGGAAGATAAATGGGGAATCATCTCTGAGGCCTTGTCCAGTATTTGCCCTCAGTCAACATTACCAGAGAAACTGTCAGCTAATCAATGTCACCTTGTGGTTTCTGAGATTTTGTTACAAGTCAATTAGCTGCCATGCTTTCTACTTTGCAATTGTGATTACAGGTCAAAAAAGGAATAAATTATTTGCTGAAATTAGTTGTAAATTAATTGGTAATTATCATGCAGAGGTACAGTAAAAAATTGTTTTGGAAACCATCGACACAAATCATTTCATCACACCAGCACATCGAGTTAGAACAAGGGAGTATATATATATCACTTTTATTTCATTACACGTGAATATAAATGTAGGCTGCGTTTGTGAGAAGGTGCTATTTTACATCTGGCTCACGATGAATGTGTGTGTGTGTGTGTGTGTGTGTGTGAGTGAGTGAGTGTGTGTGTGTGAGACTGCTATGGAGTACGTGAGTTTGTGAATGAATATGTGAGTGCATGTGTGGAGCGTGTATGTGTGCATCTGTATGACTGTGACGATATGTATTTTTGTGTGTGTGTGTGTGTGTGTGTGTGTGTGTGTGTGTGTGTATGAGTGTGTGTGTGAGTGTGTGTGAATATATGTGTGTGTGTGTGTGTGTGTGTGAGAGAGACTGCCATGGAGTACGTGAGTTTGTGAATGAATATGTGAGTGCATGTGTGGAGCGTGTAAATGTGCATCTGTATGACTGTAACGATATGTATTTTTGTGTGTGTGTGTGTGTGTGAGTGTATGACTGTGTGTGTGAGTGTGAGTGTGTGTGTATATGTGTGTGTGTGAATATATGTGAGTGAGTGTGTGTGTGTGTGTGTGTGTGTGTGTGTGTGTGTGTGTGTGTGTGAGAGAGACTGCCGTGGAGTACGTGAGTTTGTGAATGAATATGTGAGTGCATGTGTGGAGTGTGTAAATGTGCATCTGTATGACTGTAACGATATGCATGTGTGTGTGAGTGTGTGGTTGTTATTGTACAAGTCATGTACAGAAGTAGGGCAGTGCAGGGTCATCCTGCGGTTTTCCTAAAGTGACCGGAACACTTCCTGAATCTGAGATTCCTGTGCAGCTTCAGTACTGAGAACGAATTGAGCTGACATGAGGTATTTCCATTTCCTCACAGACAAAAGAAAAATAAGACGGAAACCTGAAAAGAAAATATTATTTCCTGGCTGCAAAAGCTGGTAACTTGAGAAGGGCTAATAAAATATTCCTGGGTAGCATCCCAAATGGATTCTGTCAAGAGCTCCATATCTCAATCTGGGCAAATGGCCTCACTGTAATTGAGGACAGCACAGAGAGACGTATGAGAAAGTAAAGAAGACAGTGTCTTCCACATCAAGTCCATTAACTGGCAGTTCGATGGCTCACAGTAACAGTCCACAGAGTCCCTTCCCCACACTGACTGACAACCCAACCACACTGACACACTACCCATCCCCCACACACTGACCCACTGCCCATCCCCCACACACTGACCCACTACCAATCCCCCCTGCACTGACCCACTACCCATCCCCCTCACACTGACCCATTGCCCATCCCCCACACTGACCCACTGCCCAACCCCCAACACTGACCCACTGCCCATCCCCCACACACTGACCCACTAACCATCCCCCCACACTACCCACTACCCATCCCCCTGCACTGACCCACTACCCATCCCCCACACTGACCCACTGCCCATCCCCATGCACTGACCCACTACGCAACCCCCAACACTGACCCACTGCCCATTCCCCACACACTGACCCACTACCAATCCCCCTGCACTGACCCACTACCCATCCCCCTCACACTGACCCACTGCCCATCCCCCACACTGACCCACTGCCCAACCCCCAACACTGACCCACTGCCCATCCCCCACACACTGACCCACTACCCATCCTCCCACACTACCCACTGCCCATCCCCCACACACTGACCCACTGCTCATCCCCCACACACTGACCCACTACCCATCCCTCCCACACTGACCCACTGCCCAGCACCCACACTGACCTCCTGCCCACCCACTAACACTGACCTACTGCCAAACTCCCATGTGAGCTCCAAAGACAATGCACTAAATTGGAAGAGATATTTGGGTTAATTTTTGGTGGGAAGTGAGCAGTCAAATTCAGTGACGTGCAGATTTGCTTTTTGCATGCCAAGTAACAAAACAAGATCAAAGGTTGTTGACATAAACTTGAAATAGCATACCTTAGATGTAACTTTAATGTGTGCATCCCAAGCTATCTAAAATAAGCGAGGTGAAAGGGCTACTGCCTTATCTCCTATGGCTGTAATTGACGGAGTGTAGCTTCAGAGGTTGGACCAGACTGACAGAGAGAAAATGGTCTCACTCAAACGCAGGAAGGAAAGAGGCATATGGTTCTACATCTCTTTGATGGAGGGCGATGTTATTAAGGACGATCTGTTGATTGTGGAGACTTGTGAGGCGGAAGGTAAGGAGGAGTGAAGATCTACACTTGATCCTGTTCGGAGGAGGGAGGACAGGACCAAAATCATTGAGCCACGGAGCTCAGAGACTGAACGTCCAACCCACCATGCCAATGCCACTCACTTTCCCTATTTGCTCCATACCCTTTTAGGTCTTAGCAAGTGAAGAAATATATACAAGATGTTGGAGGAACTCAGCAGGCCAGATTACTAACCCCTGCAGGCAGTCCTTTGTGATTAAGAGGCTGACAACTGTGACAGAGGAGATAGTAAAGGAAAAGAAGCCAATGCACAGTATGGGAGATGTTGGCAATGAAGTCAGTAACATTAAACCAGAGAAACTGGATGACTGGATCTCAGATGGTTGAGAGCTTCAAGATCCTCAGTGGAAACTTCACCAATAGTTTGTGCTGGTCCAGCCATGGAGATGCAATGACAAAGAAAGCGCACCGGTGCCTCTACTTCCTTGGAAAGCTAAAGGCTTGAGAACATGCACCAAAATGACTTCTATCCTGCTTTTATATAGCTTTTGAATGGACCTCTTGTACACTAAAGATGAACTCTTGACCTCACTACCTACCCCATCGTGCCCCTCGCACTTTGTCTACATGCACCGCACTTTCCCTGCAACTAAAACACAATGTTCTGTTTTCTTTTTATTAGCTCAATATGCTGATGTTTTGAAATGGCCTGTATGGATGGCATGCAAAGCTAAGCCTTTCACTGAATCTCAGTTCATGTGACAATAATAAATCAATTCCAAGTCCACTGCTTGAGATCTGCACCCCAGAACTAGCTGTGCCTCTGATCAAGCTGTTCCAACACACGTCATTACCCAGCGATGTGGAAAGTTGCCCAGCTATGTCCTGCTCGCTGTAAATCAAATGCTGGTAATGGATGCCCAATCAATCTACTCTTAGTCATCAGCAGTGTATCCCGGGAGAAAGTCTGTGTGAGGCATTTTGTTGTGTCACTGACTCACTCTCATTCCCTGTTCCCATTCATTTGTAAATCTTTATACAGTATTTTATAACCAGACCAGATCATTGTTCTGCCCAGGTGTGTGTCTATGCAAGTTTCACATCCATGTCTGCCAGCTGGCCACGCAAGCACCAAAGTTAGTCCTTCCCAAAATAATCTTCTTCCACACACATGAAACTGTGGGTCTGGCCAGGAAGAAGCTGGACATCTTTACAGACTTCCAGAAGTAGACAATCTGTCGATACCATCTGTTGACTCCAGTTCACTTGGCCTTTACTGCATTGCTAAGACATACTTCTGGGATTCTGGGCTTCTTAGGACCACATCCTTTTCCCGTCAAGGTTGACCCAATGAGAATTAAAATAACTTCTCTAGGTCTGTATGAATCATGGAAAGTTACACCTCAGGTCGAAGGTAGTTAGCCAGTCATACACGCTTCTTGGAATATATCTGTTGATCAACTCTTCATACTGCATATCTTTTCCCTTTTGGGGTTGTAGTAATATCATGGTTAAGTCATTGAAAAAGGATCCACAGTATTGATCAATAGAGGCAACTTCAAATCCCAGAAGGGTTGCTGTGGAATTTAGTGTAACACTATTACAGCACTAGTGACCCAGGTTTGATTCAGCTGTTGTCTGGAAGGAGTTTGTATGTTCTCCCCATGACCATGCAGATTTCCTTCCACATACCAAAAACATACGTGTTTTTGGTCAAATGGGTGTAATTGGGCAGCATTGGACGAGAAGGACATCTGGTGGTATCCCATCTGGTCCAGCACTGCTGCCCTGTTTGAGTGCATATTTGGCCTTCTTCAGTTCCTCAATGGACGACATCTTGCTGGACATATGTAATACGGCATTGATGAAAGGCGACAAACCAGAACAGTGGTCACTCTCAAACATTATCCCAGTCCGCAAGTCTGGATCCCTCACGAAGACAGATAACTACCGCGGTATCAGCTTGACCTGCACCTTAGCAAAGTTATACGATCAGATGATCTTGAACAGGATTCGCACCACCATTGACCCTAAGCTAAGATTCAATCAGAATGGTTTTCGGCAGAAGCGCACAACAGTAATGCAAATACTTGCTCTCTGTAGGATCATCAAGGAAGTCAAGAAGAGCAACCTACCAGCTGTGCTTACTCACATCGGTTTTCACAAAGCTTTTGACTCCATTCACCAAGGTAAAATGCTGAAGATCCTGAAAGCTTACGGAGTGCCAGACCATCTACTGAGAGCAATAGAGTCCAGCTATACCAAAACCATGGCGAAAGTTGTATCACCAGACGGAGAAACAGCAGTGTTCGAGTTCCTAGCTGGTGTGCTGCAAGGAGACACTCTGGCACCCTACATCTTTATAATCGTTCTTGATTACGCTCTGCGTCAAGCTACCAAAGATCATGACAAGCTTTGTTTTACCATAAAACCAGGACGAACCAAAAGAGTCAGACCAGTTACACTCACAGATCTCGATTTTGCAGATAACATAGTCCTGCTCTCTGACCAGATGGAGGAAGCACAGCAGCTACTGCCAAAAGTGGAAATTGAATGCAATAAAGTTGGACTTCACCTAAACGCTAAAAAGACAGAATACATGGCGTTTAACTGCGACGAAGGTACTCTCAAGATCGTAAAGAATGATACCATTAAGAAAGTCTTTGACTACAAGTACCTCGGGTCAAGAATGATGAGTTCGGAGAAGGATATAAAGATACGGAAGGCGCTGGTGTGGAGGGCTATGAACGACAAGAAGGAAATCTGGAAGTCGAACCTGACCAGAGGGCTTAAAAGAGGATTTTCATACCAGTCATAGAGTCCATTCTCACGTACAGATGTGAGACGTGGACACTCACCAAGACTATGTGAAAGTCTCTAGATGTTTGCTATACACAAATGCTCCGGATGGCTCTTGACGTGAGTTAGCAACAGCACATGATGAACGTTGAGCTCTATAACAACCTACCGATGCTCACCACTAAAATCAAGGCGAGAAGACTGCAACTAGCGGGGCACTGTCTACGCCACCCCTAGCTACCTGCCAGCCTAGTCATCATATGGGAGCCCAAGCACGGGAGGATGAACCCTGGGCGCCCTCCCAAGACTATGGTCAACACGCTCCTAGAAGACAGCGGCACGGCTAATGTAGATGAACTGAACACACTGATGAGGGAGGGGGAGAAGTGGAGAGTCCGTCATCGTGCCCGACCGCGGCCCCCTAGGCCTGAGTCGACGTAGTAGTAGTAGTAGTAGTGGACCAGAAGGGCCTGTTACCATGTTGTATCTCTGAATACAATAAAATAAAAATCCTTATTTAAAAGCTGGTCTCAGTATTGATTGTGATGGAAGTACTAGGTTGTGATTACAGTTGTCTCATCCATTAATAATACAACACAGAAAGAAACCATTCAGCCCTTCTGAGCAATCCCATCCATCCCATTCCCCCTCTCCTTAATCCTCTGGTGCCTGACAACTTGCTCTCTTGAAGATCCCCACTGTTCAGTTTTAACTATTCTTACTGTTAATCCACACAATTAACTATGGCCAATTAACCAACTGGCCTGTCTTCAGATGGGGGAGGAAATTGGAAAGTCCTGAGGAATCCCAGCGGTCGTGTACAAACTCCACATCTAAAGTTAGGGTCAAAGCCAGATCACTGGAGCTTGCGAGCTGTACAGTCATATAGCACATAAACAGGCCCTTTCAGCCCACCACATTTCTGCCAATGTCCTTTACCCATTTACACCAATCCCATTTGCCTACATTAGGACTAAACCTCACATGCCCAGACACATGCTTGTCTAAATGTTTCTTAAAAATAGTGATTTCACCACCTTTTCTAGCAGTGTGTTCCGGATATCAACCAGAGCAGGCATGCCTGTGCCCTTACCCCCTGGTCTACATGGGACTCCAGACCTGCTAAAATGGTTGGTTCTTAGCTGCCCTCTGAATTCTCCTAGTATATGTTAAGTTCACGTGGCAATTAGGGGTGGCTGATGGATGCTGGCATTGCTAAATTCCTTGAAAGCAATAAAAAAGTGCATTCTGTCCTGATCTGTGCTTGTATGTTCTTCCCATGACTCCACGGGTTTCCCCAGGGTGCTTCAGTTTCTCCCCACATCAAAAAACGTGCTATAAATTGCACCTGGTGTGTGGGTGAGTGGTAGAATCTTAGAGGAGCTGAGGAAAATGAGGTAGGAGAACAGGATGGAATAAGCCATTCAATCCACTGAGAGACTAGCCACACCAAGCACCAATTTACACCAGCCCTGTATTACTGCCTTACTTAGTCTCATAGTCACAAGGAGAACATACAAACAGCAACCGAGGTAAGGACTGAACACTAGCCAAATTATCAGGCTAGATCTGCTGGGCTGAAAGGTGTCTATCCATGCCTCCATTTTGAAAATTGCCATTGACTCTAGACCTGCCACACTTTGAGGCAGCGGATCTGAGATCACAGCAGCCTTGCTTGCACCTTGCTCTTTGTGGGAGCTTACAGTGCACTTATTAGCTGCCGCACTTTCCCAGTGCCATGAGTAGAGCAGCAGGAGACTCTTCTATATCTCAAAGGTGAGGTTCCTGGGTTTCTTCCCCAGCACAGACTAGGTTATTTAAGACCTGATGGTTTTCACTAAAGGACACTGTGGGGAGTGCTGGAACTTTACGCAGGATTTGCAGCTGTACAGGACAGTGCAGGAGTGGCAGAGCCTAGTGACGGAAATGCTGGATTACTAACATTTATCAGCAGAGCACTGCTTTTAACTGGAGCCCACGAAAGGCCTTGGAGACCAGCTGTGAGAGGAATCCAAGGAGAAGCAGGGTGTGGTGGCAGGGCAGAGAAATAAGATTCTGTTTTTATTCTTCAACACTTCTGTTCAAACTTTCCCAGTTCTCATCAGAAAGGCAAATTTAAAATTCATTAAGCCCATTTCCCCAGAAAGCAGCCATAGAGAAAGTCAGCCTATCGACAGCCGCTTTGGCCCACCGTCCATGCTGGCCCCCGACCACCCATGTGTAGTCCTGTTATTATCCTCTCCATAAACCCCTCACTTCCACCCTAACCCCGGTTCTATCTCCCACCCACACACAACCTCCTCTTCATGGACTTCCTGCCTCGGGAAAGCAGCCATATACTCAAAGACCCGCCCCACCTGGGGCATTCTCTCTCCTCTCCCCTCCCATCGGGCAGAAGCTGGAGAACGCATTGCCTCAATGACAGGTTCTATCCTGCTGCTATCAGACTCTTGAACAGAACTCTTGGCACCTCATTCTGTCTGGTCATGGCCCTTGGACCTTATTTGTCTACCTGCTCTGCACTTTCCCTGTAAGTGTAACCTGACCTGTTATCGTTTTCCCTTCTGTATGACCCTGATGCACTTATGTATCACATGATCTGTCTGGATGGCATGCAAACTGAAGTTTTTTTGTAGTGAAAATCATTCTTTTGAATACTATCCATACAGATCATTTCATGACCCAGAGATAATATAAAGGAAAAATAAGAACAGAATGCAGACGGCCAAGTGTTACCAAGATAACAAAGCTTCTGTTTGCATGTTATTGATAGAGAGTGTTCCATGCATTAGTAGATCAGCTTATTAAAGTGAAAGCAGAATGCAGAATGTAGTGTTACAGTTACAGAAAAAATACAGTGCAGGTTGACTTAAGGTACAAGGGCCATGGCAAGGTAGGCCGGGTGTTTGACTTTATCGTTTAAGACCCTAGATTCCACGTCCTACAAAACTTCCTAGGGCCCTAGGGAGCCCTGCATTTCACACTCAGGTTCCTGCACTCTTTTGAAACTCACTTGATTCCGTTTCCTGTGCTCCTCTGAGATTTACCAGGCCTTGCTTCTCGTGTTCCTCTTAAACTGGCCAGGCTCACTGAAAAAGTTGTTACTCTATGTTCTAACATCTTAGGGAAAAAAACATCAAAAGCATGTTTTAACAGTCCAGAATATCTGTTTGTCTGTCTTCAAGGAAGTCCTGGCGGTGCCAGATTATTATAGTTTTACTTTGGAGCTGTTGAAGCACTGGGCTCCCACCATACTAACCTGTTCATTGAAAAATCTTACCCTGGCCAATTGGAATGGAAAATTCAAATACATTGAAAACACCTGGAATTTAAAAATAAAGATTTGTTCTTAGTCATAATAACTGTGAAACCTTTTGTCTTCCAATGTCCTCCAGGAACAGGAATTTGCCACCTAAAGAAGTTTAGTCCAATCTCTGCCTTTAGTCCTTAAGCGTGGCCTGCACCTCAGGTCAAGGATCTCTAGAGATGGACAGTATGTGTTGCCATTACTGGAAATGTATATATCTTCTGATGAATCAATAAAAATTCTTATCACCATCTCAGGATGTGCCAAGCAGTTTTTCAATCAATGGACTGCATTTGTAGAGTAGCCATATCATAGTCTGAGGGGTGTGATGTCATTTGGCAAGGCAGACAGATGTAGAGAGACCAATGGAGCAGTTATACAGCTGTGTGTTTGTGAGTCCACCTCATTGCCTTTCATGACATAAAGACCCTCCCCATTTCCTTCTCCGTGGAAGTTCTGCACTTCTCCGTCTCCAACTTGGCACTGACTAATCCATCCATGAGTGGTGCACGGTGAAGAGTTAAAGGATACTGAGTAACACCTTTGGGGTGGTTGGTTGGGGAAGGAGCGCAGTTGTAGAGGATGTGCAAATTGTAATCACACAATGTAAAATAAAATGCTCCAATATTTCACCAAACGTGCTGCAGGCTGTTAAGATTATGGAGTTTTGTTTTATTGCTCCAAGGACCATTTCTATGACAACTTGTTGAACATCTGTCTGGGCAGGGAAGGTGGTTTGATGGGAACAGCTGCTGGGATCTCTGCTTGGAAAGCTCCCTGCATTAGAACTGCTGCTGTCTTTGGCAACTAGCCTGCCCTTTAAATAGATCCTTATGCACAAGAGGAGGATATTGGATACCCTGAGGAGGTGCTTTGACCATGCTATTCAATCATAAGTATGAAAGAATCGCGCTACTAATTTAATCAGTTTTCCATAATGCTAGTACTTCTCCAACTCAAAAAGAATCACACTCACAAATCAGATATCTGTGATTACTTTAGTTACGCCTCGATGGAGCACGAAGCTTCTCATCTTGGAATATTTCTCCAGATCTTTGCCAGATAATAACATAGAACATACATCATAGAACATGGAATATAGCACATACTGTAGAACATAGAACAGGACATAAAACATAGTATATAGAACTTAGAATATAGAACAGGACAGAATGGCCCACAATGACTGCAGTGAACACGACACTAAATCCTTTCTGCCTATACATGATCCATATGCATTCATCCCTGCATATTCATAAGTCTATCTAAAAGCCAGTTAGAAATCACTCTTGTATCTGCTTCCGTATACCTATGGCAGCCCATTCAGGCACCCGCCTCTCTTTGAATACAACATTTGCCCTACAAATGGGTATAATTGGACAGCACGGACTCATTGGGCCAGAAAGGCCTGTTACCATGTTGTATCTCTAAATACAATAAAATAAAAATCTTAATTAGAAGCTGGTCTCAGTATTGATTGTGATGGAAATACTAGGGTGTGATTACAATTGTCTCATTCATTAATAACACAACACAGAAAAAATGCCATTCAGCCCTTCTGAGCAATCCCATCCATCCCATTCCCCCTCTCCTTAATCCTCTAGTGCCTAACAACTTGGAAAATCCTGAGGAATCCCAGCAGTAACGTACAAACACCACATCTGAAGTTAGGGTCAAACCCAGATCACTGGAGCTTATGAGCTGTACAGTTATATAGCACATAAACAGGCCCTTGTGTGAAAAACATCTTGTTCCTCATTTGATTTTTAAATCTTTCCCCTTTCACTTTAACCCTATGCATTCTGGTTCTAGATTTGGAAAAGAAATTGTGGCTCCCCACCTTATCTATGTCCCTCATGATTTCTTAAACCTCTGTAATTGTAGTTTTCAGCAATAAAACAATGGAGACGTTTCAGAAAAGCAGTAGCAACTCATTTATTGAACACCAAAAACTGAACCCAAAGCACACTAAAAATCCCCCTACGTAATCACGTCATCATGTCAGACCAGTCTTTTAAAGTGAAACCCCAACTCCATGTTTGTGGTTGTGAATTATGTATATTTCCACTAACTACGTTATCCTGCGCAGGCCTCCCCCACCCAGAATTCATTAAAACCGACATTATGAGCCCGTCTGGAGCCCGGCTTGGATCCTGTGTTCCATGTTGGAGGAACAGCAGGTGCCCCTGGCTCATCCAGGGGTGTGCTGACATGCTCACGGTCGTGTCGTGATGCCAAAGGCATGGCAGCCGAATTCTCCAAATCTCGGTGGGCTGAGTTAAGGCGATCTACCGAAGTACATTCAGGTTTGCCCCTCTTATCTCTGATAAAAGTCTTTTCTCCCAGTTCCAAACCACAGAACAGCCCATCATAAGGAGGGCCTAAGAGGATGTGGGTGTGCATCATGACGGATAAAAACAAACGAGGCGGAATGTAGGTTAACAAGAACACGAAAGGGCTGTGCACCATGAAGGGAGTAGGAATGGGTGCAAGGGAATTGGGTTTACTGAGGAGGGTGGACGCTGCTGAGATGCTGACTAGGCAGTCAGGGTGTCAGGAATGAAATCACCTGGCACTTGTAACAGCTGTCCCTATACCAGCTCAACCCAGGATCACTGCAGGTCATCCTTTGGAGCTGTTCTTAGCCCAGAAGGACCCACAGGAGACGATCATGATGACACTCATCTGTCAGAGAAGCCCTCAGAGCAGCCTTTAAGGAGTGGTGAAACCGCTCGCACAGGCCATTGGACTGCGGGTGAATCGGCGAGGTGCGATGCAGCCTAATGCCTCCAGTTTGCGGGCACGATGGGGTGAGGGCGACCAGTTAAGACATCACACAAGAGAGAAACCCCAGCTCCCCCGAACATAATATCAACCAACGGCAGGTGCATAAGTGCTGTTCAGTAAGCCTGGACCTCTGCGTCAGTAACTTGGTCGGCTTCCATGCTAGCATAGTCAACCCCTATGTGTACGGCCTCAATGGCTGGCCGTGAGAGGCAGTCAGCCACGGCATTATTTCTCCCCTTGATATGTTGCATATCAGTTGTGAACTCGGATATGTAAGCCAGGTGGCATTGCTGCCACGCAGACCAAGGGTCTGATATTGTGGCCATCCCATGCACGAGGGGTTTGTGGTCAATGAACACTGTGAAATGGTGACCCTCTAGAAGAAAATGAAAATGGCAGACAGCCGAGAAGCTCACGGTCAAATGTGCTGTACTTCCTTACAGGGGTACGTGGCTGTCAGCTGAAGAAGGCGTGCGACTGCCACGTGCCTCCGACCAACTGTTTGTGCACAGCGCCCACAGCATAGTCTGAGCTGTCAGTAGTGATGGCTATGGGTGTGTTGGGGAGTGGGTGTGCCAGTAGGGTCGCGTTGAAAAGAGTTTGTTTCGTATCATCCAATGCCCCAGTCATGTCCGCAGACCAGTCAAGCACTTGATTAGGGGTATAGCCTTTAAACGCACTCTACACAGGGGAAGCACAAGTTCAGCAACTCACAGAATGAAGCAGTGATAGAAATTCACCATGTCAGAAACTCCTGTATTTTTTTTAGTAGTGTGGGGCAGTGGGAAATCCATAATAGCAGCTACTTTTGAAGGGAGGGGTTTTTCACCTTCTGCAGAAACGCCATGTCCAAGGAAGTCAATGGGTGACAGCCCAGACTGGCATTTAGCAGGATTGATAATCAACCCATGTTGGCTTTAGCGCTTGAAAAGTGTGTGGAAATGAGATACATGCTCGGATTTAGATGCACTGGTAAAAAGAATGTCATCCAGGTAAACAAAAAGAAAATCTAGGTCTTTTAATACAGAGTCCATATGCTACTGGAAAGTCTGTGCTGCACATTTTCAGTCCAAATGACATGCACAGAAACTCCAAGAGGTCAAATGGGGTTATCACAGCTACGACATTTTGCTCCTAATACTTCCGGCAGTTTCAAGTGACAGCAATGGCCAACATGTTCAGTAACTCTGGAATCGGCCTAAAGCATTGGGGTCACCAATATAGATTTTCACCAATAAGACGGCGGAAATGTGTTATGTTTCAGGAAAGCCGTAGCAACTCATTTATCGAACACCAAAAACTGAACCCAATGTATGCTATAAAAGCCTTTACATAATTACG
The DNA here is from genome assembly GCF_030028105.1 of Mobula birostris. Classification (NCBI taxonomy): domain Eukaryota; kingdom Metazoa; phylum Chordata; class Chondrichthyes; order Myliobatiformes; family Myliobatidae; genus Mobula; species Mobula birostris. Next base: position 128,152,214 of record NC_092371.1, read on the forward strand.
TCATTACATCAGACCAGTCTCAAATCCCAACTCAATGTCAGAGGTTATGAATTATGTACATTTCCACCAATTACGTTATCCTGCACAGTATCCTCCATTATTTCAGGGAAAACAGTTCCAGGCTATGACTCAAGCCCTCCAGTCCTTTCTTCTGCACACTTTCTAGCTTAATCATGTCCTCCCTATGGAAGTGACCAGAACTGCACAACCTACCCTCAGTGTTGTGTGACCAACATGCCCAATATGTCTGATCAACAAATGGTAAACAGTGCCCGGTCCAGCAAAGGCAGAATGGCCAAATACCTTCCTTGCCACCTTACCTACCTGCCTTGCTATTATCAGGGAATCATGTTCTTGTGCCCTCAGGCTCTTTGTTCAACAACACACCAAAGGGCTTTTAACTTACAGAGTAAATCCTGCCCTGGTTTAACTTCACAAAATGCACCACTTCAGCCTTGACCAAGTTAAATTCTATTTGCCATTCCTCGGCCCTCTTTTTCAGTTGATCTAGATCCTGTTATCAATTGCTCTATATATAATCTTTCTGAATGCCTCAGTTAAACCCTAGTCTGTGATCACTCCCACAGGGATGGAGAGAAATTCAGAATTAGAAGGGGAAGCCATATTGAGAAGTTACACTGAGTGATCTGGAATGGGACGCATTGGGTGTGCTGGCAGTGGTCCGCATATGCTCCTGAGAGAACGAGGATACAGCTTGAGGGCTGAAGGGTGAGGGGCTTGTGTAGGGGAGCGAGGGAGAAAACAAAAGGAGAAATGAGTGATATGGGAGGAAAACAGCACTGAGAGTTGGCAGAGCCCAGGGTGTTCCCAGGGAGGTTGGAGAATTTCACTGTAATGAGGTGTTAAAATCACTCACACTGAAGCGGATCACCTTTCAGAGTCAGTGTTGGCCTATTAATTTAAAATAAATATAAACCCCTGTCAGGTTTGTTGTTACAACTGATAGCTAATCACTGCTGTCAGTCAGCCCATGGGGAGTTACTTTGGATACCATTGCCAGTTACTAATGAATACAGAGGTCTTTACTGAAAGCTGTTTATGTATGTATGTATGTTTATATGACCCTGTGTGTGTGTGTGTGTGTGTGTGTGTGTGTGTGTGTGTGTGTGCACCTGTACATGCGTGTGTACATATTCTTATGTCCATGCTGCTCGGGTGCATCTGTGTGTGTTTAAGCCTGTGTACTGTATCTGTGCTTGTGTGTGCATCTCCAGTCGTGACCCTCGCCACCTCCGATCTCCTAATAAGGACTAGCTCATGGACCTCCAGTTTCTTCCTCCTGCAGTCAGTAATCAGCTCTTTGATTTTGCCAATGTGAGAGAGAGGTTGCTGTTACAGCACCATTCAACCTGACTTTCAATCTCCCTCCTATATGATGGTTCCTCACCACTGACAGCCTGCCAGCTCTCTCTCCACCTATCCCCCTCACTTTTTTCTACTGACTGTCTCCCTTCGGTTCAGATGAAGGGTCCTGACCCAAAAGCATTGTCTATCCATTTTCCTCCACAGATGCTGCCTGACTCACTGAATTCTTCCAGTGCTTTAAGTTTGCAGGAGTCTGTGTGTCTGTGGATGTGTAGGTGTATGTGGTTGTGTGCGGATGGGAGAAGATGAGTATAAGATAACAAACGAGACAGCGCTAAATTGAACTGAACTGAACAATCCCGCATTGTTTCAAGGACTCTGTGACGTTTAATATTCTGTGTGTTACTCGCTCGTTTTTTGCCATTTATGAGATTTGCTCTTTTCCTTTGCATGGTGGGTGTTTGATATTTTCTTTGAGTGGGTTCCACGGTGTTTCTTTGTTTCACGGTCTCTGCAGGATGACAATGCCAGGGTTGTAAACTGTACTTTGATAACAAATATACCTTGAATCTTTACGTGAATGACAGTGTGTGTGAAACTATGCCTGTATATAAGCGGCAGAATCTTTGCCAGGCAACATCTGCAGTATTGTGCCCAGTTTGGCCTCTTTATATAAAAGAGGACTGAGGGAGACTGTCTCATGAGAAAAGAGTTGAGGTTGTTGGTTCATTAAACACAGTAGCTGTGATTTCTCTGCTCTGGACCATCTGGGCAACATGTTCATCAACTGCTCAGGGTTCAACACAATCACCCCTTTCAACCTCATCATTAAGCTTCAAGCCAGCACCTCTGCACTCCTGTTTGCAACGAGCTGTCAGAGGAAGTGCTAGAGGAGGAAAGCGAGAGAATTCTAAAGGCTGTTGATCCCCTGAGAGAAGTTCCCTTTGCTCTCCAACTGAAATAGGTAAATTGCTTTATTATTGGGACATGTACTGACAATTAGTGAAAAAAATCTGCTCTGCATGCCATCCAGACAGATTATTTCAAAAGGTGCATTGACGTAGCATAAGAAGGAACAAAAACAGAGTACAGAATAAAGTGTTGGAGTTACAGAGAAAGTGCAGTGCAAGGCCATGACTAGATAGATTGTGAGGTCAAGAGTCCATCATATCCTACTAGGAGACCATTCAGTAGTCACATAACAGCAGGATAGTTGTCCACGAGCCTGGGGTATGTGCATTCAGGCTTTTGTATCCTCTACTCTATGGGAGGGGGAGCACAGAGTAAGCCCAAGGAGGGTGGACTTATAATTATGTTGCCTGCTTTGCTGGGCCAGTAGTAAGTGTAGAGTCCATGGAGTAGGGCTGGTTTCCTTGATATGCTGGGCTGTGTCCAAAACTGCCTTAAGTTTCTCACAGTCACAGCCAGAGGAGTTGCTGTACCAAGCCATGCTGTATCCAGATCAGGTGATTCTATGGTGCATCTATAAAAATTGGTGGGGGTCAAAGAGGACATGCCAAATTTCCTTATTGTACTGAGAAAGTACAGGCTCCAGTGTCTGGGTTCAGGACAAGCTATTGGTGATGTTCACTCCTGGAAACTCGAAGCTCTCAACCTCACAACCTCAATGCTGTTGATGTAAACAGGAAAATATTTTTAAAAAATTTAGGCAGATGCATGGATTGAAAAAATTTTGAGACATTTGGACCAAATGGACAGACATCTTTGTTGTCATGGAAGAGCTGGGCTGAAGGATCTGTATAATTCTAAACAACCCGCACAGCTGCAGGTAAAATATGTAAACTCTGCACATGCAGCACCAGAGGTCAGGACTGAATCTGAGCCTCTGCACTGTGTGACAGCTCTTCTACTAGCTTTATCACAGAGAACTAAGTTGTTTTCCTTTACAAGAATCTAGTAGCTTTGTGGTCAATCGTGGATATAACTAGTTTGTTTATTTGCCATTTCTGGATTATTAGCAACTGGAATTCCACAACTGCTGTGGTGGGATTTAAAGTGGGGTCCTGTGATTTTTAGTCTAGGCCACTGAGTCACCAGCGCAATAAGTTAACCACCGCAGCACCACAGCCAGTCATGTGCAGCTCAGCTCCATCTACCAGCCAGGGTGGGAGGTTACACAGCGGGCAGTGAGAGGGTCAGACTGGTAGGATTTGAGGAACATCATCAGGGACGAGACAGGGTGTGGTCTCGTGGAAGGAATCTGCAGTGGGGTACTCGGCCACCAGCAGGAGTGCAGCTAAATTCAGGGAGACAGTGAAGAATGTGTTGGAGGGATGAAGGGATGTGTGAGGGATGAAGGGATATGTGAGGGATGAGGGATGAAGGGATGTGTGTGGGTTGTAGAGGGGAAGGGGGTGCCAGAGCTGGGGGGAGAGGTGGCAAGGGAACGATCTGAACTTGTATTTAAAAATAAGGCAAGGTCAGACTGAACCCATTGAAATGGTTTGTTTTCGCGGGGAATGGGTGCTCAGGATAGGTGACCGGAATGGGGCAAGAGATAGAAAGCAAGGCAGGAAATGAGGCAAAGGGGTGGATGGACAGGCATATTGTTATAAAATGAGAGTGTGTTGGAAAGAGCATGTGAGAGTGTGAGAAGGCAAGGAAGAGACCAATAGCAAGTGAAATAAACAGACAGGGAGACAGAAAGTGAAAGAGGGAATTGAGAAAGATAAAGAGAAGTCAGTGAAAGAGAAGTAGAGGCAGGCAGAACTGATGACAGAAAGAGATACGTAGAGTGTGAGAGAAGAAACAGTCTGAGAGGAAAGGAGGGATGGAGAGAAAAATGGGAAAGAAAGAAAGAGGTTAAAAAGAGAACAGTACGAGAGAAATACAGAGAGTAAGAGTGAATGTGGTATATTGTGAGTGTACAGAAGAGACTGAACATAGAGGGAGAGGGTGAAAGAGAGAGAGGCAGAGTGAATTAGTGCGGTGAGGTAGGTTGTGTGAAAGCGAGGGGCAGGCAGAGAGAGCGGGCAAGAGAGTCAGACAGACAGAGAGTGTGAGAGAGAGAGAGAGAGAGAAAGAGAAAGTTAAAGCCTGTGCAGCTGAGCTGAGCAGAGAATCCCCAGGGACTAGCCACTCATTAGCCTGAGCTTAAACTGTCACAGATGTGGTCAAAATGTCTGGGAAACAGGGAGTCCCCTCAGCAAGCAGCTTTTGCATCTGTATTGCTGGTCTCCTGCTTTCCCTCATCGCTGCTTGTGCAGCTGGCTGTGCACTGATTTCTGCTTCTACTTCATTACCAGTCACCAGCCTTAAAATTAAAGGACCTTACTGGCTATGAGTTGGGATGTCCCAGGGATGTGGAGGGAGCTATAGAAATGTAAACTCCAGTGCTTTTACCTCCGAGGGTAGTGAGACCTGGCATAGGTCCCTGAAGCCTGTCCCATTTAGCACAGCTTCCCAGGAGCAGTGCTTAGTGTCTCGGGACCTGAGTTCAAAAGAGTTCAGAAGGGTGGGGTGGGGGTGGAATCTCATTTAAACTGCCTGGATACTGAAAGGTCTAGATGAAGTGAACGTGGAGAGGATGCTTCCATTACTAGGAGACTGTGATAAGGGGGAAGTTCTTCAGCCAAAGGGTGGTGGATCTGTGGAAGTCATTGCCACAGAGGGCTATAGAGGCTAAGGCACAGAGTCATACAGCATAGAATTGAGCTCATCAGTACAATTGGCCCATTTTGATCAAATTGCTTATCTAAGTTTGTCCTACTTGCTGACATTCCACTCAGTCAACTTATAAGCCAGTGGCTCCTGAACTTCGTTGGTTACCATTCCTTGGCTCCCAGACCACATCCACAGAATCCCCATTCCCCTTCTGCCATTACATAAAAACCATAAAGAATTTTGATTTATGATGGCCAGTGGAAGAAAATAGGAACTGCAAATTCAAAGCAGTGACAAGTGATTGCAAAACTTATTCAAATCTATTGAAAGCTATAAATACAACTTCTTTATTTAATTACAGTAGAACAATTCTCATCAACAATTTTAGAGCATACATTAGTAGTCCGACTATTCACCATTTCATTGCCTCTTCACCTTTCAATGGGATGGATGGACTTGGTGCGGTGATATCGGTTTCTCAACATCAGGCTGAACGTCACTCAGGAGGAGTCTCAGATCCTCACATTCAGTAATTTACAGTCTGTTTTGTTGCCTTGAAAGAAATTGAATGACTGCACTGAAATCCTGCTCTATGAAATGTGGTGTTGGAAAGGCAATAAAGAACATCTTAATGTTTTTCCACAGTACAGGATAGTGTTCAGAGATTTCTTTCTGCAACCAAAAGCCTTGACATGTTTTTTTGAAACCTGGCTTCACCTCAAAGTGATTTTGTAGTGAGATCAGTTCTTCCTTCCTGTTAATTCCTCATTGCAAATCTCCTGGAATAGATTTATTATCCAATCTGGAATTTGGATTAAGAGAAGATCCTGAAATCTCTCTGACATGTCTTTTCGCAGCTCAGCCAGATGGGCATGGTGTACATAAAGATCATCACCTGGTATTCTTTCATTCTCTTTCCACTCAGAGGGGCTTGGAAATTGGAAAAAGTCACAATGTCTAATGTTGCACTGAAATAGTTAACTTTGACAGAAATGTAGAGACAATTAATTTGACTTTGATAAGATTCACATCATGTCCTTGCAATTGAAGATTGATTTCATTAAACTTTGCAAATAATTTAGAAAAATTAGCAATAATATTCTTGAGTTGATTACTGAATGAGGCATTTGAATCTTGAAAGAAATTTATCAGTTTCAAAAAGTGCCTAAAAGCATCTCAGATAGTTTCCTTTCTGAGAGCCATCTGACGTCTGTGTGAAACAGCAAGCATTCAAACTGTTCATCATTCCCAATACAAAGTTCTCAAAAGAGTTGAGAATTGAAAGCATGGGACTTGATTTTATTTACCACTGTGATAATTTGTGCAGCCGATCATTGACTTCTTTTTGAGACAAGATGTTGTCTGTGAATTATGCAGTGAATGATAAATATGTTGGGTACAGTTTTTTTGCAAGAAATTAATAACCCCACAGTGGTGTCCTTTTAATAATGGTGCCTTATTTGTTGCACAAGCGTTTGTGAGTGGAATGTGTTTCTCTTTGAAAAATTGCTCAATAACCTGAAATATTGACTCTCCCTTCATGTCTGTTTCTAATCCCCTTGCAAATAACACTCTTGAACCATGCTTTTCATCTTTTATGAAGCAAACATAACCAAGACGCAAAAATTTGTTGCCAAAGTTGATTCATCCAACTGTAGAGCAAACTCTGTTGTCCTAAGTATGTTACACAATGTGTCTTCCACATTCTCAGGCATTCATCTATACATCATTGAAAAGAGTTGTTGCTGAGTGGAGTTGTTTTAATTATTTGGTCTCGTGACTTTTGCAAAACCGTACTCAAAACCTCTCTTACTGCTGACAGGATCAGTTCTTCTCCATTTGTATGGGGCTTTCCAGAAATTAGCAATGAGCAATGGAAGGCTGTAAGAAATATGCAAACCATTACTCTTTTGTTGCAAAGTGCTGGCAAACATGTTTTGAAGTGATTTCCACTGTCAATATTTTCACAAAGTGATTGAAAATAGCTAAGCACTTGTTCGCTTTATCAGAGTGTATTCTCTTCAGATGTTCAAGGAGCCTGGACATTGCCTCATTTGAAATAATTTTTTTCACAAAACAGACATATTGATTGTTTGGTACTGGTATAAATCCATATTTCAGATACTCCACACTATACGGTCTACACTTCATTTTCATTATGGATTAATGACACGGTCAATTGCCTTTTGTTTGAGTCCAACCTCAAGCGCTGTGATCAATAAAGGGGAAAGTTATGACATCATCGTAGCTCAGGCAGAATCTGACTCTGCCTGAAAGTACATAAAGTAGGACAGAGATATCTCAGTTGGGTTGTGGACTAGAGAAATGCAGTCAAGACCACTCTAAAGGACAGATTCTGAACCTTACCCCAGTGAGTACCACATCTTAATCGACAGGAGTTGTGTCACTGGTGATTGGAGTATAGAAATCATACCAGCTTGTGACAGATATTTGCTTCTATCTTATGTTTCCTAAGCCTGCTTTCCAAATAGCAGCTGCCATTTGAAAGGTCACAAACAGCTGTAAGTAAATTTTCAACTGTATGGCTTTGTCATAGGGTATAGTTAAGGCAGAGGTTGATAGAGATTCTTGGTTAGTCAGGGCATGAAGGCATGAAGAGATACGGGGAGAAAACAGGAGATTTAGATGGAGAGGGAAAATAGATCAGCCATGATGAAATGGTGGAGCAGACTCGATTGACCAAATGGCCTAATCCTGTTCCTATATCTTATTGTCTTATGCTCTTAACTTCTGGTCATAAATGGAGGTCAGTCTTCAGTTCTTAAAATGTAAATGGAAAGTAGATTGAAGTTGAAAAGGCACTCGTTATAGAACAGCTTTGCAAATTGGCTCTGCATTTTGAAGATGTTTTGTCTGTAAAGAGTCATTGCACCTGCTTTATTATTGCTCAAGAATAGAGTATAAGACAATGAGTTGTTTAATTAATTTGGGCTATTTCAGACAAGCTGCCTCTTAAATTGCTTAGTTCAAGGTAGCTTGCAGAACCAGATGAATAATATAATTTAGCATTATCAATATCTGATGTGTCTATAGTTGGAAAACTTTCACATACTCAGCTTTAATGGCATGGTTCTGGAGGACTGAAAAACCGCAAATGTCACTCCACTCTTTAAGAAAGGAGGAAGGCAGCAGAAAGGAAATTATAGACCAATTAGCCTGACCTCAGAGGTTGGGAAGGAATTTGATTCAATTGTTAAGGATGAGATTATGGAGTACTTGATGACACAGGACAAGATAGGACAGAGTCAGCATGGTTTCCTTAAGGGAAAATCTTGCCTGATGAAGCTGTTTGAATTATTTGAGGAGATTACAAGTAGTATAGATAAAGGGGATGCAATGGATTTTGTATATTTTGTTTTTCAGAAGGCCTTTGACAAGACATCACACATGAGACTGCTTATCAAGTTTAAAACCCATGGTATTAGAGGAAAGTTACTAGCATGGTTAGAGCATTGGCTGCTTGGTAGGAGGCAGTGAGTGGAAATAAAAACTCTTTTCTTCATTGGCTGCCGGTGACTAGTTGTGTTCTGCAGAGGGTGGTGTTGGGACTACTACTTTTTATGCTGTATGGATAGCTTTGTTACCAAGTTTGCAGATGATACAAAGATTGGTGGAGGGGCAAGTAGTGTTGAAGAAACTGGAAGGCCGCTGGAGGATTTAGACAGATAAGGAGAATGGGCAAGAAAATGGCAAATTAAATATAATTTTGGAAAATGCACGGTCTTGGACTTTGGCAGAAAAAGTAAATGTGCAGACTATTTTCTAAGTGGGGAGAAAATCCAAAACTCTGAGATGCATAGGGACTTGGGTGTCGTTGTGTAGAATTTGCAGGTTGAGTCAATGGTGAGGAAGGCAAATGCAATGTTAGCATTCATTTCAAGAGGTGTTGAATATAAGAGCAGTGATGTGATGCTAAGGCACTAGTGAGGCCTCACCTTGAGTATTGTGAAGAGTTTTGGGCTCCTTATCTAAGAAAAGATGTACTGGCATTGGAGAGGGTTCAGAGGAGGTTCACAAGGATGATTCCTGGAATGAAAGGGTTATCATATGAGGAACATTTGATGGTTCTGGGAATTTGTTACCACAGGCAGCAGTAGAGGCCAGGTGATTGGGTGTATTTAAGCCAGAGATTGATAGGTTCTTGACTGGCCACAGCATCAAATGTTACAGGGAGAAGGCTGAGGAGTGGGGCTGAGGAGAGGAATAAAATAAAGGATCAGCCATGATTGAATGATGGAGCAGACTCAATAGACCAAATGGCCTAATTCTGCTCCTATGTCTTCTGGTCTTATAGTAGCTGGCTAAGATGTATGTCTCCAAAAATGCTTTTGGGCTGTTTGTGTTAAATTGATATCTGAGGAACTATCACCATGCTTATGAATTCAGTCAAGTGGGAGAAAAGGGGTATAAATGTAGACAGCAGTTCAGGCTTTTTAGGAATATGGTAAGGAACATCAAGAAACATGGAAGAACTAGAAACCATTCCTCCAGTTCAGCTTCTGCAATGGACAACCTGTTTGTCTGGTCTTTGGCAGGTATTTTTCATTTATACAAACTGTACCTGTGTTTTGGAAATCCTTAGTCAGTTATATTTGAGAAATGCTTTGTGCTTTGTGGTTTAGAAAGGTTGCAAATGGGAAATGTGTAAGAGAGAAATCCTCTGTGAGTTTTAAATGTGTTTTTAAGATTTTTGTGTGGACTTAAAAATGTGTTACTGTAAATAAATGAACTGTGTTCTAAACTACATTATTAGCTAGAAGTATCTTCTCCTTGGTAAGGAGAGGGGACCCACTGCTCAAATAGTGGGTATTGGCAGCTAAACTTGCCATGGAGAATAAACAGGAAAGTAAACTAGTCTTTCAAGATTGGTTAGTTACAGTATAATCTCCCTTTAGTGAGAGTACTTGTGGCTATTTATATCTTATAGGGCTTAAAGTCTTTGAGTTGAGAACTTTGCAGTCAACAAACTCAATACCATCACAAGCTAATGCTGTACTAGAGTAGTGAATGGCAATAAAACGTGGGCAGGGCCCGAAAATAATACCATTTCTTCTGTCCAGATTTCTCATGATATGCCAAATACGGAAGTGTGGCAATGCTTTTCAGCAACTATAACGTGCTTCGAACAAAGTCTAAAAGAACTGTGGGCTAGCAAGAGATGAGCTGATTACGTGATCATTGTAATCATTTATGGGCCACTGAAGATCAAGGGCTTCTAATAAGTAATTCATTTCCTAAATTAAGGCTGTAATCTCTCAGCTGCTCCCTTTGCTATTGTGTCCCCCCCCCACTGCTCCCCTTATCTTTATTGCCCCTTTAGAAGCTTCCACACCAGTCATCTCCCCTGCTCCCTCCCCCCCCCAGCCCCCCACCGTCATTGGGCAGAAGATACAAAAGTCCAAGAGCACATACCACCAGGCTCAAGGACAGTTTCTATCCTGTTATTAGACTCATGAATGAACCCTCTTACAGTTACAGATGAACTGTTGCTCTCCCAATCTACCTCACCATGACGCTAGCACTGCTTGCACGTGAACCTTCTCTGTCACTGTCATGGTCTATTATGCATTCTGTTTTCCTTTTACTACCTGGATTTACTCATGCACAGAATGATCTGTCTGAATGGTATGCACCCAAAAACTTTTCAGTGTATCTTGTTAAATATATTAAGCTAATAAATGATCATATTAACCAATAAACCAATCATAAACCAGTGCATTGGCCCAAACACCCTGGTGTGACAGGAGGCAGGGTTTCTAAATACCTCCATCTCACCCGTCTCTCAGGTCCTCATCAAAGTTCAAGTCTTAGTCAAGTTTATTTTCATGTACAAGTGCAGAGAGAAACTTGCAGTCACATCGCAGGCATCCAGCATCGGGTAAGAAGCCTTCACAAGAAAAGTCTAAATTAAACATAAACCAAATACAGTTTTTACAAGAAAGAACACAATTAGAACGAAAAAGGAACAAGTCCACAGTAGTGCAAATTTTTCAAAGTGGTCACACTGTTGTACTGGCTTAGGGTTATGTCAGATCATTCGAAAACTGAGTGGTTGAAGGGAAGTATGTAATGAGCTCTCCGGGCCTGTGTGGGGCACTGGAGAGCATTGGGTTCCAAGGTTTTTAAGAGCACCTGAACTGGTAAATTCCTGTTTAACGAGAGTCCTTAAGAATTTAAAGTTCCTTGTATGTTTCTCGAGTGACGCACGCTTTGCAATGCAGTTTCGTGGTGCCTTCTGCTTAAGCTCGTTGAATTTATTTTCATCGGCTTGGGGATTCCATGTCACATGTATTATTTAAGCGGATGCCTGATTAGCACTAATCACGGGATCCTAGTTTTGAGAATGTAACTTCTCGAGGTGTCACTCGGGACAGCCATTGACATTTTTATGGAACATGAATGAAACTCTTGTCAACGTCTCTATATCAGAGTCTGTTGACCCTTTGCACCTGGGTTGCGATATTACCAGTGCACATAATGACAAAGTAACTGTTCTTGAGCCATCTCACGTGGCACTTCAGGCTTCCGCACCTCCGTGTCAGGTCGCTGAAGCAGGGACCCAATCACAGACCCAGTACTGTGCACACAGTGGTATTAATTGAGTAACAAATCCCAAGGTGCAAACAAAGTTGGTGTTAAAGTTCAGGTAGAGATCAAAACATCCAGAGAAATCCAAAAACCAGAATCGGGAAACAGGCAGAGTTGATAGATAGACAGGCAGAGTACAGATTCGAATGCTGGAAAGGTTCAGGAAAATTCACTGGCACAATCTGGCAACAAGCAGGTGAAAACACAGGACTGAAATACAAATACACTGGGCAATAAACAGCGAGGCAGATGATAGGTGGAGCACAATGAGACACAGGTGACAGCAATACAGGTAATAATGAGAAACAGGTGAGAGGTGGAGTACTCAGTAGTACAGGGGCTGGAGTAGAGCAGGAGCAGGGACAAGAGCACATGGCAATACAAAATCACAGACTGATGGCTGGGGGGAAAACACACAAAAAGACTGAGTTCAACTGGAGGTACTGACACTCCTGCCTGATGATAGCTGTTAGAAAATGACATGTCCCAGACAGCTTGGATCTTTGATAGTAGATGTTACCTTCTTGAGGCAGTGCCTTGTGTATATACTACCTGTGTTGGAGAGGGATGTGCCATGTTTTACTGGGCTGAGTCTACTTTACCTGAAGTTTCCTATGATACTATGTGTCTCCTGATGGCTGGTACTCCGAGCAAGCTGAAAATCCAAGTTGAGTGTCCGACCATTTTGGGAGGTCTGTTGAGAGATTCCTCCAAGACGAACTGGTCCATAGCCATGGTTTGGAGTTTGGAGGGTTGTGTACCTCAATAGCTCAGGAAGCTACGTTGGCTGAGTCAGGGCCCTGTGCCTTGGCTGTTGGTAGAGTCACCCAAGCCAAACAGGTCAACAGGTCGAGGCCAGACTAAAAGTGGTCCGCTGGTCCTCCAGGTTTGTGAGGTTCAGCTTAGGGCTAACAATCTTGACTAGTCAAAAAATATTGTTACAGAAACGGAAATGAAGAATCCTCCTACACAGAGGTGGAGGACCTTCCTTGTGCCCTAAACTCCAGGGGCATAATGGGCAGTAAGTATCTGAGACTGAATCACGCACAAACTAAAGAGAAGGAACAGGGCCATGATGTGCAGCTAAACAGGGAATTGGAGGAAAGTGAGTAATGGCTCAGTCACCCAGAACTGACGATGAGCAATTACTGCACAGCTAGAACAACAAATATATACCAAGTATAATTCTTTTTCTATTCATAGACCAACTAATATGTCTGTTGGCTTTGAAGTGCAATCAGATTGCGATTGTGTGTACTTTTACACATCAGAGTTGTAATTGGACAAGCGCCATCCAGTCTCACCAATATCCTCTGACTAGTTTCATCAACTTCCTCCCGACTACCCCTTCATTTTATGGTCATAAAGAGATACAGCAAGAAAATGGCCCATCTGTTCTGTGCCAGCCACCAAACACCCATTTCCACTAATGCTACGTTAACCCTATTCCCTTAATATTCCATCAACTTCCCCCACATTATATCTCTCATGCACACATTGGGGCCAACTTACAGTGGCCAATTAACCTGCAAACTTGCACACCTTTGGGATGTGGGAGGACACTGGGTCACTTGGAGGAAACCCACACCACCACAGGGAGCTCATGCCGACTCCATGCAGGTCAGGGTAGAACCTGGGTTTCTGGAGCTGTGAGCCAACAGGTCTACTAATTGCACCACTGTGCCGCTTTCCTGAACAGGACCTGGGTGTAGCCATTCAGCCCATGTACGCTGGCTCTCAGAATTACCCCATCAATCTTATTCCAACATATTTTCCAGCAACATTCTATCTCCTGGGTATCAACATCTCAGAGAATCCATTGTGGATCCAACACATTGATGCAATCATGAAGAACTTGGTTAGGAGTTTGAGGAGATGTCACTAAAGACTCTTACAAATAGATGTAGGTGAAGAGAATTCTGACCGGTTGCCTTACGGTCAGATATGGAGGCTCCGTTGCACAGCATTACAAGAGGCTGCAGAGGGATGTGGATGCAGCCAGATCCATCACAGGCACAACACTCCCCATCACTCAGGATATGTTTAAGATACTACCTCAAGATGCTGGCATCCATCACTAAGGACCCTCGCTATTTGGAACATGCCCTCTTCTCAATACTAGCATCAGGAACCTGAAGATACACACTCAATGGTTCAGAAACAGCTTCTCGCTCTCCACCATCAAAATTCAAAGTTTAAATTAATGTACGTGCATGTCACCACACAGTACCCTGAGATTCATTCACAAAAGAAGACAATCTGTGCAAATACCAACTAATAATAATAATCAAAATTAGGTAGTACTGAGAACATGAATTATAGAGTCCTTGAAAGTGAATCCATGGGTTGTGCAACCAGTTCAGAGTTGAGGTGAGTGAAGTTATCCACACTGGTTCAGGAGCCTGATGGTTGAAGGGTAATAATTGTCCCTGAATCTGGTGGTGTGGGTCCTAAAGCTCCTGTACCTCCTTCTCAATTACGGCAGCAAAAAAGAGAGCATGGACTGGATGCAGAAACATGAACTCGTGAACACTAACTTGCTATTCCCTTTGTTTTGCATGATTTATTTACTCTTGTGATTTTTAGTAATCTTTTGTCACTGCACTGGCACAAAACAACAAATTTCGTATCGTCTAGGCCAATGATAATGAGTCTGATTCTGTTTGTGATTCTGACTCTCACGTAGTAATTAATTCCACACTCTCCCCTCCCACCACCCCCAAGACAGTGTCCCTACCACCTATAACGAAAAGCATTGCCAGCTAAGTTGCCAGACTATATTTAGGATGTGGAGGAAACCAGAGCACACGGTCACAGAGAGAATATGCAGAATCTTCCCTTTTCAAAATTGAGGATTGGAACTGTGAGGAAATGGTTTCCTCTCATAGACTCTCCTCTGCTCTATTTTCCTCCTCTCTTCTCTCCCTTTCCTTTCTCTCAGCAGCTGCACCTCTTGCTCCTCTCCTTCTCTTGGCCCCTCCACACCAGGCTATCTCCACCTTAGTCCTCACCATTTGCTGCTTCCTCTGTGGCCCAGATCCCGAGGGGATTTGGTGAGGTGAGCTCACCAAGCATGCATGCCAAGAGTAGACAAAGCTGCCCTTGGATGTGGAGTTACTCGACACATGGCTTGATGGAGAAAAGCCAAAAGGAAGGGTCAGTGGGGGAAGGATTGAGTCTGTGGCACCTCTGGTAGAGCCACTGCCTCTCTGTTCTAGCAACCTAGGTTTGAACCTGACATCCAGTGCTGTCCGTTGGGACTTTGTGCACTCTTTGCTCTCTGGAATGTGGGAGGAAACTGGAGCACTTGGAGGAAACCTACATGGTCACAGGGATCCTTCCAGTGAAGGATGAAGATGCTCCTACCCTACAGGAAGTTGCTGGATTTAGATCCAAGGACAATGAAAAACTAACAATGTATTGTGCGCAGTTTTGGTGGTCACATTATGTGAAGGATATGACTGTGCTGGGGAGAATGTAGAGCAGATCTTTGCAACAACAAGTGAACATTCCTACCTCAAAGAGAAAGTCATTACTAAAGTATCCATGCATTATTCAGAACTGTGGAGAGGGGTGTCAGTCCAGGATGATTAGATGTGTGGCTATTGTAACCAAGCATAAAGATCCAAAGAATTTCCAAAAAGAATAGACAATACTCTGGTACAGGAACCTTGGTTGAGAAACACATGACTAAATCTCCAGTCATTCAAGAACTGTACTGTGACATCCCAATGGCTGTTAGCTGTCAACTACAACCATGAACTGGCTCCAATCGTCAATAGACATCGTTGGCTGACATGCATTCAATAGGCATTCCAGTTCCTCTTGCTATGTCTCTTTCCTTTTTCCTTGGCAATTATACCTGGACTTTGTGGTCTACAATAGTCTGGGGTCTTTCTGACTTTCATGACTCAGGTTATAATGGCAACAACATTGGCATTTAGAAAGGGTAAAGTCAGACACTTCAAAAGAGAATTTAACTTCATGAACATTGCTTTGAGGACCTAATCATGATACTTTTCATAGAGACAGAGAGATATACATCTTTATAAAACCCCACAGTGTAGTGGTCTTCCTCCAAGATCAACATACACATGGCTGCCTCCCAAGCCAAACTGAAGTTTGCAGAACCGAGTTTCAGAAAGGCAGTGAGACTGAATTTTTTAGGGTTTTGCCCTTCACTGGTTGAGCTTTGATGTAAGTAAATCTAGAGCCAGGGGAGCGGAAAGTCTATTTTGCAGAAGATTAATTATGGGGCTGTTCCAATCCAACTGCCGTAGATGGAGGGTTAAATCGAGCTGTTGAATATACTGGGAATGGGAAGCTGATACCAATAAACGGAGGACACCATTGTTATTACAAAACCATTAGGGAGAAAAGTCCAGGAAGCTTCCTAACTGGCCAGGTCTATTTGGGACGCCTGACTCACAGCCCTGCGGTTAAGATTTAACCCACGTTGGTGCCTCACTCAGCTTTGAGCCGATTTGGAATGAGCAATAGATTGCTGCCTCAACAACAATGTCCACATCCAAAAATAGATTTCAGCAATTCACATCGGTCAGATTTTAAGAGGTAATATTTATTGGTTGCCATTCCATCCCCACCCTGTCCCATCGGTCTGTGGCTTCCTGCACTGTTACACTGAGGCCCAGCATGAGCAGCACCTCATTGTATGTCTGGACATATTGTAGGAATCCAGACCCAATATTCAAATCTGTAATTTCAGGGAATTTTCTCTGTATCAGAACTGGCTAGTTCTATGGTGTGGTTATTCATTGGCAATATTAACACTTCTTTCCTCTCTCCACAGACACTGACTGATCTCCTGGGCACTTCCTGCAGCTCTGACCTATTCTGTACGGCTTTTAAATATCCTGTTATTTAATCATTCATTGAATGGCCTCTTGCTCACTCAATCCCCCTCTCCCCATCTCCCCTTCCCTCTCCCTTTCCCTCTCCACCCTTCCCCCTCTTTCCCTCTCCCCCCTTCCCACCTCCCCTGTACCTCTATCTCTGTCTCTCTCTCTCCCATCGCCACAATATCTTGGCCACTCCCCATCAGAGAAATCCTATCCCTCTTCTCTGTCTTCTCCCCAGCCTTTCTACAGTTTAAAACTAAATTGTGTTCTATCTTTCCCAGTGCTGTTGCAGGGTCTTCAGCCCAGAAACATTAACCATCTCTCTCTCTCTCTCCCCACTGATGCTGCCCGAGCTCTGACTGTTCTTAGCACTTTCTGCTGATATTTCAGATTCCTGCAGTTTTCTGATTTTAATTGTATTGTTTGGTCTTCCTGGCTGAAACTGCTGAGTAAGTAGTGCCCGGCTGCTGATTGGCTGCGGGTGGGAGTCATGACTACAAAACCTGGAACGGAGCAGGGACTGCCCGCTCTGAGAAGCGTAGTGACAGGGAAACCCCTGACGTTGATGGCAATATCACAGTAGGTGATGGTATTAGTGATGATGACAGATAGCAGTGGGACAGCTATGAGAGGGAAGAGAACTTTGAGCCTTTCATAATGTAATAAACCTCTATCAGGTTTCCCCTCAGCCTCTGACACACCAGAGAAAACAATTCATCTTTGTACAATCTCTCTTTTTAGCTAGCACTCTCTAATCAAGGCAGCATCTTGGTAAACTTCTTCTGCATTCCTCTCCAGACACATCCTTCTTGTAATACGACAACTAGAAGTTGTCCAACTGCAGCCTAACCAAAGTTTTATAGAGCTGAAGACCATTCAATCAATCCATAAAACCTACTACTCCCAAAGGAGAAGGAAACAGTGTTGCTTATATCATGGATTTATGGCTTTATGGTCTGGCCTTTGGCCAAACTCGAAGCCACAGCTGACATGTCCATTGAGGCACACAGGAGGGTAGACAGTACATCCGCAAGACTGTGGTTCTCTAGCAATGTGCCCCTGCTTCACCCCATTACCCTTCCATAACAACGGCCTGTGGAGAGATCCTAGGAAACAAAGGCCTCTCCTGTATTGGTCATTCACACAATCCAAAATTGTACAACGTTACCAGGTGGGCTGAGGAAAATATTCAAGGAGGTGTTTAAAGCTTCCTTGAAAAATTTTAGCATCCCCATTGGTTCCTGGGAATCTTCAGCTCATGACTCCTCAAAGTGGAGCAGGAATATTCGGGATAAAAACCCTGCGTCTATGCTTCACGAGAGCCCAGAGACCCACCTCCCAAGCTGTCCCAATTAGTCACCCTCTGTCCCACCTAAGGAAGAGTTTGGGTTTCCCACATTAGCCTCACAGGTTGCCATGGTAGCAAGTCACACTCAATCCTGAGGGAGCGCTGGAGAGAAAGCAGGTTCATTTCACAGCATGTGGCAGCTAGCTTTCTGTGATCTGAACACATGTCTTTGGACAGTAACTCCCAGCTACTGGGTAGAGTGTAGTGGACTCAGCCCAGTACATCATGGGCACATCTCTCCCCATCAATGATAGCATACCATGCACCAACTCGGTTTAGGACCCAGCAGTGAAACAGCAGAACACGCAACATAATCGCACACTTACAGTTCAGTACAAATAAAGAATAAAATTAAACTAAACTTTGGTGTCTGACTTTGAATGTACGTACGAATGTGGAGGGAAGGCAGTGGGTTAATTATGAGAATATACTCAAGTAGGCAGCATCCACCAGCACGTATCCCCACCATCTGAGCCATGTCATCTTCTTGCTAGCAGGAGATACGGAAACCTACAGTCCCTCACCACCCGCTTCAAGGGCAATTACTTCCCTTCCAACATTCTGTTCTTGAATCAACCTGTATGACACTAATCACTACCTCAGTATAGCAACATTATGACCACTTTGCACTACAACAGATCTCTTTTTTTTGTTTTAATTGTATTCATCCTTGTAAAAATTATGTATAATTTATGTTTAATTTATGTTTTCCTTGTGAATGCTGCTTATGTAATGATATGTGGTTAAGATGCTGCTGCAAGTAAGTTTTTCATTGCACCTGTGCATACATATACTGATGTATGTGACAATGACTTTCAGTTACCTGCTAATGCAAGCACTTACAACACCATTCCCACAGAGTTCAATGGGTCAGGCTGTGGTCTGACCAAGTCAAGTCAGCTCCTCAAGTTCAGGTCAGTTACAACTAAGTGCGTCCATTCTGTGGCGGGTTATAGGAAAGGGTCATGGGAAGGGTGAGGTGAGACAGGGAGGTAAATAAACTGCTTCAGAACATATGAGGACAGGAAGTGCAGCCAGTTGTATAAACACATGAACTTCCATCCTGATTTATAATGAAGGAGCAAATTAATAAATAAATAGTGGAGCTAACTGCAACTTTTGAGGAGCCTGGATTCTAACTCCCAAGCATTCTCACATGTCGTCATATGACTCTGAACTGAATGTTTACACTGACTTCAATATAATGAGAGGTTTCAAGGACTCCACAAGGCCAGAAACATTTAGCACACAGTGGGGAACAGGAAGCAGTCCAGGGGAGAGCACTGAGGTTAAAGAGGCAGATTTAAGGAAGGTTTTTTTTTCCTGAACAGCTGCTTGTCCAAGCTGAAGGAGATGAGACGTTTCTTCTGTTTCATGGCTAGAGGAGAGACAAAGATGCAGAGAAGGTTCCCGTGGTGTACTTAATATATCAGTAGTATTTGAGAATATTGTAAATATATCATTTGATTAAGCATTCTTTGTTGTTTACGTAATGCATTGCGGGTTATATGTAAAAGTACATGAATGACAGACGTCATCACGCTATCACATCATATGTGTGTGTCCAGCTAAAGTAAAGACAAAGCTAAGGCACGCATTCCCTGCTCCATGCTTTTGCTTTCAATTACTTTAATGGTTTGGAGTTACAAAACATAACAGTGGTGACGAGGAAGTTTTAAACAAACCTGAGACAACTACCTAGCTGTTGAAGCACAGTGAGATGTTAGACTTTTACAAAGAAGTGCAGGGAGAAATGGTTGAGTAAAAATACAGCACAACACATGCTTCTTTAGGAAGGGATAGACATGGTCGAGTTAAAAAAAAGGCAGAAAATGGATTAATTCATGGGTTCATAAACAATGAGTCCCATAGAATATAGAGTACCGGGTAATAATAATCTTAAATAAAAAAAGTGGAAATGACTGGCTTCATTGGAAAGACAGACACATTCAGTTGCACAGGAGATAACTGCAATATGTATAATGAGTGAATTGAGCAGCATTTTGAAGCGAATGAGATAGCCAAAGAGAAGCGAGGTACCAGTTTTGCTGAATGCATAGAGTAGAAGAGCATACAGTTTGCTTAAAAGTTTGACTGCTCCAACCAAACCTGCTAAAATGAGCATTGCTGATATTGTGGAAGTAATGCCAGAGCATTTAGAACCAAAGACATTGTTGTTTGCAGAACATTTTAGGTTTTGTTAAGTGGAATCAAAAGGAAGGGGAGTCTATTTCAGCGTACTTAGCTAAATTGAAGAAGCTGTCTGAGTATAATCAGTTCAGTGATGGACTTAATGATGATCATTTAGTTCAGGGCTTCTCAATCGGGATTCCACAAGAGGTTGCTAGGGGTTCCACAAGAGATTATGATTCAAAAAAACATCTTTATTTTAACTTTGCATGACACACGATGTTAGTGCTTACAAGGGTGGCCAGTAACCAAGCAGCCCCATTAGCAATCTCATTAGGGGTCTCTCAGCCCACTATGACAGTGCACAGTAAGACCGTGTTTATTTGGTTGAGTCCATTCTCAGTTTTTGATGCGACATTGGGGAGGCTGTTGATAATTGGTAAGTGCTATATTTAAAATTTATGAGAGGGAAAGAAGGAGATTTATTTCAAGAAGGGTAGGCTAAGCTTAGCTACCTGTTTTTTTTACAAGAAAGGTAGGCTAAAAATACATTCTGTACTCAAAAGAGCATTGACAATTATTTTTGGATTATTATATCTAAAACTTACTGATCACACTAATATACCGTGAGCTGTAGATATAGTAACTTTTACACAGGGACCTGAGGCCTGAAAATTATTTCAACGGTTCCTCCAGGGCAAAAAAAAACATTAAGAAAGTCTGGTTTAGTTTGTGGAATCTTACAAGAAAGCATTCAAAAATGACTCCTTACTGAAGCACAATTTACAATTAAATGAGCAGTTGCAATAGCTGTATCAATGGAAACAGCGGACAGAGACACAGTTGAGCTGCAGTCATGAATAAAAAGGAACGTGAACAAAACTGCAATGTCTGAACAGAAATGGACCTGGCCAAGCAAATTGTGTTGCCATTGTGACAGACAGACCAATGCAGGAGTAAAAGTGAAACTTTGAGAAAATGCAACAAAGTAGGGCATATACAAAGAGCTTGTCGGACAGACAAGAATACTGTAAATGGGAAGAGAAAAAGAAAAAAAAGTCAAGTTGCAGTTTCAAAAAGAGCACTAATCTGCATGCTTTTGATGAAAAATATGATAATGATGAGAGTGACACAGGACTGAGTAACCTCGAGATTTACATTTTTAAAACTAACAATAGACATGGCAAACTAATTAAAATGGAATTGGACTCTGGATTGGCTGTTTCAGTCATTCCACAAAGTGAGTGACTGGCATTTCAAAGATACCGAACTGAATATCCTAATATGGATATCCTACTAAGAGCTTATACTGGAATAAAGACAACCCCTGTGGGGATGACATTTGTAACAGCCAACAAGCCAAGCTGATAAAAATAGGAGGGTCAGCATTGTGGGGTTGTGAGTGTCTGAGACAAGTCCAACTTGATTGGAGATCCAGCCACCATTTACAGTACCTGCCACATCTCCAGCAATAGAGTCAACTGCTAGCAAATTAAGAAAAGTTTTGGATGATGCCACAGCAGTGTTCAAGTATGGCATGGAAAACTCAAGGGCTAAGTGCCAAATGAAAATGCCGCACCCAAGTTTTATAAACCCCATCTGATTCCTCAGGTTATCTGTGATAAAGTAGCCAGTGAGCTAGATTGCAGGGAGGCTGAAGGAATTCTTTCCAAGGTTGGGTGGAGCCCCTGGGCAATGCCAGTGATCCCAGTAGCCAAGAAGAATGGGTCTGTTATGGTCTATGGTGATTTTAAGGCCACCATCAATCCAATACTGAAAGTACATCAAAATCCCCTGCCCAGGATAGAGGGTAACTTTGTAAACCTTTCCAGAGGGAAACATTTCAGCAAAGTGGATTTAGCTGAGGCCTACCTACAGATGGAGATAGAAGAAGAGTTCAAAGTGCTTCTCACCATAAACACTCAAAAAGGGCTTTATCACTAAAATAAGCTTATTTTTTGAGTAGCACTCTTGCAGAAAGCTATGGACCAGGTGTTAACTCAGTGTCAGCAGATGACATCGCAGTTACCAGTAAGGATGACAAGCAATATCTCTGAAGTATCAAGACAGTGTAAAAAAAAAGATTATGGGCTCAGAGCACAATGTGGCAAGTGGGAATTCTTTTATCCAAGCATCACTTACTGTGGTCATGCCATTGACACACAAGGATTACACAACTGTGCTGAGAAAATTCAAGTAGTGTTGGATGCCCCAAGGTCAAAGAATGTGTCACATTTACAGTCTTTTTTTTAAGCATTTGTCAATTACTATAACAGGTTCCTGCCAAACATGGCTACTGTGCTTCACCCTTTGAACATTATTGCAGATTGGGAAGAAAAGGCAATGGACAAAGCAGTGTGAGGTGGTTTTCCAAAAGGTAGAGGGAATGGTCACATCAGACACTGTACTCACACATTATGATTCACATTGTCCAGTGAAGCTTGCCTATGATGCCTCACCTTATGGTATAGGTGCAATCATGTCACATGTACTATCGGTGGAAGTGGACGTCCCATAGCCTTTGCATCCCGTTTCCCTACCGCTGCAGAGAAAAAATTACGGTACACGCAGATTGACAGAGAGACCTTAAGTCTGGTTTGACGTGTAAAGCGCTTCAACCAATACTTGGGTGGGAGAGAGTTTACCCTTGTACTGATCATCAACCACCAGTGTCCGTTTTCAATCCACAGAAGGGTGCTCCACTAACAGTAACAGCCCAAATGCAGAAATGAGCCCTGTTCCTTGGAGGACACAATTACAAGACCGAATTGAAGAAGACAACTAACCATGGAAATGCTGATGGGCCGTCCCATTTGGAAAAGGAAATAACTGAAAAAGTTAGAAAAGAGGACACTCCTTGATGCACTCACCTTAATGCAAATCATAAGTCCCCCATTACATAGCCACTGCCTCACCTGCTAAGCAGGGTGATACTGCCCAACCCCGTCAAGAAAGAAATCCCCCATAGCAATTAAATCTTAAACCTGAATGGGACAATTTAAAAACTTACTATGCTGTGAATGTGTATATAGTAGATATATGGTAGCAGACTGTGTAAATACACTACATCTATATCTATCTTTCTCTCTCCATATTTATACACATATAGATGACTGGAAAGCAAACATTACATATTTGAATTGAGTTGCATTCTATATTGATTTGGAGTTTATAGCTAAACAAGGATGAATGTTGTGTATTTAACAGGAAAGGTACGTCACATCCAGAGTTCCTCCAGTTAGTGGACAATTTCCCTCCACGCTTCTCTGACGTAGGGGGGAACCACATATGAAGCAAGTTACAGCAGTGGTTTGCCATTGCCTTCTGCCAGATGAGTTTCCAAAGAGATCACCAGCTCGTAACCCAGCACGGATGGAAAACGTGCAGGGGAGCTGGCTGGATTCGAACTCGGGACCTTTCATCCCGAAGTCCAGCGCTGATGCCATCACAGCAGCAGCTGGGTCTGTGTATTTAATATTTCAGTAATATTTGACTAATATTGTAAATTTATTGTTTGATTAAGCATTGTTTGTTGTGTACATAATGCATTTCAGGTTATATGTTAAAGTACATGAGTGGCATATGTCTTCATGGCATTAAAGTAAAAATGAAACTAAGGCATGCATTCCTGGCTCTGTGTTTTTGCTTTCAATTAGTTTTATGTTTTGGAGTTACAAAACATTACTGTTCTCATGCCTATTGCAGGGAAATATGCTCTGGGATTATAATGAACAGGTAATATCAGGTCAAAGACCCTTTGACAGAACCAGACTTTGTGAGTGTTTCCAGTCCTTTCTGTTTGCTTTTAAGATTTCTGATGCCTGCAGTGCTTTGGTTTTCACTTGCTCTGGAATTGCCATGGCTGGGTTACATAGAGCACAGTAACACAACTCAGGAACTGGCCTTTTGGCCCATCAAGTCAGCACTGAACATAATGTTAAATTGAACTAAATCACTTCTGCCTGCATGTGATCCATATCCTGCTGTCCCTACATATTCGTGTGTACTTAACAGCTCTTAAATGACACATTTGTATCTGCTTCTACCACCAAGCCTATTCCACACATCTACCACCTCCAAACAACCTCCGCACACATCTCCTTCACATATCCTCCACCCTCACCCAGATTCTGACTGTTTACCCTATCCATGCCTGTCATAATCCTCATGAGTCAGAGTAATACAGCACAGAAACAGGCCCTTTGGCCCCATTGATCCACTGCAAATTCAGCATTTTTCCTGCTAGTCTCAATGGCCCATATTCAGTAAATAACGCTCCAACACCTTCCCCTCAAAAGCTTCAGTTGGACCCACCTTGACCATTTCCTCTGGCAGCTTATTCCAGATCCTCACTTCCCTCTGTATAAAAAAGTTACCTCCCAGGTGCCTTAAATCACTCCCCCTTTTATCTGTGCTCTCCAGGTCCAGACTCTAACCTTGGGAAAGAGACTGACTGTCCACATTATTTTATAAATTTCTACAAGGTTATTCCTCATTCACCTGAGCTCTAGCATGACCAAACCTTTTCTATAATTCAGACCTTTAGTCCAAGCAGCACCCCTGTAAGTCTCTCCTGCTCCAGCTTGACAATGTCTTTTGTACAAAGACAACCACAACTGTACACAATACTCCGAGTGTGACCTCACCAATGTAATGTCCCTAGTCCTAAATCTGATGCGCTGAAGGAACAGCAGGAACACTTGTATTCCAGGGTCCCTCTGATCTCCAATACTCTCCAGTACACTACTGGTCACTGTACATCTTGCCCTGGCTTGATTGTTCAAAGTGCATCACTTCACACTGATCTAAGTTGACATCCATTTGCCATTTCTCATTCCATCTCTTTATCAAGGTTGTTTCACAATTCATTTTCAACACAGCCCCCTAATTTGGTGTCATCTTCAAATATGTTAATTGTGCCATGTACATCTATATCCACGTCATTTGCATACAAAAATGAATAACAATGGTCCCAACACTGATGCCTGGGGAGCCCCACTAGTCACAGTGCTCCAGATACAGAATTGACTGTCAACCATTACCCTCTGCTTCCTATTACTGAGCCAATTATAAATCCATCTCCATAGCATCCCCTGAATTCCATGCAACCTAACTTTCCAGATCGAACAGGACTTAGTCAAAGGCCTTACAAAAGTCCATTTAGACAACGTCCTATCTGCTACCTTCATCTTTCCTGAGTTACCTCTTCAAGAAACCCCACAAGATTTGCCAGACATGACCTCTTATGCACTAAATCATCCTGATTATTCATGGTCAGGACTTGACTGTCCAAATAGTGGTAGATCTTATCCCTCAGAATTCACACCAGTAACTTCCCTAAAAGTAAAGTCAGGCTTGCCAGCTTGTAGTTCCCTATCCTGGCCTTGCTATAATTCAGATCTTTAGTCCAGGCAGCACCTCTATCCTTGAACAATGGAAAAATCAAACCACCCTCTAGCAAATATCTGTCACAATGGGTGCTGGAAACAGACCCAAATGCAAGACACAGACACTGAAGTACAAGGAATAGGACTTGACTAGAGTGGGAACATGACAGGATTCAGACCAGGAGCAGGTACAAGAATGCAGACTTGGGCTAGGGAAAGTGGGACCAGGACTAGGAACCATGGACTAGGAGACAAGGCTTGAACTCCGAGCCCGAGACTGGACAAGGATCCAGAACCTGGGTCTTGCCTCAGGCTTGGACCCCAGAACCAAGCAAGGACACAACATGGCTTGAGGCTGGGGTCTTGGGTCTTGGAGCTTGGCTGCGGGATCGTCGAGGCTTGGGCTCTCCGAGCTTGGCTGCGGGATCGTCGAGGCTTGGGCTCTCCGAGCTTGGCTGCGGGATCGTCGAGGCTTGGGCTCTCCGAGCTTGGCTGCGGGATCGTCGAGGCTTGGGCTCTCCGAGCTTGGCTGCGGGATCGTCGAGGCTTGGGCTCTCCGAGCTTGGCTGCGGGATCGTCGAGGCTTGGGCTCTCCGAGCTTGGCTGCGGGATCGTCGAGGCTTGGGCTCTCCGAGCTTGGCTGCGGGATCGTCGAGGCTTGGGCTCTCCGAGCTTGGCTGCGGGATCGTCGAGGCTTGGGCTCTCCGAGCTTGGCTGCGGGATCGTCGAGGCTTGGGCTCTCCGAGCTTGGCTGCGGGATCGTCGAGGCTTGGGCTCTCCGAGCTTGGCTGCGGGATCGTCGAGGCTTGGGCTCTCCGAGCTTGGCTGCGGGATCGTCGAGGCTTGGGCTCTCCGAGCTTGGCTGCGGGATCGTCGAGGCTTGGGCTCTCCGAGCTTGGCTGCGGGATCGTCGAGGCTTGGGCTCTCCGAGCTTGGCTGCGGGATCGTCGAGGCTTGGGCTCTCCGAGCTTGGCTGCGGGATCGTCGAGGCTTGGGCTCTCCGAGCTCAGAGGCAGACTGGGAACTAAACATCAACATAGAGCCAGGACTTATCCTAAGACAAGCCAGGACTCAACTTCTCCACACCAAAGTAGGACAGGTCTATCTGTTGGGTAACAGCAGGACAGCCAGATTTACTCAACAGAGGCAAGGGCAAGACAAGACAAACACCAAAGAAAAACAGACAGTTCCATCTCTGCTCCAAGGTAGCTCCAAGTCTCAGTTCAGCCAGCAACTTCAGCAGGCTACTGAAATAGCCACTCAGCTGGCCCAGGAAACAGCCAAATCCATACCACAAAGACAGCTCCAACTACTAACAGCAAGGCCCCATGAGGGAATGGTTTCCCCAACACAGCCTAAAGATGGCAATTGGTTGCTCTAGCCTTCCACCAGCAGGTTGCTCCAAAGGGGACTAACAAGACAAACCAGCAGCCCACACTCAATCCCAAGGCTACTTATATTGCAAGCCCAAAGATGGGAATCAGGTGCCTTTGATTTAGTCAAACAAGGGACAGCTGGAAGACCCGGAGTCCTGAGTCTATGGACCGGACCTTGGGTTCAGGTTGGGCTGGAAGCACCTGAGATGACTGCTCCCATGGCAAGTATAGTTTCTCCACGGAGAAGCACTTGGACAAATATACTGTGGGTGAGCTGGAGACATGAGTTGAAGGCAGGAAATTGGAAATGAATTGATGAGTACTCGGTCAGCATAGACTCATTGGACCAAAGGACCTACATTTATGCTGCATTTTCCAATGACTCTATGATTGCATGGTCTGGACTGGTGGAGGGGGTTGAAGTCCATAGTTCCCTGAAAGAACCAACAACCCTTGGCTATAGAGTAAAGAAGGCCTATGGGCTGATTGCCCAGTTCGAGGCATAGAACTGGGAGATTATGCTGCAACTCTACAAAACATTGGCTGGAGGCACACTTAGAGTATTGTGTGCAGTTCTAGTCACCGCACCATCAGAAGAATACTGTTGCACATGAGAGGGTGCAGAGGAGAATCGCCGAGATGTTGATTTCAGTTATAGGCAGAAATTGGATAAACTGGGCTTGTTTTCACTAGAGTGAAGGAAGCTGACAGGTGACCTGCCAGAAAGAAATACAATTATGAAAGGCATACATAGAGCAGTTAGCCAAAATTTTGTTTTTCAATGGCAGGGGTATCAAAAACTTGGGGGTTTAATGGAAGAGGAGTATTAGAGTTTTAAAGGGATCCTGAGGGGTAACACGCACAATTTGCTGGAAGAACTCAGCACGTTAGGCAGCACCCATGGACTTGTCTGACCATTTGAGCTCCTCCAGCATTTAGTGTGTGTTGCTCAGGATCTCCAGCATCTGCAGAATCTCTCGTGTCTCCATTTTATAAGTTGTTTTTACACAGAAAATGGTTGCGACCTGGAACATGTTGCCAGAGGAGAAGGTGGAATCAGACACAAAAACTATGTTCAAGAGACATTTAGGCAGACTCTTAAATAGGCAAGGCATAGAAGATTGTGGTCATAATGTGGATAAATGTGATTAGTGTGAATGGATATAAAGGTCGGCATGGAGGTGATGGGCTGAAGGGCCTTTTCTGTGTTATACAATTCAGGTTCTGGTTTAAATATCTGAGTTAACTTCAGGATGAGTTTTAGCTATCGGTCCAGATGGAGCTGCATCGTTCCATGAAGAGAACAAGTCTAAAGCCACAGTAGCCTTACAATCATTCTAATATGGTGGCTCCTGAAATCTGCCCAAGAATAATGGCTCAGGCCCACCTTCGCAAGGGTTGTCATGGAATGATAATAGATGCTGGCCTTGCCAGAAGAGTCTAGTTGCTGAAAATAAATCAGTAAGTATTGTCTGAAGATGAACTTTGGAGATCTAATTGACCCACACCAAGCACCATACCCTGAGTATCACTGAAATCAATCCAGTCCAGGTGATCATTTTGACTTGAAACACCAACTGTCCATCTTCCCCACACAGGTGCCGCCTGACCTGATGAGTTCCTCTGGTTGTTCGTTTGTTACTCTGGACTTCATCATCTGCAGTCTCGTGTGTACAAAAGTTGACCCTTGTTCCTGAATTTAGGGATGTGCTTTTAGTTGGAAATGGTTAAAGGAACACTTTTAGTTAAGACCATCTTATTCAGGTAGTACATCATCATTTTCTTCTTCTGTTAATTGGCTGAGGAATCCAAGTCTGTTAGCTTTCAGCTTAACCATCCTTGGTTTCAGCTCCAAATGGACTTGCCTTTCCCTCTTCAGCCTCCTCTACCCTGCTCACCACTCCGACATGGAGGAGATGATTACTCCTGGATTTATTCACCTCTTTGTTGGCACCCAGGTCTTCAACCATTTGAGTCTTTGTCTCAGGAAACCCCTCCATCAATCAACTACCCCTCCCTTCTCTTGTGAGATGGTGCTTAACACCACCCGGCATGTAGAACTGGGCCACCAAAGGGACAAAACCCTGGGGCATCATAAACACATACTCAAAGCCACATAGCCAGAAATACAAATATGCAGAAATACCCACAAACATATGCTCACATTAGTCTGATGTTCATAATGCAGCATTTCTTGGGCTTTACTCTCCCTTTGTCAAAGTTTCAGCAGGCTATTAACGCTGGTGGTGAACAGGACAGAGGACTCATTACCAACACATATATGGACATCCTCATGTGCACTCACATACGTACACATCCACATATGCAATTTCACATACACGCACATTCATGTACGTCATATACACACACATGGACAAATGCGTACATATACAGTCACAGCCCTGTTCTCTCTCACGCACACACACACAAACAAATACTCATGCTCTCACACACACACACACACACACACATCAAGTCAGAGGGAGGTGAACATTTTTTCAGCTGCAGCTGATTTTGGCAGGGGATCAGTTCATTTCATCATTTTCAATCATTCCTGCCTCCTGGGTAATTGTGTGTCTGAATCAGCAAATACAAAAGAACACTGTTCATCCCATCCTTCCCTCATCAACCCGCTCCTTCTCCCCCACACTCTGTCCTTGGCTTTGAGAGATGAAAGAAGTCAACTGTTGGAGAAATCACTTTACCTCAGCCTGTAGCTGGATTTCTGCTGCTTTATTTCCAGCCAGATCCCAGTATTGGATCCCTGCTATTCGCCTTTAGGAGAGGTAAAGAATCGGAGAGAAGTGATTTAAGCCGGGGAGGTCAGTGCCCAGACTGAGAGCTTGGACTGGCAGTGGGTGTCAACAGAGATTGGGATGAATACTGTCACCATCAGATCAAGGTCACCCTTGGTATAAACACCAGGTTAGAGGTGGTAGGTCTAAGAGGAAGTAAGAGCAGACCAGGATGGATTCACCGATCCCTCGCTAAGAGACTGCACTGGGAGCATTGTGAGTGGTACTGAGCCCCTCACTATAGGAAGAATGCAATTAGGCTGGAAAGGAAGCAGAAAAGATGTTGTCGGGACTGGAGGGCTTGAATTATAAAGGGGAAAGGTTTAATAGAAACCTGAGGGCCAATGTTTCCACACAGAGGATGGTGGCTGTAAGAAACAAGCTGCCAGAGGAAGTGGTAGAGGCAGGTTCAATTACAATATCTATATGACTCTGTATGCCAAGCACAGGTAAGCAGCTTGATCAGCATGAACAGGCTAGAGGGCCTGTTTCTGTGCAGTACAACACTTTGCCTCTGTGACTCAACCCAAGTGGAATCGAGTGCAGCACCAGTTCGTTACAAAGGCTACGAACATCCATCCTGTCCCTAAAGATCTACTGCCTCTAGTCTGGTGTTTCTACCAAGGCTGAGCCTGATCTGTGCCTACACCCACAGGATGGGATGGTGGCAGCATGCTACTCATTCACTCCAACCTGTGATCATACCCCCTGCCAGTCGAAGCTCTCAGTCTGGAGGAGAAACAACTATATTACCTGGAATAGAGACAGCTCAAGGGTGACTACATGACTACATTTACGCTTTCAGGATTTCAAAGGGAGGGAATCTTTACTTTTGAATTTAGGTCACAACCTTAATATCAGGCCCAGAACATTTAACAGAGATTAGCAGAGAAGTGCATGTTGAACTCTCTCCCACTTGAAACAAATTAATTTGATCAAGGTATTAAATAATAAAAATAGAAAATGCTGGAGGTTCTCAGCAGGTCAAGCAGCATATGTGGAATGACATGGTTAACATTTTGGTTTGGTGAACTTTTACAAGTGGGAAAATGGACAGGGAGGGAAAGGGATGGAGAAAGCAGAACAATACTCACAATAGAGGTTAAGTCAACAGTTCAGGTGCAAAAAGGGCAAGAAAATTCACAGAGTCGTGCGGCACAGAAACAAGTTCTTCGGTCCACCACACCCATTCCAACCCTTCCCTTTTCTGCAACTTAAAATGGGCTCATTTCCTCATTTTTCCAGTCCTGATAAAGGGCCTGATCCTGAAACATTGATTGTGTTTCCCCTTCACAGACCTGCGCAGAGATTTAAGATAGAGCACAGAAAGTAGAACAGGAAAGTAGAAAGCAGCAAAGTACAGGCCCTTCATTCCACAAGCAATCTAACCCTTCCTTCCTACACAGCCCATAACCTTCATTTTTCTTTCATCCACGTGTCTCGTATCATTCTCTGGCTTTATTTCCGATACCCAGCAACCGTAGGGCTTTTCTCTGCAGAATGTGTGAGTATGATAGAGTGTCTGAGTCATACAGCACAGAGATAAGCCTTTTGCCCATCATGTCCATGCCAGCCATTTTGCTCATCTACACTATTCCCATTTTGCCTGTTCATATGCCTGTCTAGATGCCTCTCAGACACAATAGTATTACCTGATTCCACCAGCTCCTCTGGCAGTGATTTCAGATAGCCAACACTCTGTGTGTAGAACTTTTTCCTCAGACCCCTTTCAGACCCCCTTCCTCTCACCTTAAACATGCATTGTTTTTGATAACCCAACCATGGGGAAAATGCTGTGATTGTCTATACCTCTCACTGCCTTATAAATGTCTCTCAAATCACCCCTCAATCTCCTTTGCTCTTGGAAAAACAAACCCAGTCTGTCTAACCTCTGGAGACACTGAGCTAAGGGAGAGGGGGGATTTGAGGTTATAGGGAAATGTTGAACTTTATTTCATGGAGAAGAGGAGACTGGAATGTGACCTTACAGAGGTGTATAAAACTTAAAATAAGTTAAATTATAATGAATTTCTAAGCAATGCAATGAAGAGCATTTGTTCAGCTCTTCTCCAAAGACCAGGAAACTTTGTATGACTGTGCAGCCACATACCACAAAAGCCAACATTTTTGAAAAGCATTTTTGCTTCATCATTCTGAATTTTGATAATTTCCTCTTGCAGGCTCTTCCACCTTGCAAATAAATAGGTTAATTACCCAGTCCAGAATTTCCAAGTTTGTTCAAGTACTTAAATCGATTCTGAAAATCCTTCTTCAGTGACTGTAGGTGTAAGCAGTACTCTTGCAGCTATCTTTGAAGGAGAGTGCTATATTTCCCATACGGGGAAACTGTGAGAACATTCTTCTCCCTAAGTTTTACTTATATATTTCTAATTTTCCAATAAAAGTGGACACTGCACTTTTGCCTGGATTAGATCAGAATTCTCACCCGGCAGTTTCAAATTTAGAATGTTCATTTTGTCATACAGATTGGCGAAGTATGCCACATATTCATGTAGAAGTTCAGCCTTGCTCCCCAAACTCTTTTTGACTTAGAGCAAAAAATTAATCACAGTGTCAAAAAGATCAAAGCAACGTTTTAAACTGCATCCTTTTGACAGCCAACAGACTTCAGCGAGAAAAAGCAATGATACTCTTCATCATTATCTTGGTACAACTGGTGAAATATTCTGCTATTTAATGGATCAGCTTTAATTTTGTTGATAGCAGTTATTAAGAGAGTTGCTAGTTGAGATTTTTGGCTGCAAGATGTTGATGATGAATTATGCAATGGATTGCAAACAGACTTAGAATTTCTTTTCTCATAAATGCTACTAAACTAGTATGGCGAGCTGTCATATATGGTGCTCTATCTGCTGCACAAGAAATCATGTTTCTAATTGAAATATTTTTATCCTTAATGTATGTTTTGAGCTTGTCTTAGATTGATTTTCCATTGGTATTTGTTTTCCATTTTTTACAAAAGAGAATTATCATTTTAGTGTTATCTGGCTTTATAATCACTTATATTAATTTTAATTATAACAATGTATTCCCAATAACTCTGTACTACTACCATGTTATGTTTATTTCTATGAAATTAATAAAAAGATTGAAAAAGAAAGAAAGAAAGAAAAGAGAATTTTTTCATAAACTTTTCCATTTTTGATCAACCATACATATGGCATTAGCAATGCCTCATTGTCTCACACAGTTGGCTTTTCGAGTTGCATCCCAAATTCTGTTTATGTAGCTCTGTGCACAGTTGATTCCCAATGTCTTTACTCATTTGATCAATACAATGAGCTACAGAGTTATTACTCAGAGGAATTGATTTTAAAATATGGGTATCCATTTTGAGTACAGTGGTGAGCACTTCTGATACAGCAGGCATTATTAATTTTTCACCAATTGTATGAGATGGTCCACACTGCTACTATTTTGGAAATGTTATAAAAAGCAACAAGACCACTATCAAGGTAACTTTTAGCTTTCTTGGCAAATGACTCGATTGTGCAACGCTTTTCAAATGCTTTTTTCAACTTCTGGAACTGAGTAATACCATAAGTTGCCTCTTCAGAGTGTCTTTTTATGGAAGTGGTCCTGCAATCTTGATAGATTCAGGGCTTCATTAGACAGTACAGTATTACAAATAGGACACTTGGGGCATCTCTGATCTGACAGGAACAGAATAAAACCATATTCCAGGTATGTGACATTGTATTGACGCATTTTCTGTAGTTTGTGTATCTTAGCAGGATTAGAGTTCAAGGCTTCACAACTTCAGACTCATAGCACCGTATGTATTTATCCATCAATAACAGGGCTAAATTAAAATAAAAAATTAACACAAAGTGGGAATACCTATCGGATGTCGACAACAGCAGTAAGTTGACACGGTTGGAATGATGGTAGCGGCATGTAAAAGAATGGTGAAGCGAAGATGAAGATGATCACAACGGTGAAAATTACATTGACAAGGATTCAGATTTGAATCTGAATGTTAGTCGGTATAGAGCTGGTGTTTGGCAAGCTACCTTTATACTATTCCAGTTAGCATGATTGACCAACCATGTAACGTCTCATAATCCCCAAAAATGGTCTTGATCACACATATGAAGACAAGGCTGCTTTGAACACCTCAAGAGGAATTCGCGGGGTCGGCAGGTTCACTGATTGGCTCTATTTGGTTCCGGCCAGCACTGTACCTTTGCACAATCTGTTTTCCGTAGATCTGTACAGAAAGTTGAGAGGGTGCACTTGACTTACCAACTGTTAAATTTCATGAACTCGTTCCATGCTGTGAGTCAAGGGGAACTGTTGGGCATCCTGGTTGCTAATTTATGCATCCCCAATAATGTCTGCTTGGTTGGTAAGGTCAGATAAGATTGTTGAGTTTCAGACGTGCTGTGGTGACCAGTGCTCACCGCCTGCAGAGCTGTGGTTCTTCTTGTGTTCCAGTGCCTCATCGTTGCTTTTGGAATTGTCTGCTCTACTAACGGTTGGTCACATCTTGTGCCTCAAATTAGGGTATTACTTACCATCCTGTGGAAGAATCTCTATCACCCCTGATGACTTCTACTTCCCCCTAATGCCTCCTTAGGACATGGAGCCACCTCCTTGGAAGGGGTGGTACCACCCCCATAGAGAAATCACTGGTTTAGAAGATTGTGGGGCAAACACTGGCGTATGGGGGTAGCTTGGATGAGCATCTTGGTGAGCATGGACCAGTTGTGCAAAAGAGCCTGTTTCATTCCAGGAATCAAAAGCTTAACCTATGAGGAGCATTTGACTTCTCTAGACCTCTACTTGATGGAGTTGAGAAGGACAAGGGGAGATCTCATTGAAACCTACTGGACACTAAAATGCCTGAATACAGTGGATAATATTTCCATAAATAGGAGAGTCTTGGATATCCCTTTTAACCTGATATGAGGAGGAATTTCTTCAACCAGAGGTTTGGGAATCTGTGGAATTCATTGTTTCAGAAGAGTCTGAAGGCATTGCTAGTCATTGGGTGTATTTAAGGTAGAGATTGATAGGTCCTTGATTGGTGAGTGGGTGAAGGGTTACAGGGAGAAGGTAGGACAATGGAGTTGAAATTTAAAAAATCAACCATGACTGAATGGTGGAACAGACATCATGGACGAAATGGCTGAAGTCCTTCAGCCCACCAAGTCTGCTCACCATCAGCCATCTACTTACACTGTTCCTATTTTATTCTCCTTGTGTTCTCATCAGCTACCCTATATTCTACCTCCAACCCCATACAAGACCATAAAATATAGGAGCAGGATTAGGACATTTGGTCCATCGGGTCTGGTCTGCCATTTCATCATGGCTGATCCAATTTTTCTCTCAGGCCCAATCTCCTGCCTCCTCCCCGTATCCCTTCATGCCCTGACCAATCAAGAATCTATCAACCTCTGCCTTAACTATACTTAAAAACTTGGCCACCACAGATGCCTGTGGCAATGAATTCCACAGATTCACCACCCTCTGGTGAAAGAAATTCTACCACCTGCCTTCCAGTAGGAGCTACGTTCAGTAGCCTATTACTGAACAAAGCGCATGTCTTTGGGAGGTGGGAGGAAACTGCAACACTCAGAAGAAACGTGTGTCGCTGCAGGGAGAAAGTGAAGACTCCATGCAATCTTGTACAGAGGTGGGGATTGAGCCTGAGTTGCTGGGACTGAGACAGCAGCTCTAGCAAATGTGCCACTGACCTATCCCCGTGTTCGTAACTGTATCCTCAATGCCGAGTAGTACTGGAAGCACATTGATTACTCCTTCTGTGAGTTGACCTCTTTTAACCTCTTTGACTACTCTAACAATGTTGTCCTTTTACAGTGCGCAGTAATCTTAGTTATGTCATAACATCATTCAATAATTTAAGGTAACTGGATCAAGGTGAGTGTAAGAGTACATGAACTTACTGCTTGAAAGGATAATGGAGAGAGAGAGCAAGAATGTCACTGTATTCAAACAGTACCTACTGTGCCACGTATCAGACAATCTACAGAAATGGTGGTCCATGTGACATCATACTGAGCTATCTGTGTACTCCCTTGATTCTCTTGAGAATATATTTTCTTATATAAGCAGATTACTATTCACTATAATTGTAGGCTATTCAGGACACTACACTTTAGGAAGGATGCAATTAAGCAGGAGAGGGTGCACAAAAGATTCACAAAGATATTTCTAGCACTGAATATCTGGAGTTATGAAGACCCATTGGATAGGTTTGGCCCATTTTAGAGTCATAGTGTTATACAGTCATACAACATAGAAACAGGCCAAATAATACCGACAAACATTCTCATCTAAACTGGTTCCACTTGCTGGCATTTAGTCTGCTAAAACTTTCTTATCCACATACCTGTCCAAATATCTTCTAAGTGCTGTTAATGTACCTGGTTCAATCACTTCCTCTTTTTTTGGGTGTAGAGGTTACTGCTCAGGTTCCTATTAGATGTCTCGCCTCTCACCCTCCTCCTACATCCTCCAGTTCTTTAGTCCCTAACCTGTGAAAAAGATATGTTTTCACCCTATCACTCATAATTTTATGCACTTCTGTAAAATCACCCTTTATTCTCTGTGCTCTGTTGAATAAAGACTTTGCCTGCTTTATCTCTCCCTATACCTCAGTCCCTCAAGTCTCAGTCCTCTACCCTCTTTCCAGTTTAGTAATATCTTTTCTACAGCAGTGTGACTCAAACAGAACACATTACTTCAAAGCAACACACACAAAATGCTGAAAGAACTCAGCAGGTCAGGCAGCATCCTCCGGCGTTTTGTGTGTGTTGCTCTAGATTTCTAGCTTCTGCAGAATGTTTACAGTAGACCTCTCACCAATTGCTGGTGAACTCCCGCAGTCGCTGGCCTCTAATCCTAGGGAGAAGGAGTGACCTTGCAGAAGCATATAAAATTATAAAGCCATAGATAGGGTAGAGAGTCATTCTTTTTCCTGGACTATGGTTGTGTAAGACTAGAGGGCATAGATTAAAGGTGAGGGAGGAAAGATTTAAAAGGGACCTGATGGGCAAGGGTGGCTGGTATGTGGAATGAGCTGCTAGAGGAGGTGGTAGAGGTGGGTACAATGTCTCCAAGCTATCGAGCAATACAGCAAGGATACAGGCCCTTCAGCCCAAGCAGACCCTGCTGACCCCAGTGCCCACCTAGCTAGTCCCATTTTCTTGTGTTCAGCCTGTAGCCTGCTTAGCCCCACCCTTCCATGTACCAATCCAAGTGCTTCTTACATGACACTATTGTACCTGCCCCAGCCACTTCCTCTGGCTGCTCATTCCATATACTCACCACCCGCTGGGTGAAAAAGTCACCCCCTCAGGTCACTTTTGAATCTTTCTCCTCTCACCCTGAACCTATGCCCCCTGGTTTTGGACTCCCTTTTCTTTGGAAAAAGACTATATCCATCCACCTTATCTATGCCTCTTACAATTTGAAGCATTTCGATAAGGTCACCCCCCACCATTCCCCTATGTTCTAAGGAAAAAAGACTTAGCCTGGCCAGCCTCTCGCTAAGCTTCAGGCCCCCTAGCTTTTAACTACACATATAGTTCCCTCTGTTAGATGACACTCCCTAGTGACCTACTACTCATAGTAAAAGACTTACACTGGTTTGACTTGCCAAAGTAGGTAACATCACACTTACTCGTATGAAATCCATTTGCCACTCTTCAGCCCACTTCACGATCAGAATCAGAATCAAGTTTAGTACCAGGGGCACACGGTAGGTCACGAAATTTGCCAATTTGTTAACTGATCAAGATCCCCCTGTAATCTACGATAACTTTCTTCACTATCAACACCACCTCATTTCATGTGATTCCACAAACTCACTGATCAAGCCTTTATATCAAGGGTCCCAACGCTGACTCCTGCAGCACACCACTTGGTCATCAGCCTCCGTTCTAAAAACAGCCTTCAGCCACTGCCCTTCGCTCCCGACCACTGGGTCAATTTTGAATCCACCAAATTAGTGCTCCCTTGATTGCCATATGTCCATGATAATAAATCTGATCGCAATTCTGTTTACCATGGGCACCTCGTTCTTCTAGCTCCTTCGCCTTCACTCCTGATACCGCAGTCTCCTATTACTCAGTATTTTCACTCCCTTCCCCCACCAGGTTTCAACTGCAATCACACCATCTACCCACTCAGTCCCCTACCCCCTCCCCTGTCTTCACTGCTTCCACCCATGTCCATCTCTCCCTTTGGTTCCACTCACCACCAGCCGTATCCATCAGATTCCATTATCTGCAGCCTCCAAATCCCAGTCTCTATCAGTATCTCCACTCTTTCTCTCCCCGCCAGCTCCCATTTATCAACCCCTCCTCTCTCGAACCTACATATCGCCCGCCACCTCCTGCTCGCCCCTCGCCGCTCCTCTTTTAAAGTGCTTTCTCCTCTTTACCCTCTCAGTCACGGTGCAGGGCGCTGCCCGGAAACATCAGCGAGAGTGATGAGGTGTCTGGAAGGGAACGCGGCTGACTGGCGTATGCCAGGCTGCAGGAGTACGTGCTGAGTGGTCCGCAGAAGCTTGGTGCAGCCAATACAAATGTTTTATGGGAG
This sequence comes from Mobula birostris, assembly GCF_030028105.1. Lineage (NCBI taxonomy): Eukaryota > Metazoa > Chordata > Chondrichthyes > Myliobatiformes > Myliobatidae > Mobula > Mobula birostris. Next base: position 128,190,260 of record NC_092371.1, read on the forward strand.
GAGGAGCACGGTCCAGAGTTCTTCTGCTACTGGACACAGAGGAGTTGAGTCTGGTGAGGAAACTCCTCAAACATTGAAAGGGGCATCACTCAGGGGGCAACATGAGTGGTAATGGTTTAAAATAAGGGCTAACACAATTGAATATATTCACCAATTGAATCTTAGATTGTAAAGAGTTTTTGTGCGGTATTTTCTGTTTGCATGTATACAGAATATTTTAAAATGAATAAAATTGATTTTTGAATTTAAAAAAAATCCCTCCCTCCATAGATGCTGCTTGACCCACTCAGTTGCTCCAACACAGTTTTCTTTCAGACAGCCATAATGGATGTTCTAGCCCTGCCCCAGAGGACAATGACAGCTTTCTCTCTGAACAAACCAGAGGCCTGCAAAACAAGCCATAGTTTCATTGCAAATACTGCTGAGACTGGCTTTTCCTTAAATATTTGAGTTTTATACATAGAATATAGCACAGGAACAGGCCCTTTGGTCCATATCCTTCCATTCTCTGCACGTTAATGTGCCTACCTGCGAGCCTCTTAGAAACCTAGAAACCCTGCAGCACAATACAGGCCCTTCAGCCCACGATGCTGTGCCCAACATGTACTCACTTAGAAATTACCTAGGCTTACCCAGAGCCCTCTATTTTTCTAAGCTCCATGTACCTATCCAGGAGTCTCTTAAAAGACCCTATCATTTCCGCCTCCACCACCGTTGCTGGCATCCCATTCCACGCACTCACCATTCTCTGCATAAAAAACTTACCCCTGGCATCTCCTCTGTACCTACTTCCAAGCACCTTAAAACTGTGCCCTCTCGTGCTAGCCATTTCAGCCCTGGGAAAAAGTCTCTCACTATCCACATGATCAATGCCTCTCATCATCTTATACACCTCTATCAGGTTACCTCTCATCCTCCGTCGCTCCAAGGAAAGAAGGCCAGTTCACTCAATCTATTCTCATAAGGCATACTCCCCAATCCAGGCAACATCCTTGTAAGCAACACACATCAAAGTTGCTGGTGAACACAGCAGGCCAGGCAGCATCTCTAGGAAGGTCTCAGCCTGAAACGTTGACTGTACCTCTTCCTAGAGATGCTGCCTGGCCTGCTGCGTTCACCAGCAACTTTGATGTGTGTTGCTTGAATTTCCAGCATCTGCAGAATTCCTGTTGTAACATCCTTGTAAATCTCCTCTGCACCCTTTCTATAGTTTCCACATACTTCCTGTAGAGAGGTGACCAGAACTGAGCACAGTACTCCAAGTGGGGCCTGACAAGGGTCCTATATAGCTGCAAAATTACCTCTCGGCTCTTAAACTCAATCCCACGGTTGATGAAGGACAATGCACCTTATGCCTTCTTAACCACAGAGTCAAACTGCACAGCAGCTTTGAGTGTCCTATGGACTCGGAGCCCAAGATCCCTCTGATCCTCCACACTGCCAAGAGTCTTACCATTAATATTATATTCTGCCATTATATTTGACCTACCAAAATGAACCACCTCACACTTATCTGGGTTGAACTCCACCTGCTACTTCTCAGCCCAGTTTTGCATCCTATCGATGTCCCGCTGTAACCTCTGACAGCCCTCCTCGCTATCCACAACACCCCCAACCTTTGTGTCATCAGCAAATGTACTAACCCATCCCTCCACTTCCTCATCCAGGTCATTTATAAAAATCACAAAGAGAAGGGGGGGTCCCAGAACAGATCCCTGAGGCACATCACTGGTCACCGACCTCCGTGAAGAACATGACCTGTCTATGACCACTTTTTGCCTTCTGTGGGCAAGCCAGTTCTGGATCCACAAAGCAATGTCCCCTTGGATCTTGTGCCTCCTTACTTTCTCAATAAGCTTTGCATACAGTACATTATCAAATGCCTTGCTGAAATCCATATACACTACATCTACTGCTCTACTTTCATCCATGTGTTTAGTCACATCCTCAAAAAATTCAATCAGGCTCGTAGGGCACGACCTGCCTTTGACAAAGCCATGCTATCTTTTCTTAATCATATTATGCCTCTCCAAATGTTCATAAATCCTGCCTCTCAGGATCTTCTCCATCAGCTTACCAACCACTGAAGTAAGACTCACTGGTCTATAATTTCCTGGGCTTTCTTTACTCCCTTTCTTGAATAAGAGAACAACACCTGCAACCCTCCAATCCTCCAGAACCTCTCCTGTCCCCATTGATGATGCAAAGATCATCACCAGAGATTCAGCAATCTCCTCCCTCGCCTCCCACAGTAGCCTGGGGTACATTTTATCCAGTCCCGGTGACTTATCCAACTTTCCTTAATCCTGTTCACCAAGGCCTTCTCATGGCTCCTTCTAGCTCTCCTAATTTCATTCTTAAGCTCCTTCCTGCTAGCCTTATAATCTTCTAGATCTAAATCATTACTTAGTTTTTTGAGCCTTTCGTGAGCTTTTCTTTCCTTCTTGACTAGATTTTCAACAGCCATTGTACACCACAGTTCCTGTACCCTACCGTCCTTTCCCTGTCTCATTGGAACACACCTCTGCAGAACACCACACAAACATCCCCTGAATATTTGCCAATTTTCTGCTGTACATTTCCCTGAGGACATCTGTTACCAATTAATGCTTCCAAGTTCCTGCCTGATAGCTTCATATTTCCCCTTACTCCAATTAAACACTTTCCTAATTTGTCTGTTCCTTTCCCTCTCCAATGCTATGGTAAAGGAGATAGAATTGTGATCACTATCTCCAAAATGCTCTCCCACTGAGAGATCTGGCACCTGACCAGGTTCATTTCCCAATACCAGATCAAGTACAACCTCTCCTCTTGTAGGCTTATCTACATATTGTGTCAGGAAACCTTCCTGAACACACCTAACAAACTCCACCCCATCTAAACCCCTTGCTCTAGGGAGATGCCAATCAATATTTGGGAAATTAAAATCTCTCACCATGACAACCCTGTAATTATTACACCTGTCCAGAATCTGTCTCCCTATCTGCTCCTCGATGTCCCTGTTACTATTAGGTGGTCTATAAAAAACATCCAGTAGAGATATTGAGCCCTTCCTCCACAATGTTTGCCTCCACTATCACCTCTGACAGTGCATTTCAGACACTCGTCACACTTAGAAAAAAAAATTGCCCCACTCATTATCTTTGAACTTACCCACTTTCACATTAAGTGCATTCTCCCTGGGAAATAGATACTTGCTGTCTCTCTGTACCTTATAAACCTTGTATCTTATAAACTTCTATCAATAGATTCCAATAGGTACATTTAATGTCAGAGAAATGTATACAATATACATCTGGAAATATTTCTTCTTCGTAAACATCAAGGAAAACAGAGGAGTGCCCCAAAGAATGAATGACAGTTAAATATTAGAACCCCAAAGTCCCCACAGCTCCCCCCTTCCACGCATAAGCAGCAGCAAAGCAGTGATCCCCCTCCCCCACCACCAAAAAAGTATTGGCACCCCCCACCAAGCACTCAAGCGTGCAGCAAAGCATCAATAAAGACACAGACTTGCAGTACCCCAAAGACTTCTCGTTCACCCGGTAATTCGATAGACCACAGGTTCTCTCTCTCCCTAATAAGGGAAAAAGAGGTGTCCCTGTTTGACAGTTAGAGGGGAGACATAACAAAACAACTCACTGATTTATGGTGTTAAAAGTCTGTTGCATCGTGTCTTCCAAGCTCTGTGCCCAAAAAAATCGGGTCTCTGGGCACACAGCCAGCAGCCAGTTCACTGCTTATGATCTTCCATCTCCCACGTCGCACCAGACGGCGGCACTGACCTCGAGTTCGCCCACCTCCAGAGCCACAAAAATCCGGCTCCCTGAAGGCGCGCTAGTCTTCCAGACCACATCCTTGCCATATCGAAAAGCAGCCGGTTGTGAGACCCCGAGAGCAGGTCCTGTTTCCGCAAAGAACTGAAGTAAGCGTGTCACTCCAGGTCAGGGTCTTCAAAAGAACGCTGAAAAAGAAAAAGAAGTGATATGAAAGATAGAAATAGAGCTGTTTCCGAAGATGCAAGCGAAGGAGCTGCCGTTGGGCACCATCATCCTAAGCTTCATCCTGCAGATCTCCCTTCAGCCTCCGCCACTTCAGAGAAAACTACACGAGTTTGTCCAGCCTGTCCTCCGAGCATATATCGTCTAATCCAGGCAGCATCCTGGTAAACTGCAGCATTCTCTTCAATGTTTCCATCCTTCCTATTATGGGACAAACAGAACTGAATGCAATACTCTAGATGTAACCTAACTAGAGTTTTATAAAGCTGTTGTATATATCACCAACAACAGAGGTCCCATTATGGATCCCCATGGAATACCATTAATCATGGACCTCAACCAGAACAAGTCCCATTGACCACAACCCTCTATATACAATGGCCAGGCCAGTTTTGAATCCAAGTAGTCAAGTCTCTATAGATCCCAGGTATGACAATTTTTTTGATGACTCCAATGTGGATCCTTGTCAAATGCTTTACTCTAATCCATGAATACAACACCCACAGCTCTACCCTCATGAATCACCTCTGTCACCTCCTCAAAAACTCTGTCAAGTTAGGAAGACATATTATGATCCGTGCAAAGCTATGCTGACTGCCCTGAAGTAGTGATGTCTCTCCAAATGCTCATAAATCCTGCTCCAAAGAAATCTTTCCAATTACTTCCTCACCACTGACATGAGACTTGTTGATCTATAGCTACCAGGAAATATCCCCATTTCCCTTCTTAAACAACTGAACAAGGTTAGCTATGCGCCAGATCTCCAGGATCAGTTTTATTTAATAACTTGAATTTAAATTTGATGCAGTGGGTCACAGGCTTGCATCTCTGAATCCTGTTACCTCAATCCTAAGATGTTAGACTGCAAGCTGACCTGCTATTCTATTGGAATGAGAAGTGGGTTGAAAAGATGCTGGTTAGGTTCAGGAAGAGCTGCTTTTGAATTTGACTTGCCTTGTTAACAATGCCTTGCTAAACCCCACTGCATACTGACACTGAGGCCAGATGAAACACCAGTGCTCCCTGCCTGACAGCCAAGCTGATTTGAACCGGAAAAGGAATGATCAAGGTCAGCTTTGGACTCTCCTCCAACACAGAACATCTTTTATCATCAGTCTCTTGACCCTGGATCCGGGTAAGCCTCTTAACATCTCATCCACTCCCTTCAGTAGATCAAAGCCTCCTGATTTACTTTCTGATCGTCATCAGTCAATTAGACAGATTAGTATCAAATGCAGCTTTGAAGTGCAGCTGGGTGTCACAATAAAGGCCCAGTTCGAGAGTGGGCCCAGTGAGGTCCTCTCCGAGCTATGGTATTCTATACCTTTTGTCTTGTCAACTGGGAGGCTCTGAGTGTTAATTACATGCTGCTTTACAAATGATGTGGGCTGGAACACCTGTAAAATACAATGTTCTCAAAGACTGATTAAGCCCTATTAGTGGAGCTCCCGAAACTGGGGTCTAACTTCGCAGGCTAAGCACCAGGGTTATCCGTGTTTCTCTATGACATTGTGGAAGACTGAGCGGAGACCTGAAAGAGGAGTATGCGTTGAATAACAAATACCAGAAAATCTGCAGATGCTGGAAATCCAAGGCAACGCACACAAAATGCTGAAGGAACTCAGCAGGCCAGGCAGCACCTATGGAAAAAAAATAAACAATTGACGGTTCGAGCCGAGACCCTTCATCAGGACTCATAGGTCCTGATCAAGGGTCTCGGCCTGAAACATTGACTGTTTATTCCTTTCCATAGAAGCTGCCTGGCCTGCTGAGTTCCTTCAGCATTTTGTGTGTGTTGCCCCGTATGCATAGAATAGGTAGGAAAAAACCTTTCCCCATAGAGACATCCCAAACTAAAGGACTTAGATCATAGTACAGTACAGCACAGGAACAAGTCCTTTGGCCCACCATGTTTGTGCTGAAAATGATGCCAATTTAAACTGCACATCACATGACCCATATTCCTCTGCTGTTCATGTGTCTGTCTCAACATCTCTTAATCATTGCTATTGTACCCCGCTTTCACCTTTCCCTCTGGCTATGCATTCCAGGGACCTACCACTCTAACAAGTAACAAGTGCTGTGCACATCTCCTTCAAACATCTCACTTTAAAGTTACGTCTTCTAGTAGGTACCGTTTCCACTCTGAGAACAAGGCTATCTGTGCCACTCATAATTTTATAAACTTCTTTCAGTTCTCCCCTCAGACTCTGGTGGCCCAGAAAAAAACAACCCAATTTTGTCTGCTCTCTCATTACTGCTAATACCCTCTCATCAAGGTATCATCATAGTAAACCTCTTCTACACTTTCTCTGAAGCCTCCACATCCTTCCTGCAAAGGGGTGGACAGATGTACATACAAGAATCCAGAAATGGCCTTACCAAAGTTTTATACAGCTGCGAAAAAACTTATTGAATTAACTACTCAGCAAGCTGATAAATGAAGGCACCTGTTTTATCACCTTATCTACTTGCTGTTCCTGGGAATTAAGGGCCTGCACTCCAAGATAAAGGGTAAGATGTTTAGTAGGGGTCTGAGGAAGAATATTTTTATCCAATATGAGTTTGGAATTTCAAACACAATGCCTGAGAGGATGTGAGGGTATAAACTCTCACAACATTTAAGTAGTATTGGGATGAGAACTTACAATGTCAATACGATCCAAGTGCTGGTAAATTGAATCAATACTTGATGGTTGACAGAGCAGTTACCATACCAAGCCACAAACTATTCAGACAGGGTGCTTTTTGTGGTACATCTGTAAAATTTGTGAGGGTCAAAGGGAACATTTGTGAGGTTCATTTACCTCTTGAAGAAGTAGATGTACTGGTTTGCCTTTTTGGCATGACATCTATATTGATGGATCAGAACAGCCTATCTGTGGTGTTTAATCATAGAAACTTGAAGTTTTCAACCTTTTCGTCCTCAGCTCTGTTGATGTGAACAGCAGACTCTGATTCTGAAACTGCACAATTGACACTCTCACCATGGTAAGCATCTTCTCCATATCCATTCTATCCAATCACACAGAGTCTTATAATATTTCCCCTTTTTTTCTAAACTTTGGTGATTTTGGAAAATACATTTTTTTATACTGTCTCAGGAAGAAGACATCCATCAACAGAGCCCCCATGGTCTGGCCCATGTCCTCTTCTTGCTGCCAACAGGAGCCTGAAGATCCACACATCAAGGTCAAACAGCAATTCCTTCCCCACTGTCATCAAGTTCTTGAACCAACCTGAAAATCCCTAATGATGTCTTAGACTATGTATCAGTTCCTCGCTCTCAATATGAAGAGTCCTTGTGCTTATTTTGTCATATAATTTATGTTTAACTCAGGTTTATAATTTGCATGGTGCTGCAGCTAGAAAAAGCTAATTTTCATGGCATTTCTACTCTGTGTATATACGCCTGTGACCATAAACTTGTATTATAAATTTGAAATATCAGTCCTTTATCTCTGGAATTAACCTAGCGAATCTTCTCTGAACTACCTTAAGTGCAAGTGTTGTTGTTGTTCCTTTCCATGCTTTGTGGCATATCAGGTGGCAATCTTGCCGTTTCTTCAGCAGTTGTCTGTTTTTGGCAAGGCCAAGTTGCTAGCTAAATGCTCAACCCAGCGCAGATGGAAAGTGTGCACTGAGCCTGCCAGATTCAAGCCCGGGATTACCTGCCTGAAGGACCAGTGTGGGTGCCATTATACTGCTGGCCAGCTACCAGTGCAAGTGCATCTCTCCTTAATTAAGCACACGTAGCTGTGCAGTCTACTTCACCAGCATCATGTAGAGTTGTGCTGAGGTGTGCCAACTTTTGAACATCATCCCTTATCATGTAAGTTGTTTTTGGCACTCGCCTTCATAAATCAGGAGGCGGGATGTTATTTTGAAGTTGCATAAGACATTGGTGAAATCTAATTTGAAGTACATTTTTTAATCCAATCTCCTACATACAGGAAAGATGTGAATAAGTTTGAAAGAGTGCAGAGAAATTTTACAAGGATGTTGGCAGGTCAGGAGGACCTGAGTTATAAGGGAAGATTGAATACCATAAAACCATAAGACCATAAGATATAGGAGCAGAAGTAGTCCATTCAGCCCATCGAGATCTGCTCCGCCATTCAATCATGGGCTGATCCAATTCTTCCAGTCACCCCCACTCCTCTGCCTTCCCCCATACCCTTTGATGCCCTGGCTAATCAAGAACCTATCTATCTCTGCCTTAAATACACCCAATGACTTGGGCTCCACAGGCACACGTGGCAACAAATTCCACAGATTTACCACACTCTTACTAAAGTAATTTCTCCGCATATCTAATCAATTCAGGCCTTTTAACTTTCGGAATGTTTCTATGAGATTCCCCTTCATTTTCCTGAACTCCAGGGAATACAGCCCAAAAGCTGCCAGATGTTCCTCGTACATTTCCTTTCATTCCTGGAATCATTCTCGTTAATCTTCTCTGAACCCTCTCCAATGTCAATATATCCTTTCTAAAATAAGGAGCCCAAAACTGCACACAATGCTCCAAATGTGGTCTCACAAGTGCCTTATAGAGCCCCATCATCACATCCCTGTTCTTATATTCTATACCTCTAGAAATGAATGCCAACATTGCATTTGCCTTCTTCACCGCCGACTCAACCTGGAAGTTAAGCTTTAGGGTATTCAGTACAAGGACTCCCAAGTCCCTTTCCATCTCTGCATTTTGAATTGTCTCCCAATCTAAATAATAGTCTTCCCATTTATTTCTTCCACCAAAGTGCATGACTATACACTTTTCCAACATCGTACTTCATTTGCCACTTCTTTGCCCATTCCCCTAAACTATCTAAGTCTCTCTGCAGGCTCTCTGTTTCCTTAACACTACCCGCTCCTCCACCTACCTTTGTATCATTGGCAAAGTTAACCACAAATTCATTCCTATAGTCCAAATCAATGACATTCATCGTAAAAAGCAGCGGTCCCAACACCGACCCCTATGGAACTCCACTGGTAACCGGCAGCCAGCCAGAATAGGATCCCTTTATTCCCACTCGCTGTTTTCTGCCAATCAGCCAATGCTCCACCCATGCTAATAACTCCCCTGTAATTCCATGGACTCTTATCTTGCTAAGCAGCCTTGTGTGCAACACCTTGTCAAAGGCCTTCTGAAAATCCAAGTACATCATACCTACTGCATCTCCTTTGTCTACCCTACCTGTAATTTCCTCAAAAATTGCAGTAGGTTAGTCAACACACACAAAAAAGTGCTGGTGAACATAGCAGGCCAGGCAGCATCTATAAGAAGAGGTACAGTCGACGTTTTGGGTCAAGACCCTTCGTCAGGCTTTCACTTAGTCCTGACGAAGGGTCCCAGCCCGAAATATCGACTGTACCTCTTCCTACAGATGCTGCCTGGACTGCTGCATTGACCAGCATTTTTTGTGTGTGTTGCCTGAATTTCTAGCATCTGCAGATTTCCTCGTGTCTACAGTAGGTTAGTCAGGCAGGATTTTTCCTTTCAGGAAACCATGCTGGCTTTGGCCTATCTTGTCATGTGCCTCCAGGTACTCTGTAGTCTCATCCCTAACAATCGATTCCAACAACTTCCCAACCACTGATGTCAGGCTAACAAGTCTATTGTTTCCTATCTGCTGCCTCCTTCCGTTCTTAAATAGTGGAGTAACATTTGCAATTTTCCAGTCATCCGGTACAATGCCAGAATTCTATCGATTACTGAAAGATCATTGTTAATGCCTCTGCAATCTCACCAACTATTTCATTCAGAACCCAAGGGTGCATCCGTCAGGTCCAGGAGATTTATCCACCCTCAGACCATTAAGCTTTCTGAGCACCTTCTCATTCGTAATTTTCACTGCAAGTACTTCACTTCCCTGACATTCTTGAATTTCTGGTATACTGCAGATGTCTTCCACTGTGAAGACTGATGCAAAATACGCATTAAGTTCCTCTGCCATTTCTGCGTCTTTCATTACAATATCTCCAGTGTCAATTTCCATTGGTCCTATATCTACCCTCAACTCTCTTTTACCCTTTATATACTTAAAAAAGCTTTTAGTATTTTCTTTGATATTAGTCACCAGCTTCCTTTCATAATTCATCTTTTCCTTCCTAATGACCTTCTTAGTTTCCTTCTACAAGTTTTTAAAAGCTTCCCAATCCTCTATCTTCCCACTGGCTTTGTCTTCCTCGTACGCTCTCTCTTTTGTTTTTACTTTGGCTCTGACTTCACTTGTCAGCCATGGTAGTGTCCTACTTCCATTTGAAAATTTCTTCTTATTTGGAAAACATCTGTCTTGCACTTCCCTACTTCCCTCTTTTTTCGCAGAAACCCCAGCCATTGCTGCTCTGCTCTCCTTTCTGCTAGTGCCTCTTTCCAGTCAGCCTTGGCCAGTTCCCTTCTCATGCCATTGTAATTTCCTTTATTCCACTGAAATACTAACATGTTGGAATTTGATTTCTCCTTCTCAAATTTCAAAGTGAACTCGATCATATTGTGATCACTGTTCCCCAAGGGTTCCTTAACCTTAAGCTCTTTTATCACCTCCAGATCATTGCACAACACCCAGTCCAGCACAGCCGATCCCCTAGTGGGATCAACAACAAGCTGTTTAAAAATCCATCCCTTAGACATTCTACAAATTCTCTCTCTTGAGGTCCAGTACTGGCCTAGTTTTCCCAATTCACTTTCATGTTAAAATCACCAACGATTATCATGACATTGCCTTTCTGACACACCTTTTCCATCTCCTGTTGTAATTTGTAATCCACATCCTGGCTGCTGTTTGGAGGTCTGTATACAACTGCCATTAGCGTTCTTTTACCCTTGCCATCTCTTAACTCAGCCCATAGAGACTCTACACCTTCCTATCCTATGTCATACCTTTCTAATGATTTAATATTATTTCTTATAGACAGAGCCACACCACTCTCTCTGCCTACTAACGTATTCTTTTGATACACCGTATATCCTTGGATGTTCAGCTCCAAATGGCAGCCATCCTTTAGCCAAGCTTCAGAGATGGCCACAACATCATACTTGCCAATCTGTAGCTGAACTTCCAGATCATCCATTTCATTTCTTATGCTGTGTGCATTCAAATACAACACTTTCAGTCAGTGTTTGTTGCTTTCTGTTTTAACTGCACCATGCCTCTATTACCCTGTAACTCAACCCCTTGGCTGTGATTATGCCTCATCTCCTGCCCGTCCTTTCTATCATCTCTGTTGCACGCTATCTTAGATTTATTTCTGTTTTCCCCTTCCTCAGCTCTATCACTCTGGTTCCCATCCCCCTGCCAAAACCCTCCCTAACATACTTAAGGGCTTTGTTCCTTGGAACATGAAAGATTGAGAGGAGATTTGATAGAGATATACGAAATTATGAGGGGTATAGATAGAGTAAATGCAAGCAGGCTTTTTCCACTGAGGTTGGGTGGGACAACAACCAGAGGTCATGGATTAAGGGTGAAAGGTGAAAAGTTTAAGGAGAACATGAGGAGAAACCTCTTCACTCAAAGGGCCATGAGAATATAGAATGAGCTGCCAGCACAAGTGGTGCATGCAAGCTCGATTTAAACATTTAAGAAAGTATGGATAGGTACGCGGGTTTTAAGGATATGGAGGGCTATGGTCCCATTGCAGGTCGATGGGAGCAGGCAGTTTAAGTGGTCAGGCACAGACTAGATGAGCCTACTTCTGTGCTGTACTTTTCTATAACTCTATAAATTGCTTTATTATTATCACATGTACCCAGGTAGAACGAAAAACTTTAATTTGCATTCCATCCATATAGATAATTTCATTGCATCAGTGCATTAAGGTAGCACAAGGGAAAACAAAATAAATTGTTACAGTTATAGAGAAAGGTTCAAGATCACAACAAGGTAGATTGTGTGGTCGAGCTTATCTTATTGTATCAGGAGACCATGCAATAGTCTTCCAACAATGGGCCTGGTGGATGGTGTGTTGGCCTTCATTAGTTGGGGGATTGAGTTAAGCGCTGTGTGATAATGTAGCAGTTCAACACTCAGTGGCCACTTTATTAGGACCTCCTATACCTGCCACTGAGTGTATGATTGTGATTTTCTGCTACTGTAACACATCCACTTCAAGGATCCGTATGTTGTGCTGTCAGAGATGCTCTTCTGCACGCCACTATTGTAACATATGGTTTTTTAATTTACTGTTGCCATCCTGTCAGCTTAAACCAGTCTGGCCATTCTTCTCTGATCCCTCTTCATTAACAAGGCATTTTCAACCCACAGATCTGCTGCTCACCGGATGTCTCTTTTCTTTATCGCACCATTCTCTGTAAGCTCCATGAAAGCCCCAGGAGATCAGCAGTTTCTGAAATATTCAAACCACCCCTTCTGGCACTAACAATCAATCCATGTCCAACACTCCTTAGACCACATTTCAATAGTTTTAATAGTTCCATTTAATATCAGAGAAATGTATACAATATACATCTTGCAATTCTTGTTCTTCACAGATAGCCATGAAAACAGAAGAGTACTTCAAAGATTGAGTGACAGTTAAAACCCTAAGGCCCCCCTACTTCACCTCCCACACACAAACAGCTGCAAAGCAACGGCCCTCCCACCCTCCCACTTCCACAAAAAAGTATAGGCACCATCCACCCACCAAGCAAGCAATAGTAAAGCTGCCAATAAAGACCCTGATCTGCAGTACAACAACAACTAATCATTCACTCGACAATTCCACATACCACTAGCTCCCTCTCTCTCCTCCTAATAAAGAGAAAAAGAGGTGCCCCCCTTTCACTGCGGGAGAGGAGACATAAAACAATTCGTTGATTTGCAATGATAAAGTTTGCAGCGTTGCTTTTTTTTTCCTGGGTTCTCCAACCCAAGAATTAGCAACAAAATCTCCTGCACCAATGAGAGAGAGAGAGAGCACAATTTGCCAAGTACAGGGCTTCCGACAGCTGATCTGCTGCTCCCAATGTTCCATTTTCTCCTGCAGCCAGGCAGGTGGCACCGGCATAGAATCAGCCCATCCACAGGGGCGCGAAACCTTGGAACTCTGAAGGCGCACTTGTCCTCTAGGCTGCGTCCTTGCGATTTTGAAAAGCCGCCGGTTGTGAGCTCCCAGGAGCAGATCCCACACCGCAAAGAATCGAAGTCTGAGTGTAACTCCAGGCCAGGGTCTCCAACAGAACCTCATCCATCCTGAAAAGGAAAAAGACATCGAAGATAGAAATCAAACTGTTTCTGCAGATGAGCTCAAAGGAGTCACTGTTGAGTGCCATTGCAACTCCACCCCACACTCCTTTTATCCAAGTCTCATCCCAATTCTACTGTTTGGTCTGAACAATAACCGATCCTCTTGACCATGTCTGCATGCTTTAATACATTGAGTTGTTGCCACATGTTTGCTTCGTTAGGTATTTGCATAAATGAGCAGGTGTATCTAATAAAGTGGCCACTGAGAGTGTAAAACTAGTTAAACCACACTTGGAGTATTGCTTTCAGTTCAAATTACCTCATTATAGGAAGGATGAAGACAATTTAGAGAGAGTGCAGAGGAGATTTACCAGGACGGTACCTGGAAAAGAGTGCATGTCTTATGAGGAAAGGTTGAGCGAGCTAGGGCTTCACTCTTTCAAGCTTAAAGGTCCAATGCAACATATGGGCCGAACACAGAGAGTGGTAGGGGTCTGAAATGCATTGGCAGCAGTGTGATAGAGGCAGCTCCGAAAGGAACATTGAAGAGTATTTAGACGAGCTCATGAGCTGGCAGTGAATGGAGGCGGAAAGGCCATCTGTAGGCCGACGGGATTAGTTTTAACTAGCATCACGATCAATGCAGACTTCGTGCAGTGAAGGTCCTGTTCTTGTACTGTTTTATGTTTTATATTCTATTTTCTGTGCTCTAAATTTCTGCAGACTAGTATAGCCTCAGTGGGCTGACTGGCTTCTATGATGTCAGAATTATTAAAGCCTGTAGCTGTCTGAATTTCTTGGATCACTTACTACAACATGTTGGAGATTAATTTCCATTTCCAGACAATCTGGGGAAATTGTTGGAAGGCTGTCATCCCTAAAGCCAATGGATTATCAGATTTTCTCTTCACGTAATTGCAACCCTCCTCTCCTCTTCATACAACAACTCAACCCCTTGCACCCTGTCTGAACTCGGAGGTGGACTTTACAGGAAGAGAAAAGTTTAAGAGCAGTGTTTTGATCTCTGTTCCCAGGCAGCTTAGCTGTCACATTGAATGAGGCTCTGACATGATCAGTTGCAGTGGAAGCGTGAGGGGCACAAAGGGTGAAATTGATCAAGGTAGCTGGGGAATTATCATGCTCGTCCAAATGCCCAAGTCTAGAGGGCATGCATTCAAGATGAGAGGGGCTACGTTTCAGGGAAATGTGTAGGGCCAGTTTCTTCTACACAGAGAGCCATGGGTGCCTGGAATGCTGTGCCGGGGGTCCTGGTGGACCAAGTACAATAAAGGTGTTCAACAGCCTCTTAGATAGGCACATGAATGTTCAGAGAATGGACGTATATCGGCATCGTACAGGCAGAAAGGATCGGTTTAGCTAGACAATTAATTACTAATTTATTTCATTCAACACAGCATCGTGGGGCCCGTTCCTGTGCTGAATTGTCGTATGTTCTGTAAACTGTGTTCTATCACACAGGACCAGGAGACACTGTAAATGCATGAGTTTTTGGCTTTTTGGCTTATTGTGAGTCCAACAGTTTGTGCAAAAGCATAAAATGTGAATCCAAGTGTGAGTGTGTGTGTGTGTGTGTGTGTGTGTGTGTGTGTGTGTGTGTGTGTGTGTGTGTGTGTGTGTGTGTGTGTCTCAGTGAACATTCTCCTCACCACCACCCTCTGTTCCTCTTTATACTGGCCATCTCACCTCCTCCATTCTCAGTTCTGTTGCAGGGTTTCAGCCCAATACGTTAGCAGTTCTCTTCATTTCAGATGTTGCTCGACCTGCTGAGGTCCTCCAGCAGATTGTGCGCTGCTCCGGATCCCAGTATCTGCATTCCCTTGCGTCTCCTCTCCCACTGGCCTCAAGCTGTGCAGTTCGTCTGTGCCATCTGGTCTCAGGTTAAACACAACCAGAGCCACAGAGTCTTTCAGCACAGAAACAGACTCTTCAGTCCATGGGTAGTCCACATAAAGAGTCTGAACCTGGAACATTGATTATCACTTTTCCTCCAGAGATGCTGCTTGACCTGCCTAGTTCCTCCGGCATCTTGTGCATTTCTTCAGCCCAACATGTGCGCACCAACCAACTTTGTCCACCTTCACTCGTCACATTTTCCCATGTTAGGATCATATCCTTCCCATGCCTTTCTTACTCGAGTGCCTGTCCTATCTAAGTACTTCTGAAGTGCTGAAGTGTATCTGATTCTGCACCTTCTCAAGCAGCAAGAACCAGGTGTCAACTGTGTAAGAGATCTTACCCCTAATACCTCTTTTTAAATCTCATGGAGTTATACAGCAAAGAAGCAGGTCCTTTGGGCCAACTCATCCATGCCAATCAAGATGTCTTCCTGCATTGGTTCCATTCTGCTTGCATTTGGCCCCCTATTCCTTTAAATTTTCCTATTCATGAACCTGTCCAAGTGTCTTTTGGAGACATAAAATACTGCAGATGCTGAAATATGGAGCTAAAAAAAACTGCTGAACAAACTTATTAGAGCAGGCCAAATCTATTGGGGGGGGGGGTCAAGTCCCTTCATCTGAAATAACTTTTAAAATGCCTTTCTGTAAAATTGTGCATGCCTCTGCAACTTCTAGTGACTGCTCATTCCATTAATCTTCTGTGTTAAAAACCCACCTC
The DNA here is from genome assembly GCF_030028105.1 of Mobula birostris. Lineage (NCBI taxonomy): Eukaryota > Metazoa > Chordata > Chondrichthyes > Myliobatiformes > Myliobatidae > Mobula > Mobula birostris. Next base: position 128,206,086 of record NC_092371.1, read on the forward strand.
TTGGGTCCCCTTTAAATCTTTCCTCTCTCACCTTAAACCAATGCCCCATAATTTTAAGCTCCCCTACCCCTCTATACAATTGGAATCCACTAGGTCACTGAAAGAGGACAGTAAATCCCTTCATCACAGCAACAAGACAGAATGTAAAACAGGTAAACACACACCAACAGATATGACTCTACCCAATTACAGCCACTGAGCAGCAAGTTACAACAGCAATCCAGAATATGTAAATTCACCTAAACAAATTATGAAATCGTTATCATGAGCCTGAGTATCCTAGATTGGCAAAGTTAGCCAACAAATAATTAAACTTTTCCAAAGAACACTGAGAGTCAAAATTGAAGAGCAAGTACACAGCATTCCTCCAAAAACAGCAGAACATCGGCAAAATAAGATAATATATCATCAAATTACAGCAAGAAATGGGTGAAACAATAACTCGACTGTCGAAGGGCGAGAAGCAAACTTTTGACTTGCGAGGGGCTGCAGGTGGTCGAAAGGAGAGTGAATCGTGCACTCCTGGGACCTGCAAAGATATTGTTCCCTTGAGGTTACGGAGTCTTAATCACAGTTTAAGATGTTTTGCACCTCAGTATGGGTAGGCAGTAGGTCAGGGATCATGGTGCGGTGGGTAAAGTGGAAGGAGATGGAAAACAGAAGGTGGTGAACGGAGCTGGAACGCTGCTGATTGTCGTGGTGAAAACCAAATCAATCAGGATCTTTCACAGGATTGCATTTAGTTTTGGTCACCCTGGCACAGGAAAGATGCCAGATGCCATAAAGATTTACTAGATGTTTCCATGATTGAAAGAACTGGGATATAGGGAGACTATGGCTTGCAGCATAAGAGACTGGTAAGAGGTGAACTTATAGAGGTGTTTAAGATCATGAGGGGCACAGAAAGGCTGAATGCACACAGTCTTTTTTTCCCGGGGTCAGAATCAAGAACTAGATGGAATAGATTTAAAGTAAGTCGGGGTGGGGGGGAAGATTTAAAAAGGACCTGAGGGATAACTTCTTCATGCAGAGGGTGGTGAACATACGGAACAAAATGGTTGAGGCAGATACAGCAAGAACATTGAAAAGAAACTTGGATAGGAAAGGTTTAGAGGGTAATGACTAGCTTAGATAGGCATTTTGGTCTGTACGGATGAGTTAGGATAAAGGGCCTGTTTCCATGCTATATAACTCGATGATTCTGTAAGGATATTGGATAAAGAGGAATTTGCAGGAAAAAGTTGTGGATTGAAGCAGATGAGACTGCCCCAGGAGGAGCCAGTGTGGACTCAAATGGCTAAATGCCCTTCTCCACACTGCAGCAGTACAATGATTCTATTACCTGATTCATTGGTAGGAGCAGACACCAGAGAGACTAGGCCCGTACACCTTTACCAGAAAAGTTGTCATTCTACAGTGGGATAGTGACAAAGCACGTAGCGTTGTTGCCTCACAGCTTCAGAAGCCTGGGTTCAGTTCCATCCTCAGGTGCTGTCTGCGTGGAGTTTGCACGTTCCCATTACCCCAGTGTACATGCGAGGGGCATAACATGGGGAGTTAATGGGAATGACGGGAGAGTCAAGTGGGATTGGTGGAAGAGGATGGTGCCAGTGAACAACGTGACCAGGGGCGACATCCCTCAGATGATTCATGAAACTACTTCTTCTCTTCTTTGACATCTTAGTTTTCATTCAAGTGTGGCTCTGCTCCTGCTAGAGCCTGTGGTCTACACTTTGGAGATGTGTTTTAGGGCTGATTGAGCAATCTAGTGCTTTGCTGTCTCCGAGGGTGTTTGGGGAGGTGTCGAGAGAAGTGCGCGTCCGTGAAGCCAGGAAGCCCGGAGAACAGGGCCTGAGCCCATGATCGACTCCGTTTCTCACCAATCTCAACGATTAAAGAGTCGAGGAAGATTGGAATCACCGAGGCAAGAGCAAAAGGCAAGCTGTGTTCAGCGCTGTTTATCAGCCTCTCGCTCACTGGTGCCTGAGGAAGGAGTCTGTGTGTCACAGTCTCTCTCTCTCTCCCTCTCACTTGCTGCTCCCAGAAGAAGATCCCTGTATTCAAATGGTCTCTCTTTCTCTCCCTCAGTGCTGTTGGAGGATGATGGGTTTAACTGATGCAGTTTGTAGATTGGACTCCATAGTGCATGTTATGATGTATTTCTGATTTCTGGTCTCTCCTTTTTCTGTTGCTACTTTGTGCCATTTTGATTGGGGTGGCCTGCAGATAACAAACAACACAGACAGCACCAGATTGGAAAGAACTGAACTGAGCTGAATATGGCTCGGCTCTTGGTGTTTTATATTTTGTGTTTTCTGCTTGTTTTTTTGCCATTTCTGTGATTTGGGGGCTTTTGGGAGTTGGGGGAAGTGGTTGATGTGTTTTTTTGAATGAGTTCCATATTTTTTCTTTGTCTCTTGGCTGTTTGTGGGAAGATGAACCTCAGGGTCATATACTGCATACAGACTTTGATAATAAATGGACTTTGAATCTGAATGAGTGACTGATGGTTGGCACACACTCAATGGCTGAAATGTCTGAGTCTACGATGATTAAAGATTGTACTGTCTCTGAGACAGGTACATCATCCTCAGCTAAAGGGACTAAAGCTTTCAGATTTCAAGTTTCAGAAGTGGTCCACCAGAGACTGAGACATCCGTAGTAATCCCTGTAATCAAGGAAAGTGAAGGATAATGTAACACACCCAGGTGCTGGAGAACTCAGCAAGTTTGGCAGCATCTACAAATGGGAATGTTTCAGGCCAGGACTGGAAACGAAGGCAAGCTGACTTGCTGATTTTCTCAAGCACTTAGTGTGTGTTTCTCCACATTTCCAGCATTACCAGGATCTCTTATGCTTCTGAAGGATAAAGTGACCGAATGGGAATGTGAATAGAGGAAGGCATCATACAGCTTTATGAACCTATGATTCTATGACTCTTGCATGGATCCTGGTATTCAGTCTGTCCATAAAACAGGTGTTCACTTGGCCCAGCCTTGCTTCTATCTCTCGCCAAACCCTGCCTCCCTGTTCTAGTTCTTAGGACAGGCATTGATGTCAACCAACCTTTCTGTGATAAAGCCACGGACATGGCTGTCCATTTGTGTGGAATAATTGAAATAATAGTGACATAGAAGCAGACAGCATAGAAACAGTCCCTTTGGCCCAGCATGTCCACGCTAACCATTATACACCCATCTGCACTGTTCCCCTCTCTTGACACTTGGACTGTAGCATTCAATGTCTTATACATTCAAGTGCACTTCTAAATACTCCTGACAGTCAAAGTGTTAAACGCAGTTCATTCCATACAATAATGAACAAGAGTAGGTGGGGCTCTGGGTCTGATTATCGATATTGTTGAAAGCACTTGGCATCAGATCGAAAGCAATGCTCAGCTTTTATTGGAACAACTGAAAAAAGCCTCTCTATTTCTCAATCCATGCATGTCCAAGAGGAAATCGTAATGAGATTCTGACTGAGAGCAACTTGTCAAATTAATGCTTGCAAGTTCGGCCAGAGAACTGTCATGAAGGTCTGCTTTACCACAATTAAATATGCTTAAGGAAGACAAGGTCACATTACAACACACCCTCCTCCAGCTGAAGGGACAAGGAAGTCAATTGCTCTGAAATCCCCATTTGACTACGTGCGATGTGTCCCAATAAACTCCCAAGGCCAAGGGAGAGAACGCCAGTTGGCCAAAGCACCCGAAGCAACCCAATGAGAGAAAACACTAATCCATTAACAAAGTATTAACTTCCTTTGCAAACATTGGTTGCTTGACAGTCTTTGATTATGAATAGTTTTTCATAAATTCCATTGTATTTCTTTATTTTCCCGTAAATGTCTTCAAATAAGTGTATCTCAAGATAGTATACGGTGACATATATGTAAGTACTTTGATAATAAATTTACTTTGACTGATTTTGACCGGCACAGCTACAAATTGCCTGCAGTTTCTCATCCATGTTATGCTAACAACATCTCCCAAAACAGCAGTCTCTTCACACCAAGATGTAAGGGCGTCAGGTGAAGGAGAACACCGCCATTTATAAATTCCCTTCCAAGTCACACACCATACTAACTAGGAATGTATCACCGGCCGTTGATCATCACTGTCTCAATCTCAGAACTCCCCTCCCAGCAGCATAGTGGGAGCACCTGACAAAAAGGACTGTAGTGGCTCAAGAAAGTGGTTCATCCCCATCTTTGCAAGGGCAGTTAGGGTGGGTAATAAATGGGACAATAAAGGCACGTTCTGTTAGCTTTCCCTTTGTCTGGACTCACTGAGATTTCTTCAACTTCTCTTTTTGAACTTTGTCCACCAGCAACACTCAGTGTCGGTGGAAGGAGATGGTCTGGATATTAAGTGAAACAGTCAGCACCCCCTCGACCCCCTTCTGTAGCAGGTACACACCTGCTGAGTCATAGATCTGTGCAGCACAGAAATTGTAGGGTAACGTAATTGGGAGAAATGTTATAATACACAACCACTGATATTGAGTTGGGGTTTCTTTTCAAGAGACTGGTCTGACATGATGACATTATAGAACATAGAACATAGAATAGTACAGCACAGTACAGGCCCTTCAGCCCACAATGTTGTGCCGATCCTCAAACCCTGCCTCCCATATAACCCCCCACCTTAAATTCCTCCACATACCTGTCTAGTAGTCTCTTAAACTTCACTAGTGTATCTGCCTCCACCACTGACTCAGGCAGTGCATTCCACACGCCAACCACTCTCTGAGTGAAAGAACTTTCCTCTAATATGCCCCCTGAACTTCCCACCCCTTACCTTAAAGCCATGTTCTCTTGTATTGAGCAGTGGTGCCCTGGGGAAGAGGCACTGGCTATCCACTCTATCTATTCCACTTAATATCTTGTACACCTCTATCATGTCTCTTCTCATCCTCCTTCTCTCCAAAGAGTAAAGCCCTAGCTTCCTTAATCTCTGATCATAATCCATACTCTCTAAACCAGGCAGCATCCTGGTAAATCTCCTCTGTATCCTTTCCAATGCTTCCACATCCTTCCTATAGTGAGGTGACCAGAACTGGACACAGTACTCCAAGTGTGGCCTAACCAGAGTTTTATAGAGCTGCATCATTACATCGCGACTCTTAAACTCTATCCCTCAACATGAAAACTAACACCCCATAAGCTTTCTTAACTACCCTATCTAACTGTGAGGAAACTTTCAGGGATCTGTGGACATGTACTCCCAGATCCCTCTGCTCCTCCACACTAGAAAGTATCCTGCCATTTACTTTGTACTCTGCCTTGGAGTTTGTCCTTCCGAAGTGTACCACCTCACTCTTCTCTGGGCTGAACTCCATCTGCCACTTCTCAGCCCACTTCTGCATCCTATCAATGTCTCTCTGCAATCTTCGACAATCCTCTACTCTATCTACAACACCACCAACCTTTGTGTCATCTGCAAACTTGCCAACCCACCCTTCTACCCCCACATTTGGGTCGTAAATAAAAATCACGAAAAGTAGAGGTCTCAGAACAGATCACTGTGGGACACCACTAGTCACAATTCTCCAATCTGAATGTACTCCCTCCACCACGACCTTCTGCCTTCTGCAGGCAAGCCAATTCTGAATCCACCTGGCCAAACTTCCCTGGATCCCATGCTTTCTGACTTTCTGAATAAGTCTACCATGTGGAACCTTGTCAAATGCCTTATTAAAATCCATGTAGATCACATCCACTGCACTACCCTCATCTATATGCCTGGTCACCTCCTCAGAGAACTCTATCAGGCTTGTTAGACACGATCTGCCCTTCACAAAGCCATGCTGACTGTCCCTGATCAGACCATGATTCTCTAAATGCCCAGAGATCCTACCTCTAAGAATCTTTTCCAACAGCTTCCCCACCACGGACGTAAGGCTCACTGGTCTATAATTACCCAGACTATCCTTACTACCTTTTTTAAACAAGAGGACAGCATTCACCTCCCTCCAATCCTCTGGTACCATTCCCATGGACAACGAGGACATAAAGATCCTAGCCAGAGGCTCAGCAATCTCTTCCCTCACCTCGTGGAGCAGCCTGGGGAATATTCCATCTAGTCCCGGGGACTTATCCGTCCTAATGTATTTTAACAACTCCAACACCTCCTCTCTCTTAATGTCAACATGCTCCAGGACATCAACCTCATTCATATTGTCCTCACCATCAAGTTCCCTCTCATTGGTGAATACCAAAGAGAAGTATTCATTAAGGACCTTGCTCACTTCCAAAACCTCCAGGCACATCTTCCCACGTTTGTCTCTAATCAGTCCTACCTTCACTCCTGTCATCCCTCTGTTCTTCACATAATTGAAGAATGCCTTGGGGTTTTCCTTTACCATACTCGCCAAGGTCTTCTCATGCCCCCTTCTTGCTCTTCTCAACCCCTTCTTAAGCTCCTTTCTTGCTTCCCTATATTCCGCAATAGACCCATCTGATCCTTGCTTCCTAAACCTCATGTATGCTGCCTTCTTCCACCTGACTAGATTCTCCACCTCACTTGTCACCCATGGTTCCTTCACCAATATTATTACGTAAAGGGTTTTAGCACGCTCTTGTGTGTAGGTTTTGGAGGTCAAAAAAATGTGTCATGGGTTTCATTAAGCATAAAACACCTCACTTCATTTTATTTGCGAAAACCTACATTGGTGACCCCGATGCTTTAGGACGATTCCAGAGCAATTGAACATGTTGGCCAATGCAGTCAGTTTGAAACTGCTGGAGTTTTGGAAGCAAGGTACTGTTGGCTTGGTTTGTACAAGCCGAGGTTCAACTCGCTCCGTGGGAGATCACCACCAACAACGCCAAATTCTACTACATGGTAGCGTCGCACAGCAGTTTCACGGCTACCTGAGTGGTGAATCTGCTTGAGCATGATAAATACTGATCGGTGGAAACTCACCTATTACAGACTTTTGGACAATCGGAGTCTGAGCGCGACAAACAGTTGCTCTCCTTGCCTGGCATCGACAATGCTAAGCTTTGGAGGTAATTGACCTCATGCTGTCTCTCCTGGCAAATCACCATCCTTGTTTGATTTTTTAAAGAGCTTTTCATGCAGCAAATGCCTGATCAAGTTTGAATAGCACTTGCTAACACACCCATGATGGACTATATGGAGTTTACTAAAATGGCTGATAACCTACACTCAGCCAGGCAGTGACGCATCATTCCTCCTCCTTTCCCTTTCCCTGCCTCAATAAGCCCGATCAGCAGAGCTGCCAACATAAGGACGGCTGTGTCTGAGAAACAGACTAGGTCAGGTCTATGCTTTTACCACGCTTGCTTTGGTAGGAACTCAAGGAAAGGGCCAACCGGCTTGCTGCCACTGCATCGGGACATCAGAGGTCTGCGAACAGCATGGGTTCCAGCTCATCCACTGTACATCACGGACACCCTTTCAGCGTGACATTTCCTTTGCCACACGAGTGCTCGGGTGCGTGTCCTGCTGGCATCACTTATTGATGAGAAGCAGGTAAAGAGCGACTAAACCGCGCTAAAGACCGCCAACAGCAGCAAGATCCAGACCTACAGGACATGACCAGTGATGCTCTGTTTCAGTGCTTGAAGTTATACATGGTACTTTGTCCTGGCTAGTGTCTCGACCTCTGCACAGTGCTGTTTTCTTGTGAGCCCAAGGGCTCTTAGTCGATCTTAAGGACTGCCGGCTTGTGGATGACAAGGACTTTGGGTTGTTACCCTGCTCCCTCAGTGAATTCCCCACAATGACTCTGTCAAGCACTTATGAGGGGTAATTGATAAATTCGTGGCCTAAGGTAGAAGGAGTCAATTTTAGAAAACCTAGCACATTTATTTTTCAACATAGTCCCCTCTTACATTTACACACTTTGTCCTGCAGTCGTGGAGCATACAGATCTTGGACCTCCAGAAAGTGCCCACAGATGGGTGATTGATAAGTTTGTGGCCTACAGTAGAAGGAGACAGTTTTAGAAAACCTAGCACATTTATTTTTCAACATAGTCCTCTCCTATATTTTCACACTTAGTCCAGCGGTCGAGGAGTATACGGATCTTGGACCTCCAGAAAGTGTCCACAGCAGGAGTGATTGATAAGTTTGTGGCCTAAGGTGGAAGGAGATGAGTTATACAGGCAACACACATCAAACTTGCTGGTGAATGCAGCAGGCCAGGCAGCATCTCTAGGAAGAGGTATATATACAGCTCTCGTTACATGCACATGCAGGTCAACTCTTTGACTGATTATGCAGAAAGTTTGAGGTTAATAACCCATCAGTTAATAATTCATCAGTGGTGATTGATAGGTTTGTGGCCTAAGGTAGAAGAAGATGAGTTATATTGCTCTCATTACATGCACATGCAGGTCAACTCTGAGTGATTATGCAGAAAGTTTGAAGTTAATAACTCATCAGGGTTGATTGATAAGTTTGTGGCCTAAGGTAGAAGGAGATGAGTTATTAACTTCAAACTTTCTGCATAATCACTCAGAGTTGAACTGCATGTGTATGTAACGAGAGCTGTATAACTTATCTCCTTCTACCTTAGGCCACAAACTTATCAATCACCGCTGCTGTGGACACTTTCTGGAGGTCCAAGATCCATATGCTCCACGACCGCTGGACTAAGTGTGTAAATGTAGGAGGGGACTATGTTGAAAAATAAATGCGCCAGGTTTCCTAAAATTGACTCCTTCTACCTTAGGCCACAAACTTATCAATCACCCCTCATACATCACTACGTGAGTTTTTTTGACAACTGGGTGAATTCCTAGACCACACCAAGTTCACATTCTCCACTAGAGTCACCAAATATGGGGTCGAGCGCCACATACCCACAAATGGCCTGTCAGTCCATGCTTGTGCACATAGACTGGACCCAGAAAAGCTGGCAACCTTAAGGGTTTGTCAACATGGCAATTTATGCCGGTCAGATAGCCCCTGGGCTTCACCCCTCCATATGGTCCCCAAGTCCGATGGTAGTTGCCTTGCATATGGTGATTACCAAAGCTTTAACAGGGTCACCACCCCCGATCGTTACTCAGTCCCACGCAGTCAAAACTTTTCAGCACATTTAGCTGGAAAGTTAATTTTTTCCAAAGTTGATCTAGTTAGGGGCTACCATCAGGTGCGCTTGGAGGAGATTCCCAAAACAGCTGTGATAATCCTGTTTGGTCTTTTTGAGTTTCTGCACATGATGCTTGGACTGAAAAATGTAGCACAGACTTTGCAAAGGCTGGTAGACTCTGTATTAAAAGACATAGATTTTCTTTTCGCTTACCTGGATGACATACTTGTCGCCAGTGCATCTAAATCCGAACATGTATCTCATTCTGCATACTTTTCGAGTGCTTAAGCCAACATGGGTTGATTATTAACCCTGCTAAATGCCAGTTTGGGTTGTCACCCATTGACTTTCTCAGCCATCACGTCGATGCAGAAGGTGCAAAACTCCTCCCATCAAAGGTAGCCGCTATTACGGATTTCCTACCGCCCTGCACTACTAAGAAACTTCAGAAGTTTCTGGCATGGTGAACTTCTATCACTGCTTCATTCTGTGAGCTGCTGAACTAATGCTCCTCCTGTAGAGTTCACTTAAAGGCAATGCCCCTAATCAAGTGCTTGACTGGTCAGTGGACATGACCAGGGCGTTTGATACCAAACAAGCTCTTTCTAACAAGACCCTACTGGCGCACTGACTCCCCAGTACACCCATAGCCATCACTACTGATGCTTCAGACTATGCTGCGGGTGCTGAGCATGAACAGTTGGTCAGAGATGTGAGGCAACCCCTCACTTTCTTCAGCTGCCAGCTCCGTTCCCCTGAAAGGAAGTAAAGCACATTTGACCCTGAGCTTCTCACTCTCTATCTGGCTGTCCGCCATTTTCATTTTCTTCTAGATGGTCACCATTTCACAGCGTTTGTTGACCACAAACCCCTCATGCACGCGATAGCCACAATTTCAGACCCTTGGTCTATACAGCAGCAACGCCATCTGGCCTACATATCTGAATGCATAACTGATATACACATATTAGGGGGAAAAATAATGCCATGGCTGATTGCCTCTCATGGTCAGCTGCTGAGGCCATACACATAGGGGTGACCAAGTTACTGACTCAGAGGTCCAGGCGTACTGAACAGCATTATTGGGCCTGCGGTTGGCTGACATTAAGTTCGGGGAGGCTGGGGTTTCTTGCCAAAGGGTTTCAGGCTGAAACATCGGGGGTACTTTTTCCCATGGATGCTGCCTGGCCTGCTGAGTTTCTCAAGTATGTGTTCTTCGGATTTCCTACATTGCAGATTTTCTCTTGTTTGGGGTTTCTCTCCAGTGCGATGTCTCAACCAGTTGCTCTCAACCTATCGTGCCACAAACTGGAGACGGACAGTTTTCGACTCTATCCATGGCCTCTCGCATCTGGGCTGGAAGGCCTCACAGAAACCGGTTGCACTAAAATTTGTTTGGCATGGCCTCAGAAGGACGTACGGGATTGGACCACAGCCCGTGTGGAGTGCCAGCGGGCATGAATGAACAATCATGTTCAGGTGCCATTGACACCTTTTAAGGTCCCTGGATAACGATGTGACCATGTCAATGTGGACCTTGTAGGTTCTTTTCCCTCCTCCTGTGGTTTCATGCACCTCTTTACCATTGTGGACGGTACCACTGGGTGACCAGAGATCGTCCCCTTGGCACCGACGACAGCCATAGACATGGTTCGGGTGAAAATCAGCACTTGAGCACTCCGTTTGGCACCCCAACTGATACTTCCTCTTACCGCAGTGCCCAATTCATTTCAGGTCTCTGGGCTGCAAACCTCAGCTTTAGGCTATGTCACACCAAGGCGTATTGCCTGCAATCCAGTGGCCTATGTGAGCAGTTTCACTGCTCCTTAACGGCTTCTCTGAGGGCTTCTCTGATGTTACAAGTGTTGGCGTGATCATCTCCCAAGGGTCCCGCTGGGGCTCAGAACTGCTCCAAAAGAGGACCAGCAGTCATCCATGGCTGAGTTGATATACGGACAGCCATTACAAGTGCCAGGTAACTTCATTCCTGATGTCACAACCACCTGGTCAGCCTGGCCTCTCAACAGCATTCCACCCTCCTCAGTAAATTCAATTCTTTTCACCTATTCCTACCTCCCATCATAGTGTACAGCTCGGGTTCCTGTTGACCTATATTCCACCTTGTTTGTTTTCGTCTGCCATGATGCACACCAACATCCCCTTAAGCTATCCGCAATGGCCCGTTCTGCACTTGGAATGGGGAAAAGGACTTCTATCATAGATAAGAGGGGTAAACCTGAACGTATTTTGGTAGATCCCCTTAAACCGGCCCACCAAGATTTGGAGTAATCCGCTACCGTGGCCCTGGCGTCACAACACGACCATGAGTGTGTCAACGCACTTCTGGACGAGCCAGAGGCACCTGCGGTTCCTCCACCCACGGAAAACAGGACCTGAGCCAGTCGGCTCGTCCGAGCTCCAGACAGGCTCACAATGTCGGTTTTAGTGAATTCTGGGGGGTCTGTGTAGGGTAATGTAACTGGGAGAAATGTACATAATTCACAACCACCGACATTGAGTTGGGGTTTCGCTTTAACAGGCTGGTCTGATGTGATGATGTAATTAAACTAATCTAACCTGCTTACACAATGTCCATATTTCTCCTTTCTCTGCATCCATGTGCCTATGTAAGAGCTTCTTAAACACTCCTATTATATTTGCCTCAACCACCACCCTGGCAGCACTCTCCGTTTGAAGAACTTGCCTTGCACACCCCCTTTGAACTTACCCCTCTCACTTTAAATATACACCTTCTAATATGAGACATTTTGGTCCAAGGAAGAAGATATTGGCTGTCCACTCCATCTCTGTCTCTCATAATCTTATAAAATTCTACTAGGTCTCCCCTCACCCTCCGCCACTCCAGAGATAAAAACTGATGTTTGTCCATGATCTCCTTAGAACACATGCCCTCTAATCCAGGCAGCATCCTGGTAAACCTTTACAAATCCTTCACACCCTTCCTACATTGGGGCAACCAGAACTAGATGAGGTACCCCAGATGCAACCTAACCAGAATTTTATAAAGCAGCAACACAACCTCCCAACTCTTGAATTCAGTACCTCAACTAAAACCCGTACACCTTCTTTATAACCCTATCAATCCATGCAGCCATTTTCAGGGAATTACATATGTACTCGGACCCAAGGTTCCTCTGTACATTAACACTGCCATTAATTGTGTACTGTCCCTTTGTCTTCTCTGCACTCTCTCATGCAACCACGTCCTTCCATTAGTGTGGCAATCACACCTACCCTCTGTGCAGTCTAACCAGTGCATGTCTACACCCCAACCCAATCTATGGAGGCAAACATTCCATAGCTTACTTCTCTGCTGTTGAGCCTTGTTGCCATTTTCCTGAAACTATGGGGTAGAACCCCAAGTTCCCTCTGTACGTCAACTTTCCTCAGCACCCTGCCATTTACTGTATATGTTCTACTCTCCACTGACTTCCCCAAAAGCACCACCTTCCACCTTCCACTTGTTGGGATTAAATTCCATTTGCCAGTGCTCTGCCCAACTTTTCATTTGATCTATATCCTGCTGTAGTCTCAGACAACCTTCTTCACCATCCACAAACTTACCAATTATACCTTCTACATCTAGTTTGGTGATATATATAACAGTGCTGATTCCTGTGATACACTACTAGACACAAAACTCCAGTCAAAAATCCATTACTAACCACTCTCCTCTGCCTCCTGTCACTAAGCTCAGTCTGGATGCAATAAGGCCACATTTTGAGTATTGAGTGCAGTTCTGGTCACCCTGCTGTAGGAAGATTGTCATCAAACTGAATGTTACCGGGTCTGGAAGGTTTGAATTACAAGGAGAACCTGGGTGGACAAGGACTTTTTACTCTGGAGAGTAGAAGACTGAGGGGTGACCTCAAAGAGTTTTATCAAATCATGAGGGCTGTTGATAAGGTGAATAACTACAGATAGGTGAGTCTAAAACTAGAGGGCATGATGTTCAAGTGAGAGGAGAAAGATTTAAAAGGGGCCTGAAGGACAAGGTTTTCACAGAGAGGGTGGTGCAGATATGCAATGAGCTGCCAGGGGAAGTGGCTGAAGCAAGTACAAATACAACATTTAAAATAAATTTAGACATGTAGTGTAAAGGTCTGGGTTTGTGGATACAGGGAGAAGGCAGCAGAATGGTGTTGAAACAAAAATAAGCTGTGACTGTTTGGCAAAGCACTCTGGACGAGCTGAGTAACCTAATTCTGCTCCTATATCATATTTTACAGGGATAAGGGTCCAACACAGGCAAATGGTAGCTCAGGTAAGCATGGGTGAGATGGGCCCAAAGGCCTGTTTCTGTGCTGTGTAACTCCAGGACTCTATGACTGGAACATTTTGAGAAGTGAGTGCAAATCTCTTCTCCTTTCTCGCACTTTGCAAGCAGCTTCTTCTCAAATGCTTGAGACAGAAGGTTACAGACTGGAAATATTAACCCTGTTCCTCCCTCTGCAGATGTTACATAACCTTCAATTGCTGTTTTCACTTCAGATATCTGCTCTGCATTTATCGCTGTAATTTATTCTCCTAACAAAGGTCTTTGAGGGAGCTAAGCTTCCTTGGTAATCACATGGCCTGACGTTCTTTGGAAGAGCATAGCTCCAGATTTACAGCGCGTTCTCTTTCCTTCCCTGACAGGGCCGTGTTTGTACAAGTGCATCATCTTTCAGACTTCAAAGCAATCCTGTGTACAGTTCAGCCAGAAAACAAGGGAGCTCCAAGATTCTCTCACAGAGAGGCTCTTCTTCATAACATCTAAGTCATAGAGCAACACCGCACCAAAACAGACCATTTGGCCCAAATCGTCCATGCCCATCAAGTCGTCTACTTCACCTAGGCTCACTTACCTTCATTTGACCTGTATTCCTCTTGACCTTTCTTTGTCATATACTTCTGTAAGTGTCTTTAAAATGTCATTATACCCATCTCTACTATCTCTAGTAGCCATTTCCACAAACCCACATCTGTGTGAAAAAAAAATGCTCCACAGCGCCCCTTTTAATCTTTCTCTTCCCATCTTAAACCTATGCCTTTACTTTTAGACTCCCCCTACCCTGGAAAAAAGACAGCCACCATCCTCCTTATCTACACCCCTCATGACTTTACAAATTCCTGCCAGGTCACACCTTAGCCTCCAACACTTCAAAGAAAAGAACCCCAGCCTATGCTACTTTCCACATTACCTGTTAGTGATCTGGATGACGAGTTGATAGCTTGTGACCAAGTTTCAGACAATACGAAGGTAGGTGGAGGGGCAGGTGGCGTTGAGAAAGCAGGAGGTCTGCAGAAGGACTTCGACAGATTGGGAGAATGGGCAAAGAAGGTGCAGATGGAATACAGTGCAGGCAAGTGTTCGGTCATGCACTTTGATAGAAGGAGTAAAGGAATAGATTATTTTTTCGGAACAGGGAGTGCATCAGAAATCAGAGGTGCAAAGGGACTGAGTGCAGGATTCCCAAAGGGTTAACTTTCAGGCTGAGTTGGTAGTAAGAGAGGCAAATGCATTGTTTCCATTCAGTTCAAGACGACTGGAATATAAAAACAAGTATGCAGTGCTGAAGCTTTGTAAGGCATTGGTCAGACCACACTTGGAGTATTGTGAACCAATTTGGGCCCCATATCTAAGAAAGGATGTGCTGGTATTAAAAAGGGTCTAGAGGATATTTACGAGAATGGACAGGGTTAATGTACAAAGAGTGTTTGATGGCTCTGGGCCTGTACTCACTGCAGTTTAGAAGAATGAGGGGGGAATCTCATTGAAACCCACCAAATATTGAAAGGTCTAGCGAGAGTCGATGTGGGCAGGATGTTTCTTACAGGGAGGAGTCTATGATCAGAGGGCAAAGCCTCGGGAAAGAAGTACATCCCTTTAGAACAGAGATGGAAAAGAATTTCCTTAGCCAGGGGCTGGTGAATCTATGGAATTCACTACCAACAGTCCACTGTGGAGGCCAAGTAATCTGGTATATTTAATGTAGCGTTCAATAGACTTGCGATTAGTAAGGGTATCAAAGGTTATGGGATGAAGGCAAGAAAATGAGTTTGAGAGGGAAAACAAATTAGACATGACTGAATGACAGACCAGACTTATGAGTCAAATAGTCTAATTTTACTCCCATGTCTATGATCTTATAGCCTTCTCACCGAAATAGGTCTTTCGCCCCATCACAACCCTGCTGATCTTTGCACCCATCTGTGCATTTTTCTTGCATTACCATTGGCAAATCAAGTGCTTACCGAAATGCCTCGTAAATATTATGAGAGTCTCTGCCTCCCCCATCTTCTCAGGTAATGCTCTCCAGATTCCAACCACCTTCTATGTGAAAAAAAGGGTAACTTGTTTTGTTATTGTCACGTGCAGCGAGGTACAGTGAAAAAAATCTGTTTTGCATCCCATCCATACAGATCATTTCATCACATCAATACATTGGGGTAGTACAAGGGAAAAGAATAAGGGAATGCAAAATATTGCAAAGGAAGTGCAGTACAGGAAGAAAAGGTGAAAGGTCATAGTGAGGTAGACTGTGAGATGAAGATGCCATCTTATCATAATAGTGGACCATTCAATAGCCTTATATCAATGGGACAGAAGCTGTTCTTGAACCTAGTGGTACATGATTTCAGGCTATTGTATTTTCTACTCAATAGGTTGTAGTAGAAAAGAGAACATTCAGACACAAGAGAGACTCATTTTTCCACTACTTTCACCAATGCAATCTCATCACTGGGCACATCTTCCCCGCCCTTCCCCACTCTGCTTTCCACAGAAATCGCGCTCTCCGCAACTCCCTTGTCTGCTCATTCCTCTCCACCGATCTTCCTCCAGGCATTTCACCCTGCAAATGGGCTAAGTGTCACACCTGCCTCTACACCTCCTCCCTCATCACCATTCTTTCTACTCCCCTCTGTTGCCTCCTCCACCCCTTTTGTTTTCCTTTATTCCTCTCATCCATTCACCCCTTCTCTTTCGCCTAACACACCCTCACAATGTACCATCACCTACACATTCATCCCTCTGGTTCCCCATCTTCCCTTTATTCCATGGTCTACTGTCCTCTCCTGTGGTATTACAACTTAGTCAATCCTTTTCCTCTTCCACATATCACCTCTCAGCTTCCCTCATCATTCCCACTTCCCCTCCCACTGCCTACCTAATTTCCCCCCCTCACCTGGATTCCACTATCACCCACTAGTTTGTACTTCTCCCACTTGCCCCTCCCTTTTATTCTGGCTCCTGCCCTCTTTCTCTCCAGTCCTGATGAAAGGTCTATGCCCAAAAAGTTGACTGTTCATTTCTATTCATGAATGCTGCCTGATGTGATGAGATCCTCCAGCGTTTTGTGTGTGTTGTTGAGAGGATGCTCAGGATGGATGGGATGTGAGATTATTTCTCAAGGCAGTGAGAAATGAGGGCAAGTCCATTGAGAAGGGGATGACTCCCCCTCAGATCCCTTTCCTCAGAAGTTGTGGGTGAGCTGCTTTCTTGAACTACCACAGCCCTTCTGGTGAATTTGATCCAAGGGTGGCGGGGGGGGGGGGGGGCGGGGGGGAGTTCTAGGATTTAGTTCCAGCAACAATGAAGAAATAATGGTATATTTCCAAAAGTAGTTGTCTGACATGTTGGGAAAACTACAGATAGAGCACTTGGAGTCCTTGCTCTTGTTTGAATTGGGGGTTGTGATTCCCCAACATCTCAGCCATGTCAGCTTCCAGCAACTATAATCAGGCAGGAGATACAGAATCCTGAGGTCCCACATCACCAGGTTCTCAAACAGCTACTTCCCTTCATCTATTCAGCTCTTGAACCAAGCTGCAACAACCTTAGTCACTGACATTAGTATAACAACACCACGACCACTTTGGGCTGTGCTTTGTTCTTTCTTGTAAAAATTACATACAGTGTAATTTGTTTAATTTATGTTTTTCTTTTGAATGGTGCTTATCTGATGCTACCTATATGCTATGATGCTGATGCAAGCATGTTTGTCATTGCATCTGAGCGTACATTTATTTGTGCATATCAAAATTCTAAAGTTCAAAGTTCAAAGTAAATTTATTATCAAAGTGATATCACCAAATATCACCCTCATATTCATTTTTTTCAGGCATTCATAGTAAATACAAGAAATACAACAGAATCAAAGAAAGACCATTCCCAACAGGACGAACAAACAACCCATGTGCAAAATGCAACAAACTACAAATACAAAAAGAAAGAAAAAAAGAAATAGAAGATAGAAACAAACAAACAAGCAATAGATATCAAGAACATGAGATGAACAATCTTTGAAAATGAGTCCATAGATTGTGGAATCAGTTCAGTGATGGGTGAGTGAAGTTGAGTGAAGTTATCCCCTCTGGTTCAGCTTGAGGTGTAATCGCTTTTCCTGAACCTGGTGGTGTGGGTCCTGAGGCTCCTGTACCTTCTTCCTGATGGCAGCAGCATGACCTGGATGGTGGGGTCCTTAATGATGGCTGCCACTTTCCTATGACAGCTCTCCATGTAGATGTGCTCAATAGTGTTGAGGATTTTACCACTGGGGTTGTATCCATTTACTTTTTGAAGGATTTTCCATTCATGGGCATTAGTGCTTTAAAGCAGGTTGTGACGTGGTCAGACAATCACCTCTGCATCACACATTTTAGATGTCATGCTGAAACTTCACAGCCTTCGAAGAAAATAGAGGCAGTGCTGTGCTTTCCTTGTAATGGCACTTGGGTGCTGGAGCCAGGACAGGTCCTCTGAAATGGATAACACTGGGGAATTTAAAGATGCTGACTGTCTCCGCCTCTGATCCCCAATGAAGTTCCTTCGGTCTCATCCTCCTGAACTCAATAATCAGCTCCTTGGTCTTGCTGACATTAAGTAAGATGTTGTTGTTGTGGCACCACTTGGCCAGATTTTCAATTTTCCCCTATCTGCTGATTTGTCACCACCTTAGTTTCGGTCAATGACAGATGTGTCATCAGTATAGTTAAATGACAAAAAAACTCAACTTTAACTTTGAGTTGTGACTTTGACATTGCAACAGGAGGAGCCAGGGTGAGTGACTGCACCACCTTTTGGACCCAGTCACTAACACTGATATCTTCTTACTTCCTCCATGACAAGCCCCTCACCTCCCTCCCTCGTACTGCTAGAAACTTATAACCCTTATTTTTCCTTTTCAGACCTAACTTAAGGACTCGAACCAAAATGTGTAATCCCCCCTTTTGCCTCCAAGGTGGTTGCTTGTTCCCACTGAGATCTTCCAGCATTTTGGTTTTTGTATTGGGGAGGGAGGAAAATAATGGGCAAATTCGAAAAGGAGCTAAAACAACAAGGGGGGAAATGAGACCGATGGGATTGACTGAGAGCCAGCATAAACTAGGTGGGCAAACGACCTCCTTCAGTGTCATGGGGAATATGAAATTACAACAAATCAGAAAATTATTTTGGGGCCCATGGCTCCCTGAAAGTGACAACGCCATTGGGTAAGATGGTAAAACCAGTGCATGGCATGCTTGCCAGCATTAAGCATAGAGTCAGGAAGTCACGTTTCAGATATGTAAAACAAGAATGCTGTGCAGGTTTCAGAGAGGCTGCAGGAAAAGTTCACCAGGATGCTGCCTGCTTTAGGGGGATGAGCTGTAAGGAGATGTTGGATAAACTTTGGCTGATCTCTCCAGAGGCTAATAAAAGTTTATAAAATTATATGAGGCATAGATTGGGAAGGCAGTCAGAATCTTTCCTCAGGGTGGAAATATCAAGTACCAGAGGGTGAAGTTTTAAGGTTAGAAGGTGTAACTTAAAAGTAAACTTGGGGCAAGTTTTTTTTTTTATCATGGTAGGTGTCAGAGGCAGCAGTTGAAGCAGATATGATTGTGGAGTTTAAGAGGCCTTTAGACAGACACATAAAAATGCAGGATGGGGCGATACAGATCATGCACAGGCAGCTTTAGTTTCACTTTGTATCATGGTCATCACAGACATTGTGGGCCAAATGGCCTGTCCTAGAGCTCTACTCGTCTGTGTTCTATGTCAACTTTCTGTGAATCTCCGCACAATTTAATGATAGAACATCTCACACAATGCTGCAATGCTGTTTGTTTTTACAAAGTGTTTAAACGGCATTTTTGATAAATTTACAATTGATAATCTTTTACTAACAAATTAGGAAATTGGTTTAATGCAAATAGTCATTTCAATGAAACTGCCTGATCCACTAGATCTGAGTAACTATTTTAAATACCTGTCTACTAGGAACCTTCAGAAGGTCACATTACAGAATAGTAGACAGATTTCAAGTAAATTATGTTCAAAGGCTTTTAAGATGTGAATCCCTAAAAAGGATGCTTCCTTTAACGAGCCTCTTTGAAGTCCAGCAATTAAATAGAATAAACTGAGTTTTGCCATGGTGATTAATACAAGATGAGGTGTAGCCAGCTTTGTGTGCTCAAAAGGTTCCAGTGCAATTGCATGAAATCATAGAAACACAATTAGTGCACGACTTTCATTGAAGAATGAAAGAAATTTGCTTTTGGCTGATTTCATGCAATTTGCACTGAATCATCAGAAAGGTAATGTGGAAACTTCAGGCCAGGTGATCTATTAAAAGGAGGTGACTATTTTCTGGGAGAGTTGGAGATGATGGAATGGTAACATTGTACAATCAATGGCTATATTTATTACTGTTTCTGTAAACCACCCCACCCAATATTAATGTGCTGGATTATCAAATACAACCTGGAGCTGAATTCCCAGAGGTGAAGAGGGAGTGCCTGCCCTTGATGCCAAGGCAATATTCGACCGAGTGTGGAATCAAAGAGCCCTGGTGAAACCAAAATTGATGGGCATCAAACAGAAGGCACTCCACTGGTTGGTGCATCTCAAGTATAAGGATGAACCTCGGGGGAAAATAACCTGTTGATGCTGGAAATCTGAAACAAAAACTAAAAGTGCAGATGAAAGACAGATAACACTAAAATCAGTGAAGAGGGTTATCAAGATTTTCAGAGGTTCTTGATCAAATGGGTAAGAGGACCAAGGAACAGCAAATATAATTTAATTTTGAGAAGTACAATCATCTCTCATTCTCCTACATTGTAGCCTCATTAGTGTCTTGTACAACTGCATCAAAACATTCCAGCTTCTATACTTAGACCTGATTGATGAAGGACAGTGTGCCAGACATCTTCTTCGTCACTCTGTCTACTTGTGATGGCATTTTTGAAGAACTATATACTTGTATACCTAGGTTTCTCTGTTCTACAACACACCCAAGCCATGTCATTCACTGTGGAAGTCCTACCCTGGTTTGCCTTCTCAAAATTCAATACCTCACACTTACCTGATAATCATCTCCAACGTCAATGATACCACCTACTTTCTGCAAAAACGCCAAGCAATGGCATTTACATTATGAAAAGGTCTAATTAAATTCCCTCTCTATTATTATCACTAAACCTTCACCAAATCTGCATGCAACACCTTTAACCTGAAACCTAGCTGAACAAACCACATAACTACGTGTGGGATCTATTGGTTATTTTTTTATTGAGATACAGAGCAGGATAGGCTCTTCCATTCCTCCGAGCCAAGCTCACCCAGCAATCTCCCTATTTAACCCTAGCCTAATCAGGGGGCAATTTACAATGTCCAATCAAACTTCCAACCAGCATGTTGTTGGACTGTAGGAAGAAACTGAAGCATGCGGAGGAAACCCAAGCAATCTCAAGGAGAGCATACAATCACCTTACGGGTGGCGGCAGGAACTGAACCCAAGTTGCCTGTATTGTAAAGCGTTGTGCTAACCACTACACTACCGTGCTGCCCCAAGGATTGCTTTAAGACTCTCACTGTCTGATTTCCCCAAAGGTCCTCCGCCCAATATCATCATCAGAATTCCTTCACCGCTTCCCTGGGTAAGTGCAGCCATGGAAATCTCACCATCATCAATGACAAAACAGACCACTGGATTGTCCCCATGCCCTCATCCCTGAGAATCAAGGCCTCAGAGGGAGAGAGAGGGTTTTGCCAAGGTGGGCTCAAAGTAAAAGAGTTCAAGGCTGATGAGCCTGTATTGCTTGCTTTGGGTGTAGAGAAGCTCTGAAGCTGAGTAAGAGGATGGAGTTAAATGAGGTTTCCGATCTTTGATTGGCTCTGGAACAATTGAGAGTAGCAGAAAAGTCAGAAAAGCTAAAGTGTTGGTCATTGAATTCAGAAGGGTGGTGCATAAGCTTCTGTTCGCATCAACGGTGCTGAAGTTGAGAGGGTTGAGAGCTTTAGGTTCGTAGCAGTGAGCATTACCAATATCCTGTCCTCAACCAACCACGTGGACACCATGGCCAAGAGAGTGCACCAGTACCTCTGCTCTGACAGCAGGGCAAAAACAAAAATCTGTAATTAAATTTCTTTCGCCTCCTGAGGGATTAGAAACACTGTTTACCCCACTAGTTGTTATAAATGCACCACAAAAAGCATCCTATCCAGATGCATCACAGCCTGGCATGGCTCTGCTTGAGACTGCAAGAGCTTGCGGAGAGCTGTGGGATGTCGGAGACTGGGGGGTTATCTGATTGAGGTATATAAGGTGATGAGGGGCGAAGACTGGGTGAGGGCACATAGGTTTTCTCTCCCTGGAAGATGCAGCTAAAAACCCAAGGGCATAGAGTTGAGATCAAAGTCAAGAAATTTAAAAGGGACATCGGGGTAGCTTCTTTGCTCAAAGGGGGTTTGCATTTGGAATGAGCTGCCAGGAATAGTGGTTGAAGTAGCAATGCTTAGAAGCCATCTTGATAAGTACATGTATAGAAGAGGTCAGAGGGCTGTAGGTCAAATACAGGCAAATGCAGGGAATAGCTCACTGGGCCATACAGTCAGAAAGGATTAGTAGGGCCGAAGGGCCTGTTTCCCTTCGGTATGAATATGGGTCTACGACACAGTAACAGCACCTACAAGGTGTACTGCAACAGTTCACCAAGGTTTCATAGACAGCACCTGCCAAGTTCGTGACCCTTACCGGCTAGAAGGTCCAGGGTGGCAAAAGCATGCTGGACAGCACCCTAGAAGCCACACACCATCCTGACTCGGAAATGTTTCACAGTTCCTCCACCGTCACTGGATTAAAATCCTTCAACAATATTGTGGGTACATTAAGGATGGCAGTGGTTCAAGAAGGCGCTTCTCTGGGGATGGGCAATTACTGCTGGCTCAGCCTGCAAAGGCCTTGAACAAATAAAAACTCAACCCACCACTCTTCATATATCAGTGTTGCCATCCCAACAACAGTCTAGAGAATATATAAACAGAAAATCATATTGACAAGTTTGCCAAAAGTAAACATCAAGCTGAATTTACACTCACTTATGCTTTATGACCTCCTGGACGTGTGGCAGAATAAATCTATCAACTGTAAAGTGTTTCAAGTCTGCTTAATTAATATAGATATCTATTACGGAGACCATACATCAAAAGGAATTTAATTAACTATAAAATGAGTTCTGATATCCTGAGTTTATAAAGGTGTTAAACAATAACAAGCTCCTTCCTTCCATGTTGGCCAATAGTTGCAATGGTTGAATTTGTGTGCAAACGTGCTTGAATGGGTGTGAGTGTGTGTGTGTATGAGTGTGAGTGTGTGTGTGTGTGTGTGTGTGTGTGTGTGTGTGTGTGAGCATGTATATATGTGTGTGGCTTTGGCTCAGTATCTGAACTAATATTACTCATCCTCCCATTGTCGAGTTTGATACAACACTCATTGTCTAAGTGAACATCAGCTTCCTGACTCACACGTTGATGATATTAATTTTAGTGCATGTGTATGTCTACTACTCTGAGCATGTGTGTTTAAATGAATGTCAAGGAGGGGTGAGGTATTTGAACAGGTTTATCATTTTTGTCTTCCTGTCATCGTAATTACATTCAGATTTGATCTTGTAATCCACTGATCCTACTCTGAATGCACAGCATATTTTTTTTACGATATGTGTGTTTGATATTATGTGGGCTCCAATGAATGTCAAGCTTTGTGGAAATAATGCTAACATTGGGTAAAGTGCCTTGCTCTGTGTCTTTCCTGTAGATACTAGACATTTCCCCCCACAATTGTTATTTAAGGCAACCACCCGTCTCAGTTTTAAATGGGAGCAGGTGAAGAGGACACAATGCTCGATGGTTGAATATATTTATCACAGGAGGAATAGATTGTCTTAATATGACATCTTCCAGTTTCTCTGGTTTGGCGTTGGCTTATTATTGTAATATGTACCAAGATACAGTGAAAAGCTTGCCTTACATACTGTTCATACAGATCAAATCATTACGCAGTAGATTGAGATGGAACAAGGTAAAACAATAACAATGCAGAAGACTGTTCTCCTAGCATCAAAAGGGAAGTGTTGAGGAGAGCTGAGCACAAAAATAGGGAGGCTATGCTTCAGATGTATGGGGCACTGAGAAGATTCAGAGCTGGAACCAAATGTACAATATTGGCTTCTTAGTTATTACAACACAGACCCAACCCATTAGGTTCATGCTGCCTCCTATTAGGTTCATTCCTTCTCCTTATTGCCCGGCAGCCCTGCAACACATTCTCTCTCATGTGCCCATTAACCTCCATCCATTTGACCTCAGTGGGGGCTATTTACAGCAGGCAACGAGCCAACCAGCAATGCCTCTGGAAATCAGAGCATCAAGGCAACGTTATGCTTTCACAGGGAAATATGCAAATACAACACAGGCAGCACCAATGGTCAGGATCAAACTAGACAATAAGGTAATAAGACATACAAACTGAATAGGGCCATTCAGCCCATCAAGTCAGCTCTGCCATTCAAACATGGCTCATATTTTCACCCCATTCTCACACCTTCTCCACAAAGCTCTTAAACCCCTTGCCAATTGGAAACCTATCAACCTTTGCATTACGTACACCCAATGACTTGGCCTCCACGGCTCCTTCCAGCAATGAACTCCGCAGATTCACCACATTCTGGTGAAAGAAATTCCTTCTTATCTCAGTTCTAAAGGGATGTCCCTTTGTTCTGGGGCCTTGGATCCTACCGGAAACACCCTCACCAGGCCAATCCTATCCAGGCCTCTCAGTATCCTGTAGGCTTCAATAATAATAATATTGAAGCCTACCCCCCATCCATCCCATCCTTCTGAACTCCATTGAATATAAACCCAGGGACATAACACTCCTCATATGATAAGGCTTTCATTCCTCGGATCATTCAAGAAACTCGGGTCCCTAGAGCTGTGAGGTTTCAGCACTATATCATGTTAACACTTTAGTTAAAGAATGAGTGACTTCCTCTCCAGTGCCCCATACCCCTCTTATGATATGACAACCGAAACTGTATGCAGTTTCCATCCAGAGACATTAATTCAAATCCCATGAGAGCAGTTAGGAAATTTAAAATTCAATTCATGGTCATATAGTCATAAAGCATGGAAACAATCCCTCAACCCAAGCAGATTATACTGACTATGATGCCCATTCAAGCATGTCCCATTTAGCCACATTAAGCAAAAGGAACTATCTTGTTCAGCTAGTCCCGCTTGCCCACAGGACAAATCCTTCTGAACCTTTCCCATTATCTTTTTGAAAGTATTGTACTTGCCACAAAATCTTTGTCAGCATGTTCCATGTATGTACTACCTTCTGTGCAAAGAACTTGCCCTCAATTTATTCTTAAATCTCTTCCCTCTCACCTTAAACCCTTTGCCACCTAGTTCTCGATTCCCCAGGCCTGGGTAAAAAATACTGAGTTAGATGAGTTCTGAGTCTCCTATGCTGCTCGACAAACAGCTCTACCTTGTTGAATCTCTCCCTCTAGCTCATTCCCTTGAGTCCTGGCAGCACCTTTCTAACTCCTTTCTGCAGTCACTGGAAGCAGGCCAGAGGAGTCCACTGGACTAATACATGGAATGGACAGCTTGTTTTCTGAACAAAGATTGAATAGTCAAGGCTTGTATTGGTTGGCATTTGGAAGAGAAAGAGAGGACTTGAATGAAGCATATAGGATTCCAGAGGGTTAGCAAAGTGGATGTGGAGGGTGTTTTCTCTTACAGTATTTGAGGTCATTTTTAAAAATACAGGTTTACTCCTTCAAGGCAGAAATAGGTGAAAATGTTTCCCTGAGTGTATATTGAGCCTTTGGAGTCCTTCCGCAAAGGAGGTGTGAACAGAGCCTTTCATTATTTTTAAGGCAAAAGTCGATATATTCTTCATAAACAAGGGAGTCTCTTTGTCCTTTCAAGAATCTTAAAGCATCAGGATAAAATCTATTCTTGACACTGGCTTTTGTAACTTCTGCCTGATGGGGGAAGAGGAGAAATGAGAACAGCGGTAGGAGGGGTCATTGACTACATGGGCTGCTTTGCAAGGCAGTGAAAGGTGTAGATAAAGTTAATGGAGACATTAGTGTTTGTGATAGACTGGGCTGTGTTCACAATCCCTTCCAATTCTTACTGTCTTGGGCAGAGTGATTTGTCCAGATAGGAGGCTATCAAATGATACAGCCTTGTCTTCACAGAAAATGGTTCTGCTGCAGAGCCAGGTTGATATCACAGCCTGCATGACACCTTCAACTAAGTATCAGATGAAACTGTATGTCTGTTGGCTGCCAGAATTGAGGAGGATAGTCCAAGGGCTTGCCACACCAGGCAATTCAAGGAACTGCCTACAGAAATCCTTCAGATTCACAAGAAAGATAAAGGGATTCGATATGTCATCGAAGACTCTGACAAAACTCTACAGATAGACAATGGAAAGTATTTTGACTGGTTTCATAATAGCCTGATATGGGAGCCCTAATGCCCAGGAAAACAAGAGGCTACAGAGGGAGGTGGACTCAGCCACTTCTATCACAGGCACAGCTCTTCCTACTTTTGAAGACACCTCCAAGAAGATGTATTTCGGGAAGGCAACATCCATCATCAGGGACCCTCAGTGGCCAGGCCATGTCTTCTTCTTGCTGCAATCATATAGAAGGTACAGGAGCTTGAAGACCCACATCTCAATGTTCAACAGCAGCCTCCCCACTGCATCAGACTCTTGAACAAACCTGAAGAACTCTAATTCTACCTCAGGCAATATTTTCTCAACTTGTACTGATGCTATTAATTCTTTTAAACAACAGAAAATCTGCGGGTGCTGGAAATCCAAGCAACACACACAAAATGCTGGAGGAGATCAGCAGGTCAGGCCAGGCAGCATCTATGGAAAAGAGTAAAGAGTCAGTATTTTGGCCCAGGATACTTCATCAGGATTGGAGGAAAAAAGATCACTTTCTTTCCAGTCTTGATGAAGGGTCTTGGCCAGAAACGTCAACTGTTGACTCTTTTCCATAGATGTTGCCTGGCCTGCTGAGTTTCTCCAGCATTTTGTGTGCTTATTTATTTATTTGTTTGTTTATTTATTTATTTCTTTAGCGTTACAGCGCGGAGTCCAGCCTTCCAGCCTTGCAAGCCACGCCACCCAGCAACCCCCAACAACCCTGATTAGCCCTAATCTAATTACAGGACAATTTACAAGGACCAATTAACATACCCAGTGTGTCTTTGGACTGTGGGAGGAAACCAGAGCACCCGAGGAGAAACCTACGCATTCCATGGGGAGGACATACAGACGGCGCCGGAATTGAACTCGGAACTCCGACACCCTGAACTATAATAGTGTCGCACTAACCATTACTCTACCGTGTAAAGTTGCAAATTTTATTGCATGAGTTATGTTAACTTAAGCTTGCTTATGTTTGTCATGTTTGTAGTGAGCTGTGCTGTCGATGTAAAAGTCTAATCTTCATGCATTTGGACCCTGGGTATGTATTCCCACCACAATAAATGCGAATCTCCCGCCATCTCATTTGAATGCTTGACACCAGACTCCTGAAACAACGCTCTTCTGAACTCTGTCATGGAGGAGAGTACCAGTTGGACTCAGGGTTGCTTAAAGATGCTGAAAGCTTCCTCAAACAAGTGCAACATCCCCACTGACATTTGTGATCTCTGACCTTTCAAAGTATGGAGGGAGCGTCAGGGGTAGTGATGACAACCTCAAGTTCATGCATTGGGAGCACACTGAAGCCCTGTCTGTGTAAGGAGCAGAAGGAGTGGAGCACCCCATCCACCTGGTCCTCAGTCTTCTGTCCTTTCTGTGGAAGGATCTGTGCTTCTCCACATCGGCTTCATTAGCCACCCGCAGAACGAAGTGAAAGCAAGTCATCCTTGATCAGGAGGAACTGCCAAAGAGAGGGGAATCTTTGGAATTAGAAACTAGACTATATCCCTGTGCATTTTGCATAATGGTATCTCTCAGATGTCCTTGAAATTAATTGTTAATTGTCAATTGAATACAATTGGCAATTAACTACCTACTTATGATATCAGACCAACAATACAATATCAATCAACTTTCCTGTGTTGAAAACAGTTTAAATTACAGTCACAGTTTATAAAAGATTTTTAAAAGATACATCTTTACTTAATTTTCTCTCTAGCTTTTCTTCTCTCCCAATCTTATCTTCCTTATTCTCTTTATTTCACCTTCTGTGCTTCATTTAAGTCAAATTCACCCATGTTTCTTTCTGATTATTCTAATTCCATTCACATCCTCAAATTGGTCTCAGCACTCAACCTTGTCCTGATGATTTTTTAATTCACGGTCTTTATCCAAGGGAAGGAAACCAACAATAAGAGATGCAAGTTAATGGTGAGGAGGAAGAAGTTGATAAGGGAAGGGACCTGAGGGGCAACTTATTTACACTGAAGTTGGTACGAAATGGAATGAACTGCCAGAGGAATTTGTAGAGGTGGGTACATGAACATTTAAAAGAGGTTTGGTCAGGTACATGGATAGAAAAGGTTTATAAGGATTTGGAGCAAATGAGTCAAATGGGACTATCTTAGATGAGCATCCTTATCAGCATGGATGAGCCGAGCTGATTGGCCTGTTTCCTTGCTGTGTAACTCTAAGCCTCAATGTGTCTAAAACTTTTCAATTGTGGATATAAGGGTTAAAAAACTCAAAAGCCAAACTAATGATGCACAATGTGAAAACACAGTACTCTGCAAAAATCTTGGGTACATGTAAATATAATTCTGTAAAGCGAAGATGCTTTCAAACATAATGAAATGAAAAGTTTCTAAATATCAAAAAAATGCTATAAAGAGCAGCAAACAGTAAAAAAAAACTAAATCAAATCAATTTTTGGCATGCCCACCCTTTCTCTTTACAATTGCATCAATTCTCTTGGATATATTGACATACCGTTCATTAAGAAAATTGACTGGTAGATTGTCCAAATATCTTGGAGAACTTGCCACAGTTCTTTTTCAGACTTAGGCTGTTTAATTTGCTTAAAACATAATAATAGTAAATAAACAAGTAAATCAATTACATATATTGAATAGATGTTTAAAAAGTGCAAAAACAGAAACACTGTATATGAACAAAAAGGTGAGGTAGTATCCAAAGCTTCAAAGTCCATTTAGGAATCGGATGGCAGAGGGGAAGAAGCTGTTCCTGAATCGCTGAGTGTGTGCCTTCAGGCTTCTGTACCTCCTACCTGAGGGTAACAGTGAGAAAAGGGCATGCCCTGGGTGCTGGAGGTTCTTAATAATGGGCACTGCCTTTCTGAGACACCACTCCCTAAAATGTCCTGGGTATTTTGTAGGCTAGTAGCCAAGATGGAGCTGACTAGATTTACAACCTTCTGCAGCTTCTTTTGGTCCTGTGCAGAAGCCCCTCAATACCAGACAGTGATGCAGCCTGTCAGAATGCTCTCCACGGTACAACTATAGAAGTTTTTGAGTGTATTTGTTGACATGCCAAATCTCTTCAAACTCCTTATAAAGTATAGCCGCTGTCTTGACACCCAGGAACTTGAAACTGCTCACTCTCTCCACTTCTGATCCCTCTATGAGGATTGGTATGTGTTCCTTTGTCTTACTCTTCCTGAAGTCCACAATCAGCTCTTTCGTCTTACTGACGTTGAGTGCCAGGTTGAGTCCCGGTCAATGATGAAACCTCCGAATGGAAGAAGGACACTACTGTGGCTGACAAGTGAAGTCAGACCAATAGAAAATGATGTTGGAGATATTGTAATGAGAGACGCAGAGATGGCAGAGGAACCAAATGTGTATTTTGCATCAATCTTCACAGTGGAAGACATCTGCAGTATACCAGACATCCAAGAGTGTCGGGGAAGTGAAGTACATGCAATGAAAATTATGACTGAGAAGGTGCTGAGGAAGCTTAATGGTCTGATGGTGGATAAATCTCCTGGACCTGATGGATTGCACCCTCGGGTTCTGAAGGAAGTAGCTGGAGAGATTGCAAATGCATTAACAATGATCTTTCAACAATCGATAGATTCTGGTATTGTACCGGATGACTGGAAAATTGCAAATGTTACTCTGCTATTTAAGAAGGATGGGAGGCAGCAGAAAAGAAATTATAGACCTGATAGCCTGATATCAGTGGTTGGGAAGTTGTTGGAATCGATTGTTAGGGATGAGATTACAGAGTACCTGGAGGCACATGACAAGATAGACCAAAGCCAGCATGGTTTCCTGAAAGGAAAATCCTGCCTGACTAACCTACTGCAATTTTTTGAGGAAATTACAAGCAGGGTAGACAAAGGAGATGAGGTATATGTAGTATACTTGGATTCTCAGAAGGCCTTTGACAAGGTGCCGCAGATGAGGCTGCTTAGCAAGATAAGAGCCCATGGAATTACAAGGGAGTTACTAGCATGGGTGGACCATTGGCTGATTGGCAGAAAACAGAGAGTGGCTTAAAGGGATCCTATTCTGCTTGGCTGCCGGTTACCAGTGGAGTTCCACTGGGGTCGGTATTGGAACCACTGCTTTTTACAATGTATGTTATTGATTTGGGCTATAGATTTGTGGTTAACTTTGCAATGATACATTGATAGGTGGAGGAGCTGGTAGTGTTGAGAAAACAGAGAGCCTGCAGAGAGACTTAGATAGTTTAGGGAAATGGGCAAAGAAGTGAGAAATGAAATGCAATGTTGGAAAGTGTATGGTCATGCACTTTGGTGGAAGAAATAAACAGGCAGACCATTATTTAGATGGGCAGAGAATTCAAAATGCAGAGATGCAAAGGGACTTGGGAGTCCTTGTGCAGGATACCCTAAAAGATAAACACCAGGTTGAGTCAGTGGTGAAGAAGGAGAATGCAATATTGGCATTCATTTCTAGAGGTATAGAATATAAGAACAGGGATGTGATGTTGAGGCTCTATAAGGCACTCGTGAGACCACACTTGGGTATTGTGTGCAGTTTTGGGCCCCTTATTTTAGAAAGGGTATACTGACCAGAGAGGATTCAGAGAAGATTCACGAGAATAATTCCAGGAATAAAAGGGTTACTAAAGGAGGAATGTCTGGCAGCTCTTGGGCTGTATTTCCTGAAGTTTAGGAGAATGAGGGGGGATCTCATAGAAACATTCCAAATGTTAAAAGGCCTGAACAGATTAGATATGACAAAGCTTTTTCCCATGGTAGGGGAGTCTAGGACAAGAGGGCACAACTTTAGGATTGAAGGGCATCCTTTTAGAACTGAGAGGCGGTGAAATTACTTTAGTCAGAGGATGGTAAGTCTGTGGAATTTGTTGCCACGAGCGGCTGTGGAGGCAAAACCATTGGGTGTATTTAAAGCAGAGATAGATAGGCTCTTGATTAGCCAGGGCATCGAAGGGTATGGGGAGAAGGCAGGGGAGTGGGGATGACTGGAAGAATTGGATCAGCCCATGATTGAATGGTGGAGCAGACTCGATGGGCCAAATGGCCTACTTCTGCTCCTATATCTTATGGTCTTATGAACTGTAGAGGCTCTAGCGTGTAATTAATCATCACCAGAGTCTATCAGACCTCAGGCCAAGAGTCTTTCTTGTTCTCTCTGTGCCCAAATGTGAATCATTTGTTTATGTTGCAGTAAATTCAAATCGCCATGGCAATCTGATATTCATTGCAACAAACAACACTGCCAACAGCAGAGGCTTGGTGGGAGCATTGAATGCTGTTTGTTGTGACTCTGATGAACTTAAGGGACTGCAATGTTGGAACCCGCTCCAAAGACTAGGAGGTGCCACTTCTCAATTGGCATGAAATGGATGCAAAGGCAACCTTTCAAAAATTAGTAGATTAAATTGGTAAAAATTGTAAAACCA
Source organism: Mobula birostris (assembly GCF_030028105.1). Classification (NCBI taxonomy): domain Eukaryota; kingdom Metazoa; phylum Chordata; class Chondrichthyes; order Myliobatiformes; family Myliobatidae; genus Mobula; species Mobula birostris. The sequence continues at coordinate 128,237,356 of NC_092371.1, forward strand.
GTTTATTATTGCCATATGTACTGAGGTGGAGTGAAAATCTTTGTTTTGCATGTCGCCCATGCAAGTCATTTCAGCAGATTGGAGTGGTATAAGGGAAAAGCAAGAACAGAATGCAGACTAAAGTGTTACAATTACAGGGAAAGTGCAGTGCAGGCAGGCAATAAGATGCAAGGCCACAATGAGATACTTTGTGAAGTCAAGTGTCCATCCTATTGTACCAGGGAAACATTCAATAGGCTGTAACAATGGGACAGAAACAGTCTTTAAACCTGGTAGTACATACTTCCAGGCTTTCGTATCTTCTGCCTAATGAGTGAAGAGAAGAAAGCAGCATCCATTATCAAGGACCCTAACAACCCAAACCATGCTTTTTCCTCACTTCTACCATCGAGCAGGAGGTAGAGGAGCCTTCGATCACACACCACCAGGTTCAGGAACAGTAACTACCCTACAACAACAGGCTGCTGAACCAGGGTGTGCTGAGCTGTGTCCACAACTCTCTGCAGTTTCTTGTCATCTAGGGCAGAGCAGTTACTATACAAAGCCATGGTGCATCTGAATAGGATGTTTTCTGAGTGATAGTCTATTGTATCCAACAATGACAGGAGACTTGTGCAGGATCGTTCTTAAAGTGGAAATCCCATTGCACTGGGGTAGTTCCATTCTCTTGACCTTGGCATTTTGCTCATTCTTAAAAGGAATAAGGATCCAACTGAATGCTCTTCTTATAGCAACACACATCAAGTTGCTGGTGAACGTAGCAGGCCAGGCAGCATCTCTAGGAAGAGGTACAGTCGACGTTTCGGGCCGAGACCCTTCGTCAGGACTAACTGAAAGGAGAGCTAGTAAGAGTTTTGAAAATGGGAGGGGAAGGGGGAGATCCGAAATGATACTCCCTTCCCACTTTCAAAATTAGCTTCTAAGAAAAACACTTCCTGATGAAGGATCTCGGCCCGAAACGTCGACTGTACCTCTTCCTAGAGATGCTGCCTGGCCTGCTGTGTTCACCAGCAACCTTTATGTGTGTTGCTTGAAGTTCTAGCATCTGCAGATTTCCTTGTGTCTGTGCTGTTCTTATAGACCAATTTCTTTACTCAATGTTGATGCTAAGATCTTATCTAAAGTTTTGGCCCATAGGACTGAAAATATTTTACCATCTGTCATTTCTGATAACCAAACCGGATTCATCAAACATCGATATTCTCACTTTAATATTCACCAGTTATTAAATGTTATTTATTCTCCTTCTAACACGATATCGGAATGTGTGGTATCCCGAGATGCTGAGAAAGCTTTCAACAGAGTTGAATGGAATTATTTATTTAAAACTTTAGAAAAATTTAATTTTGGAACTGTTTTCATTCAATGGATTAAATTACTTTATTTAGCCCCTTCTGCTAGAATTATCACTAATTTTCATAACTCCAAACCATTTAAGCTTCAACGTGGCACTAGACAAGGTTGTCCGTTGAGCCCTTTGCTTTTTGATCTGGCCTTGGAACCTTTAGCCATTGCTTTTCGAGAATCTAATGATATCACTGGTATTTTAAGGAGAGACACTATTCACAAAGTCTTATTGTATGCTGATGATTTGCTGCTATTTATTTCTAATGTTGAGACTTCATTACCCCATGTGCATTCTTTACTCTCCTGTTTTAGCCAGTTTTCAGGTTATAAATTAAACCTACATAAAAGTGAACTATTCCCTTTGAACAATTTGATACCAACAAATTCTAACCTTCCTTTTAAAATTGTAAGAAACCAATTTATTTATTTAGGTGTAACAATTATTAAAAATTATAAGTGTTTATTTAAAGAAAATTCTCTTACTCTATTGAATCATGTAAAAAGAATATTATTAAATTGGTCGCCTCTTTCGTTATCGTTAATTGGTCAAATTAACTCTATCAAAATGAATATATTATCTAAATTTATACATCTTTTTCAGGCATTGCCAGTTTTCAATCCTATATCCTTTTTTTAATTCTCTTGATTCTATTGTATCTTCTTATATATGGAAGAATAAGCGTTCTAGATTAAATAAAATTCATCTTCAGAAAAATAAGAAGAATGGAGAATTAGCCTTACCAAATTTTAAATTTTATTATTGGGCAGTTAATATAAGAAATCTTACATATTGGTTATATTATATAAATCATGAGGATTGCCCATTGTGGGTTTTCTTAGGAGCTAATTCTGTTAATAAATTCTCTATTATTTCTCTTCTTGGATCCTCACTTCCTATATCTTTGATAACACACTATGAGGATTTGGATACAATTCCAAAAATATTTTGGCTTATTGAGACTTTCTTTCTCGAGTCCCATTTTTTCTAATTATTGTTTTAAACCCTCGATGATTGTTGTGGCTTTTAAAGAATGGGATAGATTTGGTATTAAATGCTTTCAGGACTTGTTTGTAGATGGAAGTCTTTTTTCGTTTGAACAATTGTCAACTAAATATAGTTTACCCAAAACTCATTTTTTTCGATACCTACAAATAATAGGTTTTTTACGGTCTCAAATAAGTACATTTCCTAAAAGTCCTGATAAGAATCTACTAGATGTAATTTTTAATCTGAAACCTTTTTATAATGGATCTATATCTAATATTTATAATATGCTGTTGGGAATGAGAAGTGTTCCTTTAGATAAAACTAAAAATCTTTGGGAACAAGATTTACAGACTTCAATTTCTGAGGAAACTTGGAATCAGATTTTTTAATTGGCTAACACTTCATCGTTATGTGCCCGTCATTCTCTCCTTCAATTTAAAGTGGTCCTTAGGGCCCGTATAAATAAGGATAAGTCTCGTTCTTATTTAGATATATCTCCGTATTGTGATAAATGTAATAATAGAGAAGCTTCACTCATTCATATGTTTTGGACATGTCCGAGTCTTGAAAAATATTGGAAAGAAGTATTTCAAACCTTTTCGATACTTTTTGAAGTACATTTCAAGCCTCGTTCTTTGACTGCTTTATTTGGTATTGTTGGAGGAAAGGATATTATTTTGGAGCCATCTGATTTACACATTTTGGCTTTTATGTCTCTTATGGCCAGAAGGATGCTTATGCTTAAATAGAAGGATGTGGCCCTTACTATTCACGCCCAAAGGTTACATTATGTGATGTCATGTTTAAATTTAGAGAAGATTCAATGTTCAATCTTTGAATCCAATCAAGACTTTCAAACATTGTGGGGACCTTTTCTGAATTATTTTCAAAACCTTTGATTTGCTGTTAAAGCACAGATGATGACTAACAATCTTTTTTCTTTTTTTTCTACTAATCAGCTTCGGTCTTGGGCGTGGGTTGGGTTTTTTTATATAATAAAATTATTATTTTTCAATGTTACGAACTAATTGACTTGTACAAATATAGGGTAAGGAGTCTTTATATGTGATTTAGCTCAATGTATTAACATATATTTTTTTCCTGTACTCTGTATTCTTATATATATATAAATTAATAAAAATATTGAAAGAGAACAAACTCTCACACAAGTATGAATAATTATTACAAACTGAGATCTTCCTTGGTTGCAGTGGATGACCATAACTCCACCTGTGCCTTGTCATGCCCTCTGTTACCCTCATCTGGTTTAGCCCACTTGTTGAAACAGTGTGCCAGGGTATGGCTGCTGTCGCATTCAAACAGCTACTAGGAGCAACAGATGAGAGCTGAATTTCCTCTAGGGCCCAAAGGTGAATAACCTGCCCCAGAATGGACATGACAATCCCCTTCCCCAGCAGTAATACCCCTCCCTGGACACCCCATGCGCTATGCTTTCTATAGTGCATCTTTAAATAATGGTGAAGGTCACATGCTGCAGTTGTTTAGCCTCCTGAGGAAGTTGATGTGCCTACTTGGTAATGGTGCCTTTAGTGTTGGACCAGGTTAGGCTATCTATAAAGTTCACTCCCATGAACCTGAAGCTTTCAACCATCTTGATGTCAGCACGATTGATGTAGAAAGAAGGATGTCCATCACCCATCTTCCTGTAGTCAATAGTCAACTCTTCTGTTTTGCTGACATTGAGGGAATCATTGTTGCCATTAGACCTCTACCACTAAACTCTCTACCTCTTCCTCTATTCTGACTCATCGGTATTTGAGGTTTAACCCACTACACTGGTACCATCTGCAAACTATCAACATCTATTCCTAACCCCACAAGAGAGTCTGCAGACGTTGGAGATCCAGCGTAACATGCACAAAATGCTGGAGGAACTCAGCAGCTCCGGCAGCATCTGTGGAAATGAATAAAGAAATGAATTGTGGGCCAAGACCCTTCATTAGGACACCTGTCACTACCATGTCCCCTTTGGATCTCGATTGTTTCAATAAAATCACCCCACATTTCCAACAGCCCAGACCTGATAGTTGATATCAAGGAGTCTTTATTAGGAAAGCAATAAAAGGCAGATTCTGGAAATCTGAAATAAAAACTAAGTTCAGGGGATACTCAGTGGGTCAGATAGCATCTGCAAAGAGAACAGCTAACCTTTACTAAGTTAACCCTTACTGATACCTCATTACAGCATTGATGCAAAGTCTGAAAGCTGAAGCTTGGTTCTTACTGAGAGTTTCCTGGCTTTAACTTGGATTTTCATCATCTGCGGGGCTTTCCCCTGATGCCTTTATTTGGTGGCTACTTGTGGGGCCCTTGCAGAGTTGCAGAAGACAACAAAGTTCCCACATTGTAATAACTTTCAGTGGTGCATTGTGTATCTTTTTATGATTCCTTCCCAGGGAGCAGGGGAGCTATTCAGAGGGGTGGTATAGAGGAAAGGACCAATGCAGAAACCCTGTCCACATTTAAACATCACTGAAGATCTCACCTGGACCGTAAACACCAGCTGTGTGGCAAAAAAAGCACAACAGTGTCTCTTCCACCTCAGGCAACTGAAGAAGTTCGGCATGAGCCCCCAAATCCTCAAGATTTTCTACAGGGGCACGATTGAGAGCATCCTGACTGGCACTTGGACCCACCCCACCCCCCAAATCCCTCTCCCGCACAGAAAAACAAACAAAACAGAACAGGAACATTGACCCACTCCAAATCCCTCCTCCCACACAAAAAATGAAGCAAAAGACAACAGGCACATTGACCCACCCACCCCCAAATCCCCTCTCCCGCACAGAAGAACATACAAAATGGAACAGGCACATTGACCCACATCCACCCCTCAAATCCCACCTCCCGCACAAAAAACAAACAAAATAGAACAGGCACATCAACCCCTACCTCCCAAATCTCTCCTCCCGCACAAAAAAAAAGGAAAGATCATGTGATAAACACAGAATATAAAAGACTATAAGACCGAAAATAAGTCTATAGTCCAAGTCCACATCCAAAATGCAGAGAAAAGTGAGGAACACTCTCCAGGCCCAGCAACAGACCTTCCCTCTCTGTAACTGATCAATAGAAAATAGACAATAGGTGCAGGAGTAGGCTATTCGGCCCTTCGAGCCAGCACCACCATTCACTGTGATCATGGCTGATCATCCACAATCAGTATCCAGTTCCTGCCTTATCCCCATAACCTTTGATTCTGCTATCTTTAAGAGCTCTATCCATCTCTTTCTTAAAAGTATCCAGAGACCTGGCCTCCACAGCCTTCTGGGGCAGAGCATTCCATACATCCACCACTCTCTGGGTGAAAAAGTTTTTCCTCAACATTCTAAATGGCCTACCCCTTATTCTTAAACTGTGGCTTCTGGTTCTGGACTCACCCATCAGCGGGAACATGCTTCCTGCCTCCAGCATGTCCAATTCCTTAATAATCTTATATGTTTCAATAAGATCCCCTCCCAGCCTTCTAAATTCCAGAATATACAAGCCCAGTCGCTCCAATCTTTTGACATATGACAGTCCCACCATCCCGGGAATTAACCTTGTGAACCTACGCTGCATTCCCTCAATAGCAAGAATGTCCTTCCTCAAATTTGGAGACCAAAAATGCACACAGTACTCCAGGTGAGGTCTCACCAGGGCCCTGCACAGCTGCAGAAGGACCTCTTTGCTCTTATACTCAATTCCCCTTGTTATGAAGGCCAGCATGCCATTAGCTTTCTTCACAGTCTGCTGTACTTGCATGCTTGCTTTCAGTGACTGATCTACAAGAACACCTAGATCTCGTTGTACTTCCCCTTTTCCTAACTTGACTCCATTTAGATAATAATCTGCCTTCCTGTTCTTACCACCAAAGTGGATAACCTCACATTTATCCACATTAAACTGCATCTGCCATGCATCTGCCCACTCACCCAGCCTGTCCAAGTCACCCTGCATTCTCATAACATCCTCTTCACATTTCGCACTGCCACCCAGCTTTGTGTCATTGGCAAATTTACTAATGTTACTTTTAATTCCCTCATCTAAATCATTAATATATATATTGTAAACAGCTGTGGTCCCAGCATTGAACCCTATGGTACCCCGCTGGTCACCGCCTGCCATTCCCAAAGGGCCCCATTAATCGCTACTCTTTGTTTTCTGTCAGCCAGCCAATTCTCAATCCATGTCAGTACTCTGCCCCCAATACCATGTGCCCTAATTTTGCCCACTAATCTCCTATATGGGACTTTATCAAAGGCTTTCTGAAAGTCTAGGTACACTACATCCAGTGACTCTCCCTTGTGCATTTTCACATTTACATACTCAAAAAATTCCAGAAGATTAGTCAAGCACGATTTCCCCTTCGTAAATCCATGCTGACTCGAACCGATCCTGTTACTGCTATCCAGATGTGTCGTAATTTCATCTTTTATAATTGACTCCAGCATCTTTCCCACCACCGACGTCAGGCTAACCAGTCTATAATTCCCTGTTTTCTCTCTTCCTCCCTTCTTGAAGAGAGGGACAACATTAGCCACCCTCCAATCCACAGGAACTGATCCTGAATCTATAGAACATTGGAAAATGATTACCAATGCCTCTACGATTTCTAAAGCCACCTCCTTAAGTACCCTGGGATGCAGACCATCAGGTCCCGGGGACTTTTCAGCCTTCAGACCCAACAGTCTATCCAACACCATTTCCTGCCTAATATAAATTTCCTTCAGTTCATCCATTACCCTAAGTCGTTTGGCCACTATTATATCTGGGAGATTGTTTGTGTCTTCCCTAGTGAAGACAGATCCAAAGTACCTGTTCAACTCGTCTGCCATTTCCTTGTTCCGCATAATAAATTCACCCATTTCTGTCTTCAAGGGCCCAATTTTGGTCTTAATTATTTTTTTCCTTTTCACATACCTAAAGAAGCTTTTACCATCCTCCTTTATATTCTTGGCTAGTTTACCTTTGTACCTCATTTTTTCTCCGCGTATTGCCTTTTTAGTTACCTTCTGTTGCTCTTTAAAAGTTTCCCAATCCTCCGGCTTCTCGCTCGTCTTTGCTATGTTATACTTCTTCTCTTTTATTTTTATACTGTCCATTACTTCCCTTGTCAGCCACGGCCTCCCCTTACTCCCCCTAGGATCTTTCTTCCTCTTTGGAAAGAACTGATCCTGCACCTTCCGCATTATTCCCAGAAACACTTGCCATTGCTGTTCCACTGTCATCCCTGCTAGGGTATTGTTCCATTGAACCTTGGCCAGCTCCTCCCTCATTGCACCATAGTTCCCTTTGTTCAACTGAACAACTGACACTTCCGAACTTCCCTTCTCCCTTTCAAATTGTAGATTAAAACTTATCATATTATGGTCACTACCTCCTAATGGCTCCTTTACCTTGAGGTCCCTGATCAAATCCGGTTCATTGCACAACACTAAATCTAGAATTACATTCTTTCTGGTAGGCTCCAGTACAAGTTGTTCTAAGAATTCATCTTGGAGGGATTCCACAAACTCCCTTTCCTGGGGTCCAGTACCAACTTGATTCCTCCAGTCTACCTGCATGTCGAAGTCCCCCATAACAACTGTAGCATTACCTTTGCGACATGCCAATTGTAACTCCTGATTCAACTTACACCCTACATCCAGACTACTGTTTGGGGGCCTGTAGATAACTCCCATTAGGGTCTTTCTACCCTTAGAATTTCTCAGTTCTATCCATACTGACTCTACATCTCCTGATTCTATGTCCCCCCTCGCAAGGGACTGAATATCATTCCTCACCAACAGAGCCACCCCACCCCCTCTGCCCATCAGTCTGTCCTTTCGATAGGACATATACCCTTGAATATTCATTTCCCAGGCCCTGTCCACTTGAAGCCATGTCTCTGTTATTCCCACAACATCACACTTACCAATTTCCAACTGTGCCTCAAGCTCATCCACTTTATTTCTGATACTCCGTGCATTCATATACAATACTTTTAATTCATTACTCCCCTCACCTCCCATATCAATTCCTATTTCACTTGGCCATACTGTACGATCCCTTCTTGAGCTTTCTGCTCTGTTGATTCTGCTGTCTTTCTTAACTTTTCTTATTCTCACTTTCCCTTTATCTCCATCCTTATGTTTCCAGTTCGTCCGCTCCTCCCCCACTACTTAGTTTAAACACACCCGTGTTGCAGAGGCAAACCTGCCTGCCAGAATGCTGGTGCCCCGCCTATTAAGGTGCAACCCGTCCCTTTTGTACAATTCATCCTTACCCCAAAACATACCCCAATGGTCCTTGCTTCCTGCACCAGTTCCTCAGCCACACATTCAGATCCATTATCTCCCTGTTCTTGACCACTCCAGCATGGGGAACTGGAAGCAAACCGGAGGTAACCACCCTGGAAGTCCTGCTTTTCAGCCTTCTTCCGAGTTCTCTGAAGTCATGCTGTAAAATGTCTTTCCTCTTCTTCCCCACGTCATTTGTGCCAACATGCACCACCACTTCCGGATGTTCACTTTCACTCTTGAGGGTTCCCTGCAATCGGTCCGTGACATCCTGGATTCCGGCACCAGGGAGGCAACACACCATCCTTAAGTCTCACCTGTTGCCACAGAAACCTCTTTCTGTACCTCTCACTATGGAGTCCCCTACTACCACGGCTCTGCCTGACATCTATCTCCTCGGCTTTGCTTCAGCGCCAATTGTTGACTTGCAGACCTGACCGCATCTCAGGCTGGCATCATCTTCTGTTCCAACAGCTTCCAAGAGGGAGAACCTGTTTACGAGAGGCACATCCCCCGGGGTCTCCTGTACTTCAAGCATCCTTTCCTTGCTCATCGTCGCCCCCCTTCTCTCTTCCGGTATCCTCGGTGTAACAACGTCACTGTAGGTCCTGTCCAGAAAACTCTCGTTTTCCCAGATGAACCTAAGGTCATCCAGTTGCCTCTCCAGTGCTGCAACACGGTCCTTCAGAAGCTGAAACTGGACACATTTTCCACAGGTGTAGGACCCAGAGGCACTATCAGTGTCCCTGACCTCCCACATCATGCACACAGCACACTGAATCAACCTAGCGGTCATTTCTTCACCACTTCTCACCCTCCCCAACTGTGGCGTAGTCTCCTCTCTCAGCCTCCTCGCCAAAGACTCTTGAAGGGTCCTCACTTGGAGTGGAGCTCGTCCTCAGCCTCTACTCACCGAAGCCCCTCGAACCAAAGCCTTCCTACTCTGTCCCCCTCTACTCCGTCACCCACTACAACATCGCTTGCTCCGTCAAACTGCTCTCTTTTAAATACTCCCGCTGACTCACGGACTGGCTTGCACGCGCTTGCACAGTCCTGTCCTGATCAACCGCTGAGAAAAATGGCCGACTTCCACAAACTGCTCTCTTTTAAATACTCCCGCTGACTCACAGACTGACTTGCATGCGTTTGCGCGGTCCTGTCCCGATCAACCGCCGAGAAAAATGGCGGGCAGCTGACGCTCATCCTCCACACTCGCCTCAATGTTTCAATCTCCCTCGTTGCTTTAATCGGTGAAGTAGAGTCGAATGGCTTGCGCCCCATCCCCGAGCCTTCTCATGACGAAGTTTGTGCAGGCTGCCTCTGTCTCCTGGAATCCCCTGGGAGACTGCAGAGCTCTGAAGCACCCAAACGATCTTCAAACACCAGGCATTTGCCTCGTTGTTTTATAATTCCTCATCACTTTAATCAGCAAACAAAGGAAGCTTTAATCAGCGAAATGGAGTTAAACATCGGCTCACAGTCTGCCCACCATGAGGTTCATGCACACTGCCTCTGTCTCCTGGAATCCTCTCGGAGACTGCAGAGCACAGGAATACCCTAATTGTCTCCAAACAGCAAATTGCAGGCTCCAACACTTCCAGAATCGTATCCAAGATGTGTATGACTCTTTTGTGTCTTTTACAAACATAAAAGACATAAAAGAAGTGAAATATATAGTTTCATGATTTATCCAAAGATGTCGACGAAAGGAGTGTTGTACGTAGGTGCCATCTGTGTCTACAACTCTTTGTAATTTCTTGTAATCTCAGGCAGAGCAATTGCTGTACCAAGCCATGATACACCTGGGTAGAATGCGTTCTATGGTGATTCAATAAAAATTGGTCAGGATCAAAAGGGACAATCCTATTTTCTTTACCTTCCTGAGGAAGTAGAAGTGCTGGTGAGCTTTGCTGTCCATGGTGTCAACATGGTTGGGCCAAGACAAAATATTGGTAACATTGAATCTTGAAGTTAGCACTGTTCAAAATTCAATGTAAGTTTAATATCAAAGTATATATATGTCATTTTCTTACAGGAATACTCAATAAATCCATGATAGAATAATAACCATAACAGAATCAATGAAAGATCACAGCGAACTGGGTTTTTCAACCAGTGTGCAAAAGACAATAAACTGTGCAAATACAAAAAGTAAACATATATAATAAATAAATAAGCAGTAAATATCAAGAACATAAGATGAAGAGTACTTGAAAGTGAGTTCATAGGTTGTGGGAACATTTCAATGAAGGAGCAAGTGAAGTTGAGTGAAGTTATCCCATTTGTTTCCAAGATAGTTGGGGGGTAATAACTCGGTGGTGTGAGTCCTGAGGCTCCTATGCCTTCTTCCTGATGGCAGCAGTGAGAAGAGAACATGTCCTGGGTGGTGGAAGCCTCTGATGATGGATGTTGCTTTCCTGTGACAAAGTTTCCTGTAGATGGGTTCAATGGTGGGGAGGGTTTTACCTTTGATGGACTGGGCCGTATCCACTACATTTTGTAGGATTTTCCATTCAAGGACACTAATGTTTCCTTTCCTGGCTATGATGCAGCCAGTCAATATACAGTCCCTATAAAAGGTATTCACCCCACCCCCCAAAAAAAGTTTTCATGTTTTATTGTTTTACAACATTGAATCACAATGGATTTAATTTGGCTTTGTTTGACACTAATCAACAGAAAGAATCTTTTTTGTCAAAGTGAAAACAGATCTCTACAAAGTGATCTAAATTAATTACAAATATAAAACACAAAATAATTTTCATATGACACAGCAAATAAATCATCACTGGTGCAGCCAGTCTGGTCTCAGAAGTCACGTAATTAGTTAAAAGGAGATCACTGTGTGCAGTCAGGGTGTATCAATTGATTGTAGTAAAAATACACCTGTGTCTGGAAGGTCCAACTGTTGTGGCAGTAATGCACCATTAAGCTGGATGCCAACCGCCGTAAAACAAGATACAGACAGACAGGTCCAACTGCTGGTGAGTCAGAATCCTGGCAAAAACTACACCATGAAGACAAAAGAACACTCCAATTAACTCCATGAAAAGGTTATTACAAAGCACATCAGGAGATGGAAGTAAGAAAATTTTCAAGCCACTGAATATCCCTCAGAGTACGGTTAAGTCAATTGTCAAGAAATGGAAAGAAGATGACACAGTTATAAATCTGCCTGGAGCAGGCCAACCTCAAAACTGAGTGACTGTGTAAGAAGGGGACTAGTGAGGGAGACCACCAAGAGACCTAAGACAACTCTGGAGGAGTTACAGGCTTCAGTGGCTGAGATGGGAGAGACATACAACAGTTGCCCGGGTGCTTCACCAGTCGCAGCTTTATGAGAAAGTGGTGTAGAGAAAAGAAAACTCACATGAAATCTCAGCTGGAGTTTGCCTGAAGGCATGTGGCAGACTTTGAATTTAGCTGGAAGAAGGCTCTAGGGTCTGATGAAACCAAAATTGAGGTTTGACAATTTCTGAAACTTCTTGTGTTCTCAGGCAGGCCAGGCTGGATAGGATGTTTTCTATGGTGCATCTATAAAAATAGTGGGGTCATTAAGGACAAAAAAAAATTGGTAAGAAGGTTTTAACCCATCAACCATTAGTTTCTGCTGACTGCTAATCATCCATTCTCATCAATCCTACTTTCTTCTCAGATTCCCACAATTTCTCCCCCCTCCACTGGATTCAATCATCCACGCACAAGCTAAAAAATTACAGTGGCCATTTAACCTATAGACCTGGACACATCTTTAGAGAGTGAGAGGAAATGAGAGCACACAGAGGAAACCCACATAGTCACAGAGAGAGCATGCAAACACCAGACAGAGAGCACCTGAGGTTTAGATTGAAGCCAGGTCCCTGAAGCCGTGAGGCAGCATCTCTACCAGCTGCATCACCCAAAGCGACAGCAAGAGCTTTGGTCAGCGCAGGAAGGTGGGGGTTGGACAGGGCTCCTGTATTCTAAATTATTGAGCCGCCAGGGGAAGGGGGGCGCGGGTAGTGGATGCAAGATACTATTACACAATTTAAAAGGTGTTAGGTGTTGGAATATAGAACAGAACAGGACCTTTAACCCACCATGCCTGTGCCAACGATGACACCAGTCTAACTAATCCCATCTCTTTGCTCATGGCCATGTCCCTCTATTCCCTGCCTGGTTCGTGTGTCTGATCAAGTGCCTCTTAAATGTTTCTATAGTATCTGCTTCTCTCACCTTCCCTGGCAGTATGTTCCAGGTACTTACTGTACTACTGTCCATGTAAAATAAAATCACCTTGCAAATCCCTATTAATCCTCCTCCTCTTATCTTCAATCTAAGCCCTTCAGTATCTGACATTTCCACCCTGAGATAGAGATTCCAATACCTAGCCTATTGATGTCTCTCAACATTTTGTATAGTTCTTGAAAGTACACAATGTAGAGGGATACGGACCTATGGGAGTAATGAGAATGGGCATCAGAGTCAGCAAGGACCAGATGGGCTGGAAGGCCCCTGCATTTCTATAAATTTATAAAAGACAGGATAATGAGAGAGGTGATCAGGAAGAAATGAGTGCAAAGACAGATTGTGACGAGGAAGGAGAGATAACTGTATTTGAAAATGAACCATTGCTGAATACAGCCACTGAGACTGTGTGTGTGTGTGTAGATGAGGCATTTAGAGAAAGACCATGGGCTTGGACTCATTAAGACTGAGGGTAACTCATGGGTCTAATGGAAACAATTTCACACTTGTGTCCCTCATACACAGAATGAGGGAATCACTTTGCTCACCAGTATTCCTGTTGCTCTGGAGAAGGCTGTTTGGAGCGGCCTTCATGAACCACTGCAGTCCCTTGGAGGAGGGTTTCCTGATGGTGTTGTTGAGGGGGAGGAGAGAGAGATCCAGCAACAGGTAGGGGGAAAAAAGGCAGGTTCATTTCCAAGCAAAGTTGGTTTGTGGCTATCTGAGGGTAAGACACAGAAAGGGCTGGAGGAGCTCAGCAGGCCAGGCAACATCTACGGAAAAGAGTACAGTCGACGTTTTGGGCCGAGACCTCAGTCCTGGAGGAAAAAAGATGAGGAGTGTTGTTAACCACTTTCTCTGGCAGCTGGTTCCATATATATATGCCACCCTCTGTGTGAAAAGGCTATCCTTCAAGTTCCCAGTAAATCTTTCCAATTCCAACTTAAACCTATACCCTCTGTTTTGTGATTTGAAGTAACTAAATGAATCTGGACACCCAAGGCCCCCGATGCTGAAAATGTATTAAATAAATCTCCAATTTTTGAAGATTGCCAGTTACAGTACCCATAATTTGCTGTAAAAAGCTGGCTCACAAAGTGTCCTGCAAGAAGAAAAATCTAGCATCCTTTCCCAGTCTGGTTGATATGTGACTTCAGACTGATCTATATGGTTGTTTTTACTATCTCTTCATGGTCATGGTCCCATGATCATAATTGTTCTTGGCAATTTTTTCTACAGAAGTAGTTTGCCCTAACCCTCTAAATACTTAAAAACTTAAAGCTTATAATACCTTAAAAAAAAGTATCCTGCCTCTCCAAATGAAATATCACTTGTCCAACGCCATTTGGGAAATTGTGTTGCAACTTTATAAAACTATTTAGGCAACATCTGAAGTTCTGCATTCAATTGTATTAGAAGAGTTTAAGAGGCTCTTCGATAGGCATGTGAATATGCACAGAATGGAGGATATGGACCATGTGTAGGCAGAAGGCAGTAGGTGTCATTAGTTTAATTACTTTGGCACAACATTGTGAGCTGAAGGGCCAGTTCCTATGTTCTATCTTCTATCAGTAGAATGAATTATCCACCCATTGCATCTCATGCCAACTACAGTGAGGATTACACTTTTCATTGGCCATGAAGCTCTTTGAAGTCTGTGAGTTCACTAAGAAAATAAGTTGTCGTGTCCTTGATCAAAAAATGCAGCAGGCAGATGTTACACTGGCCCAACAAAAATTTCATTACATCTGGCCGACCTCCACAGCCTTTTAAATACGTCAGAGTGAGTAATGTGACGTGTCATGTGTCTTCAGGGAACTGAAAAAAGATAATTCGGTCACCGGTTCAGCTGAAGGACATGTTCCTTCTGAACTGAGCCACGAGCCGGAGGAAACAGTAACCATCACCCAACTATCACGTCCCAAAACCCAAGGGCCTTCAGCTGTCTGTGCTCTACCTTTGGCCCCCTCTACACGGCTGATGAGGAAACCCTTTCATTTCAAAGTTTTCCAACTTTGTATAAGTGATCCAGCAATTACACTTTACAGGGAATGTTGCTGGTCTTCAATGAGAGAACTTATTCTGAACAACTGTGATGAGTTTAATTCAGACAAGTGTATGGATTGCATTTTAGCAAGTCCAATATAAGAGGAAAGTATAGAGTAAGTGGCAAGCCTAGGACCCAGATGTTGCCAGAACTAAAGGGTCTGAGTTATAGGGGAAGGCTGTATTCCTTGAAACGTAGGAGACTTTGTAGGGAGTTATTGCTTAGGACCACAAATAATGTGATTGTCTTTACACAGAGTGAGGAAGAACCACTTATTGATAGTGCTCCACTAAAATCTCTTGAAACCCTTTCTTTGTTGCAACTAACACTCTCAGATAGCCACAAATAAGAGAAAGTCTGCAGATGCTGGAAATCCAAGCAACACACACAAAATGCTGGAGGAACTCAGCAGGCCAGGCAGCACTTGTGGAAAAGAGTATAGTCAATGTTTCAGGCCGAGACCCTTCAGCAAGACTGGAGAAAAAAAGATGAGGAGTCAGAGTTAGAAGGTGGGGGGAGGGGAGGAAGAAACACAAGGTGATCAGTGAAATTGAGATGGGGAGGGGTGAAGTAAAGAGCCGGAAAAGGGGTGAAAGGGATACAGGCTGGAGGAGGGGGAATCTAATAAGAGAGGACAGAAGACAGTGGGAGAAAGAAAAGAGGGAGGAATACCAGAGGGAATTGATTAGCAGACAAGAAGACGGAAAAGGGGATGGGGAATAGAGAAGCCGGGGACATTACCTGAAGTTTGAGTAATCAATGTTCGTGCCATCGGGCTGGAGACTACCCAGACAGAATATAAGGTGTTGCTCCTCCAACCTGAGTGTGGCCTCATCGCGACAGTAGAGGTCATGGATGGACATGTCAGAATGGGAAGTGGATTTAAAATGGGTGGCCACTGGAAGATCTCACTTTTTCTGGTGGATGAAGTGTAGGTGCTCGTCGAAGCAGTCTCCTAATCTACATCGGGTCTCACCGATATACAAGAGGCCGTACCCGGAGCACCAAATACAATAGATGACCCAAAAGACTCACAGGTGAAGTGTCACCACACCTGGAAAGATTGTTTGGGTCCCTGAATGGTAGTGAGTGAGGAGATGTAGGGGCAGGTATAGCACTTGTACCACTGGCAAGGGTAAGTGCCAGGAGGGAGGTCAGTGGGGAAGGATGAATGGACAAGGGAGCTGCGTAGGGAGTGATCCCTGCGAAAAGCAGAAAGTGTGAGGGAGGAGGGGGTTGACACTTCACCTGCAGGCCTGTTGGGGTCTTCCTCTTGTAACCTTGCAAGTGGAACAAGTGCTACACCTCCTCCTTTGCTACCATTCAGACTTGTGGATAGGAAAGCTTCAGTGTTATACAGGTCAAAGCCAGGTGAATGAGACTAGTTTAGATGGCTGTCTTGACTGGCATGGACAAGTTGGGCTGGGGGGGCCCATTTCCGTGCTGTATGACACGATGGATCTATCACTATGAATTGAATTTTGCTTCCCTGGCTGCACTGATGGGATTTGAATTTACATCTCTGGATGGAAACTGCATATAGTTCCTGCTGCCATGTTATAAAAGGGATATGGGGCACTGGAGGAGGGGTAGAGAAAATTTACGAAAATGAAACCACAAGAGCAAGCACGTACATATCAGGAGAGAATAGGCGAACTGGGTCTCCTGGGAAAAGATGGCTGGACAGGTAATCTAATCGAGTCATTGTAATCGTGAAGGGTTTTCATGGAGTGGATGCAAAGAGGGTGTTTCCACTTGTGGGAAAGAGATAGCCAGAGACTAATGTGCAGTAGAGTTGCCAAGAAATCCAAATGGAATTCGGGCTAGATCTCTCTTAGCCCCAGAGAAGTGGAAAGAAATGGACTGCTTGCAATGGAGTTAAGAAGAGGATGGACAGGCAGCCAATGGAATCATTATTGCTCTGGTGGAGAAAGGAGGTCCTCCAAGAAGACCACAGCCTTGTCATAGGGTTTGGAGGCTTGCATGCCTCAATGACCTGAAGAGCTATGTTGGCTGGAGTCAGGGCTTTATTCTTTGGCTCTTGGTGGGGTCACCCATGCCAAACAGGTCAAAGGGTAGAGGCCAGACTAAGAGTGGTCCACTGGTCCTCCAAATTCGAGGGCTAACAACACTGACTGGTAAACATAATTGTTATGGAAACACCAATCATCTGAGTGTGATGGTACTCCCGAGTCTCCATTTGGGACTTGCATGTCTGACAATAGTGCAAACGGAGAGGAAGCTACTGGCATGATGAAGGAAGTTCTGAACACCACCAGAGATGGAGGACCTCCATTGCTGCCCTAAACTCCAGTGGAGTAATGGGCAGCAAGTAAAGAGGGAGGAGGTTTGAGAAGGGCAGAAATGCTAGCGTGATCTGGTTGAATTGAATAGCCTGTTTCAGTGCTGTTTGCTCGATGTAATCCAATGTAAACACATTAAGCAGAGCTGCCCACCTCATTAATATTTGCATCAGCTTGTGAGATCAGATTGAGGCCTTAAACTTAACCCCTTGTCCTCAACAGCGCACTTCTAACAGTGCAGAGCTCCCCAGGCTCCCTTAACAGGAATGCCGGCAGGGCACAGTATCACTTGCAGCACTGCTGTGTGAGAGGCGGCCTGAAGGAACAGCGGCTGGCAGAGTGACGGAGCACCATGACAGTGAGCTGCTCCTTTACTAAAGGAGGTGTGCTCTCTCATATGTTTACTTCTGGTGTTCCCTCCCCTCTTCCTGGGAGTCTATTGGGCCACATCGCACGTAGTCAGACAGGGATTTCAGAGCAACGGACTTCCTTGTTCCTTCAGGTGGAGGAGAATGTGTTGTACTATCTTTCCCAAATATTGTTTCATCACATATTATAGGGATGTGTATATTGTGCCAAGAGGCAGAGGAATGAACATATAGCACTGTGGGGTGGCACAGTATCATAATGGTTAGCACAATGCTCTATAGTGCAGTACCTGTAACCCAGGTTCAATTCCCGCCACAGCCTGTTAGCAGTTTGTATGTTCTTCAGTTCTGAATGCTACTTGCGTACTTTATTTTTCACTATGGGACGAATGACTTGTTCTGTACTCTTCTGTGAATTGATAGGAGCGTGCATGTGTACGTGCATATTTGGTTTAGTGTGTGTGTGTACGCGCACGCAACACTTTTTTGTTTGTGCCTGGGAGTGCAGTACACAGTGGTGCCAGTCTGTAATCCGCAGCGTCACCTGTTCCCTGTTGCATCACAGGGATAGTTCTTGGCTTGTCCACCATTCCTTATAATTTCGGCACGTCTTTGCAGTGACGGGAAGCACAGCAGCCAACGCTGAGGCTGACATCACTCGGTCACCGGCTGACTGGGCAACAGCTGACACTGAGTGAGGCTGATAGTGCCGAGAGAACTCATGGATTCACATGACAGCTGGCAGCAGCCCTTCTGTGCCAACATCCAGCGTAATGTGGATGTGCAAGAGAGACCTTGCTTCTCAGGAAACCAGCACAATTACGTGCCTTCATGCGCCGACTAAGAAATGACTTCATGTTTGTAGTGCGTGAATGGAAGCATCACAATCCCCTCAGGTAATAGGTCCAGGCTTGTCCGTGGCTACCAAGCGGTGTTGCTTCAATAGTGATATGTAACTAATCTCATGAAGCACTTCACACACCTTAGTCAACCCTGACTCATACAGTGAGAAGCATATTGAACGTTGCTTACCCACAGGAAGATGTCATCGGCAAGTGATTGTGCCTCCTCAAGGGACTGTTGGGAAATTAACACACACGCACATGCACACAAATATACCACATACCCCTATATATATATATATATATATATATATACACACACACATACCCCCCCCACACACACACGCAAACACACACACACACACACAAATACACCACATACCCCTATATATATATATATACACACACACACACCCCACATACACAAACACACACACACACACACACACACAAACACACACACACACACACACACACACCACATACACAAACACACGCACACACACACACAAACACACACACACACACACAAATACACCACATACCCCTATATATATATATAAACACACACATACCCCCCACATACACAAACACACACACACCACCACCACCACCAGCAGGCTATATCACACATAGCCCAAAGCCCAGACTGGGTAACAATGACAGATTCCTTTCATTGATGGTCCTTTATGATGTAGTGACAGGTTACAGCTGTACGGTCTTTGCTGTTACTGACAGATTTAGTCAATTAGTGCTACAGTGAGATTTGAACTTGTGACCCACATCTGCGGTCCTTTTCTTGGGATACTAATCAGAGAAGTTAAACTGGGTTCTTTAAGATGTTGTATTTGCATAGTGCTTGTTTTCTCCTTAAAATTACTCAGTGCGGTGAACACCAGTAGGCAATTCAAGATTGAAGACTGGAAATGTTTAATATCATTTCCAGTACACAAGTGTAAAGGAGAGTGAAATAATTGTTACTCTGGATATGATCCAGTATATAAAAAAACACAATAAATATCAATGCTTCGATACATGGATTATTTGTCCCTAAAGTGACTCCGGACACGTGAGTGTCTGTGCATAAGGTGACTGACAGGAAATGATAAGCTAGTGGTGGGGGAGGGGTGGGTTAGTGGGTGGAAGTGTTGATCTGCCTCCTGCTTGGGGAAAGTAACTGCTCTTGAGTCTGGTGGTCCGAGCCAACTCAAGCTGAGCCTTAGATTGCCTGCTCCCTGCCTGCCCCACATTGCAACTTGGGGATGCAGCCTTGGGAGCACAAGTTACGATGTAGGGAAAGGGGCAGACAATTTTCACAAAGCAGGAACTCACAACACTTCAGTGACTCTGTATTTGTGGTTCAGGAACAGAGAGATTTAGGTATCCCTGATAGAGCAAAGATATAGTAATTGCATGAATGATAAGGAACCTGAGGTCGCAAGCTTCATAAATTGAAGCAAAGAGAACAAGAGAATGGAAATGATAACTCTATTCAGTTATTTTTCAGGTATCTTTATTGTCCCTCCTTGACTGTTCTTTGGGAAGGTGTGTGTGTGTGTGTCATAAAATTATATCTCTCTGACTCGAAGACTATTCATCCTCATGGAACAGACTCTTCAACCCAATGGCAATCTTTTGTCCCATATTCCTCTGAACATCTCCTATCCACATTCTCTTCCAAACATCTTTTTAACAGTGTAATTGTGCCCGTGTCTATTACTTCCTCTGGCAATCCATTCCATACCCATCATCCAATGTGTAAGAAACCTGCCCTTCAAATCCACTTTAAGTCTTTCCCTCTCACCTTAAACCTATGCCTTGTGTTGTAGACTCCCCCATCCTGAGAAATTCACCTTATCTACACCCCTCTTGGTTGTATCAAGGTAGCATCCTTTACTCCAAGGTAAACAGTACCAGCTTATCCAGCCTCTCCAAGCCCACCAGTCCCATTAACAGCTTTCTGACTATTCTGCACTCCCTGCAGCTTATTCACATCTGTGCTACAGTATGGTGACCAAAACCGCACACAACACGCCAAGTGTGCTCTTGCCACTGCCTTTCCGAGGGCTGCAGCCCTTGGGGTGAAGATCCTCACACAGCAGGTCTTTTGGCCAGGGATGTTGTACTGATATAATTAAACTAATAATACCTAATCCACACTGCTTGCACATTAGCTATCTCCCTCCATTCTCTGCACATTCCTCTTTAATGCATCCTTTCGAATTCGCTTCCACTACCACGTCTGGCATTGTATTCCAGGCACCTCCTACCCTCTGAGTAAAAAATCTGACCTGCAGAGGAACCAGAACTATTAAGTCCTGATATGACGCCTTCCATCACCTTGGCTGATGACTGATAATAAACTGATTCTACAGTTTGGTTAGGCCACATTTATAGGACTGCATGCATTTCTAGTTGCCACATTACAGGAGATGTATAGAGGCTTTGGAGAGGGTGTAAAAGAGATGTTGCCTGGGTTAGAGAGAACTTCTCAATGTTCTACATTCTATGAGTGGGTGGTGACTGATGGACTAGTCCGGCCTCACTTCCATGAAGGGGTCGTTCTTGGACAATTCTTCACATTGTTGGGCCAGTGTCAATATTGTAACTGTATTGGAACAGCCTGGATATAGGGTCTAGAAATCATATTTGCTGTATCACATCTGGGATGCTGACTGGTCCTCAGTTCTCTGTCAACTGTTTTGTGTCACACAAAGTGGATTGAATTAGCTTCTGTGATGATGGGATCACAGGAGGGAGCTGAGGGGGGATCGTCTCAGTAGTTCTATCGGATCATGGCATCGACTATTTCAGTCTTGTCTTTAACAGTATTAATAGATTATTAGATTTTGGAAAATTGCACTGAGGTTAAAGTTCAGCACGATCTCACTGAATGGCAAAACAGGAATGAGGGACTTCCATGCTTCCCTGAATGTAGTCAGTGGGAGTGTGGTGTCCAATTTCTGATCAGCCCACTCTAGGATGGGTGCAGAGGTCCCAGAGAGGGGGTCATAAGGATTCCAGGGATGAGGGATTTCAGCTCCAGTGTTAGACTGGGGAAAATGGGCTTGCTCTTGGAGTAGGGAAGTTTAACAGGAGACTAGATAGCTGTGTACAAGATCTTGATGGGTTTAAATATGTCTCAGCAGAAATCAGAAAATGCTGGAAACTCTCAGTAAGTCATGTAGCACCTGTGGCAAGAGCAACAGGCTTAACCTCTCAGATCAGTGACCAGCAGAACTGGAAAAATGAGAAAAGAAATGAGTTTAAATTGGAGAGGCGTTGGAATGGGGTGTGAATAGGACTCAATTCAGTGTACTCTGGTGACTTGGAGCTTTGATTTGGGTGTCACTTTACTTTCCATCCCTCTCCTACTCTGACCTACCTATCTATGACCTGCTGCTTTGTTCTAATGAAGCCAAGAGCGAGCTTAGGGAACAGTTCCCTAACCTCCATGTGGGCAGCTTGCTGCTTTCCAAACTTAATCTCGAATTCAAAGATTTCGAGTCTCAATTTTCCTGTTTTCATGAAAAGGTTACCCATCTGTAATATTTACTCAGTTTTCTCTCCCCATAGTTGCTGCCTGATCTGTTGAACAATTCCTGCATTTCACATTCAACAACAGTTTAAACCTGCTTTTCTCTCTCCACGGATGCTGCCTGACCGGCTGAGTGTTCTCTGTTTGTATTTCGGACTTCCAGCATCTGCAGGTATTTGATTTTCACTTCGGCATGTTTAATGGAGGGAGGCTGTTCCACCATTAGTAGAGAGTCCTATGATCAGGAAGCACCAATTAAACATTTTGGGTTAAAACACAAGAGGGGATGGTGTGTGGGTGGGGGGGGGGGGGAGGTAGAAGCTTTTCTTGTGCAGAAAGTAGGTCGGATCTGAAACACGCGGGCAAAGGGGTGGTGGAAGCAGAGTCATCCAGTGGTTACAAGAGGGATAGACATTGGAGAGGGTTTGGTGTGTAGGACTGTTGGAGGAAAAAGGCCAAAAAAAACGTTGCTGTAAGTTTACTCCTCTTAAGAGGTATCATAGTCCTGCAGAACTAAGCAGACTGTCCCTGTTTCCATCAAGTTTATAATTATACTGCTCTTACACCAATCCCATTTTAACCCTTCAACTCCTCTCAGATTCTCTTGCATACATACATACACACACACACACACACACACACACACACACACACACACACACTAGACAATTGACATTAATCAATTAACCTGCCAACCTGCACATCATTGGAATGTGGAAGGACACCCATACAGTTTAGGGAAAAACGTACAAACTTCCCCCAACGTTAGGATTGAACCTGCTTCTCTGGTACTGTGAGGCAGCTGCTCTACTGGTCATGCCAGGAGTGTGGCCCAGCAGTGACACTTCTGTGATTTTACCCCATCTACTGCGGTGTCACTGTCGGGTGCAAGAACCTCATGGTCCACTGGTTTGACACCATTAAGAATACCTAGTACTCCAGAAGAATAGAGGTTTCAATACTGCCATTAGTTATCAAGTGAGTAGGTACTATGCACCAGCCCAAACTGATGATGTAGATGTCAAAGTTCACCCAAGTTCTACTGCCATTTCTGTCGATGATAATACAAGGTTAAGTCCGCTCTCGTTCCTAGTTTGTTCCCATATCTCCCAGTGCAGGTTTTAAACCCACGAATCCCCAGCAAGTTGTTTCCTGGGGAAGGAACCTCACTCCAGTGGGTGTGAGCAAAGTAATCATTCACTATTGCAACCACCCCGTGTCAATGTCAAACCCTCCCAGGTCACGTAGAGCACGGATCACCGAGAGTGGTTCCTTCAGGGAAACAAAAAGTTTTTTTATTAGAATACTAACAGGATTCATTACTCATCTCATTGCCTGGAGGCGTCAGAGACAGCTACCTACATCTGACCTGCACCCACATGCAAAGCAGACTGGGTGGGTTTTCAAAACAGAATCTTTCTCTGGTCTCAGACCGCAAACTACCAAATTGGATCATTCACCTTAATAACTCGATTAAACTGATTTAACTTCACAATTTCTCACTGCTGTGATGCTCTACTTATTCTCCCAGGCTTGTGACAAATGGATTCATATAGTTATCCAAAACAGAAATGGGTCCTTTGGCCTAACCAAAGTCCATTCCAAACAAGGCTTCCATCTAAGCTAGTCCCATTTGCCTATATTTGTCCTATAAAACTTTCCTCTCCATGCACTTGTCCAAGTGCCTTTTAAATGATGTCAATAGACTTGCCTCAAACACTTTTTCTGGCAGTTATTTCCATATATTGACTACCCTCTGGGCGATAAATTTGCCCCTCAAGTTTGAATTAAATCTCTCATGTCTCACCTTAAATTCATGCCCTCTAGTAATTGATTCCCTGGGAAAAAGACTGAGTGCATTCACCCTATCGCCTCGATGAAAAACCTGCTCAACCTCTCCCCATAACTCAGTCGCTCGAGTCCCAGCAGTGTCCTCATAAGTTTCAACAGGAGATAGAAACAGCATGGAAAAAGAGCATTGTTATGATAGTCATGGGCGACTTCAATATGCAGATAGATTAGGAAAATCAGGTTGTTGCTGGATCCCAGGAGAGGGAATTTGTAGAATGCCTATGAAATGGTTTTTTAGAGCAGCTCATGGTTGAGACTGCTAAGGGAATGACAATTCTGGATGGGGTGTTGTGTAATGAATCAGATTTGATTAAGGATCTTAAGGCAAAGGAACTCCCAGGAGCCAGTGATCATAATATGATAGAATTCACCTTCCACTTGAAAGAGAGAGGTAAGTTAAGATCTGATATATTAGTATTACAGTGGAGTAAAGGAAATAACAGAGGCATGAGAGAGGAAGTTGATTGGAAGGGGACTGTAGCAAGGATGACAGCAGAACAGCAATGGCTGGAGTCTGGGAGCAATTTGGAAGGCCTGGATGGATACATCCCAAAGAGGAAGAAGTATTCTAAAGCAAGGATGAGACAAGGGAAGTCAAAAACCGCATAAAATCAAAAAAGAGGGCATATAATTGAGCAAAATTTAAGGATTGATTAAACTTGGTTAAGGGAAGTTAAAGGATTAGGAAGCTTTTAAAACCCCACAGAATTAAATAAAGAAGCAACAAGGAGTGAAAATATAAAATATAGAGGTAAGACAGAAAATAATATAAAAAAGATATCAAATGGTTTTTTTTGATATATAAAGAGTAAAAGAGAGGTGAGAGTGGATTTCAGACTGCTGGAAACTGACATTGGAGAGTAGTAATTGGGGACAAAGAATTGATGGATGGGTTATTAAGTATTTTGTGTCAGACTTTACTCTGGAAGGCACTAGAGGGAGGTAGCTGAAAAGATTATGGAGGCATTTGTAGTGATCTTTTAAGACTTACTAGATTTCGGAATGGTTCTGGAGAACTGGAAAATTGTAGTTCTTTTTAAGAACAGAGGGAGACACAAGAAAGAAAATTATAGGCTAGTTAGCCTGACTTCAGTGGTTGGAGATATGCTGGAGTCCATTACTAAGGATGAGGTTTTGGGGTACTTGGAGGCACATGATAAAACAGGCCGAAGTCAGCATGGTTTCCTTAAAGGGAAGTCTTGCCTGACAAATCTGCTGGAATTCTTTGACAAAATAACAGGCAGGATAAAAAAGGGGAGTCTGTAGATATTAATTACTTGAATTTTCAAATGGCCTTTGACAAGGTGCCACACATGTGGCTGCTGAACAAGGTAAGAGCCCAGCGTATTACAGGAATAATATTAGCATGGATAGAAGGTTGGCTGACTGGCAGGAAGCAAAGAGTGGGAATAAAGGGAGCCTTTTCTGGTTGGCTGCTGGTGACTAGATGTGTTCTGCAGGGACCGCTTGTTTTCAATCAGTGATTTGTCTGATTGAATTGATAGCTTTGTGGCTATGTTTGTGGATGAGTGTTAAGGAAACAGGGAGTCTGCAGAAGGACTCTTTCAGATTAGAAGAATGGGCAAAGAAGTGGAAGATGAAATATTGTGTAGGGAAGTGTATGGTCACAGAGTTTGATAAGATTAATAAAGGTGTAGACTATTTTACAAATGGAGAAAAAAAATCAGAAATCACAGATGCATAGGGACCTGGGGTTCATTGTGCTGGTTTCCCAAAATGTTAACTTTCAGGTTGTGTTGGTAGCAAGGAAGGCAAATGCAATACTAGCATTTGTTTAGAAAGGACTAGTGTATAAAGGCAAGGATGTAATGCTGAGGATTTCTAAGGCATTGGTCAGTCTGCACTTCGAATATTGTGAGCAATTTCGGGCCCTTTATCTCAGAAAAGATTTGCTGGCATTAGAGAGGGTTCAGAGGAGGTTCACAAGAATGATTCCTGGAATGAAAGGAGTGTTTGATGGCTCTGGGCTGGTACTCACTGGAGTTTAGAAGAATGGGGGATGGGGGATCTCACTGAAATCTACTGTATATTGAAGTTACCTTGTTCTACCTCAATGCACTGTGTAACTAATTGATCTGAATGAACAGTATGCAAAACAACTTATGCAATACAGTACTCAATGTACTGTATCTCAGTACATTGAAAATAAAAAATATCTATTTCCAAAGAGAAATCGGCCTACAGACCAAGCTCAGGTTGTATCATGTTGCTGTTATACCCACTTTATTCTTATGTGACGTGGACAGTGTACAGTGACATGTCAACCTTCCTAACCACTTCCACATATAACCATATAACCATATAACAATTACAGCACGGAAACAGACCATCTCGGCCCTTCTAGTCTGCACCGAACTCTTACTCTCACCTAGTCCCACTGAGCTGCACTCAGCCCATAACCCTCCATTCCTTTCCTGTCCATATATCTATCCAATTTAACTTTAAATGACAGCATCGAACCTGCCTCAACCACTTCTGCTGGAAGCTCATTCCACACAGCTACCACTCTCTGAGTAAAGAAGTTCCCTCTCATGTTACCCCCTAAACCTCTGCCCTTTAACTCTCAACTCCTGTCCTATTGTTTGAATCTCCCCCACTCTCAATGGAAAAAGCCTACCCACGTCAACTCTATCTATCCCCCTCATAATTTTAAATACCTCTATCAAGTCCCCCCTCAACCTTTTACGCTCCAAAGAGTAAAGACCCAACTTGTTCAACCTTTCTCTGTAACTTAGGAGATGAAACCCAGGCAACATTCTAGTAAACCTCCTCTTATTTATGTCAATTTTATTGACATCTTTCCTATAATTTGGTGACCAGAACTGTACACAATAAACTGTACACATGACTTGTTCATGAATGCTCCACAACAAGTGATAAGACAACATTCCAGACACACAAGTTTAAGGAGAACATGAAGGGAAACTTCTTCACTCAGAGGGTCATGAGAATGTGAATGAACTGCCAGCACAAGTGGTGCATGTGAGCTCGATTTCAACACTCAAGATAAATTTGGATAGATACAAACCTGGAGGACTATGGTCCTAGAGCAGGCCGATGGGAGTAGGCACATTTAATGGTTTTGGCATGGACTAGATGGACTGAAGGGCCTGTTTCTGTGCTGTGGTGTTCTATGACTCCATGACCCTATGACACATAGATTCCATCCCATTCAAAGATCCCCACTATTTTCTTATTGCTGAAAGAATCACAGTTCAGGTAAGCAAGACATGGCAAAACAAAGTCTAATGGCAGAATACCAAAGCAGCCTCTTTATAGAGAGCTGACTGAAGGCAAACAAACAGATGGTGGACAGAAAAAGATCTGAAGTCTCTTCGAATACCCATGGAAAAAGATTCACTCATATTAAGAAGATGGAATAGAGGAAGCAAAGAGGATGAGAGAATCTGGAAAATCAAGATCCTAACCATCACTGCACCTTTGTCTCCTGTGGAAAAGGAAATTTAAAACCCAGACTGGTCTAATCAACCATCTCTGTACAAATTGCAGACTGTAAGCCTCCGTATCATGGTCTCAATCAGGACTGATAATGAACAACAACAGCAGCCCTTCCATTTCCAGTATCTTTCCCTGTGCAATACTGTGCAAAAGACTGAGGCACATACAGTATATACTGTATAGCTGGGGTGTCTAAGACTTTTGCACAGTACTATATTTGTCAACATGGAGCAAAGAGCCAGTTTGTAAATCTGAATGTTTCTAAGTGTTGGGAATGGTGGGGATGGACTGCCTCAGGAGGGGTGTGGAACAGGTGGCAGAGAAGCAGTGCCAGGTGTGGGGGCGATGTGTGGGTGCAGGCACGCTCACCCTTGAGACACCAGGCAAGGTCACTTGATTCCAAACAGTCAGTTCATTGATCATTACAGAATGTCTCTCTAGATCTTTCTGTTCCCTCCCTTTCTCTTTTCCCAACCATGACTATGCTCTCCCTGACCCCTTCCCACTCTCAGTCCACAACAGAGACCCAAATCAGAATCAGGTTTATCATCACTCACGTTTGCCATGAATTTTTTTTTTTGCGGTTGCAGTACAATGCAATACATAAAATTACTACAATATGATGCAAAAG
This sequence comes from Mobula birostris, assembly GCF_030028105.1. Lineage (NCBI taxonomy): Eukaryota > Metazoa > Chordata > Chondrichthyes > Myliobatiformes > Myliobatidae > Mobula > Mobula birostris. The sequence continues at coordinate 128,265,259 of NC_092371.1, forward strand.
TCTTAGGCACACAAGTGATCTATATGTGCCTACGACTTTGGGACAGTACTGTAGGTTGAAAACACCTTTTGCACCAGTGCCACCAAGCATCAGATCATTTGCTGTTTCTCGCATGCATGTAGACAAACCTAGAGAACAGGAGTTATTGGTAATTATTAGTGGTACATGTACCAAGGTACAGAGAAAAGCTTTGTTTTGCATGTTCTCCATGCAGAAGTACATTGAGGGAAAACAAAAGCAGAATTCAGAGCCTAGCTGCAGATGCAGAGAAAGTGCAGCGCAGATAGAAAATCCAAGGTGCAAGGATCATCATGATAGACTGAGAGATCAAGAGTTCATCTTTTTTCATTCAAGAGTCCTATAACATCGGAACAGAAGCTGTCCCTCAGCCTGGTGGTACGTGCTTTCAGACTTCTGTATCCTCTACAGGATGAGAGGGTGGGGAAGAACAAACGTGCAGGGTAGGTGGGGTCTTTGATTATGCTGGCTGTTTTCCCGAAGCAGCTTGTCTTTGAGCCTAGTGGTGCATGTTTTCAATCTTTGGGAAAAGAACGCTCAGCCCTCCAGTGCAGGGACATACTTAACTGACTTTAATAATTTATTATTTTACAGAGGAGCTCTGAGATGTTTCAAAGTGGTGAAGGGCCCCTGGTATGCATCGCAGTCACAAAAGGAAAACGTGCAAATACTGGGAGAACTTGGTACTTTTCAAATGGATCGTGTGACCTTTGAAAGTGAGCCTGTGGTCGGAGCAATCACCTCTGTGGGTATCACAGCAGTGGAAATAATATCTGTGCAACAGGAACTGGCTCAGGCCTCACAAAGTATGGGAACTGGGGACCGCAGACAAGTCACCCTGAGACAGAGAAAGAGGCTTGGAATGGCCAGGAAGTAACGAAGGGGAGGGAAGGGGGCTGGATTGAATGAGCAGAAGTTGCAGACTTTTATACAGATTATTCCCAATAAATTCTCCTCCACTTTTCTTTATGAATAAGGAAGCCTTTCAGCCCAATGATACAATACTAACTCACAAAGCAATTCCATTCCAACATTAATTTTCCCTGTGTATACTTCTCAAGGTTCAACATTCAAGATTGTTCAATGTCATTTCTAGTTCACAAAGGTAAAGGAGAACAAAATCTTTGTTAGTCCAGATCTGATGTAGCACAAAGAACAGTAAGATAAATAACAACAATAAAAAGCACAATAAATATAAATACATAAGGTAGCTTGAATACATAGATGATTGCATGTACATAAACTGACTAGGTACTCTGAAAGGAAATGTTAAAGCAGTGGTGCTGGGGTTTGTGGTGGGGCGGGTTAGGGGGTGGAGGTATTGATAAGCTTAACTGCATGGAGAAAGTAACTGTTTTTTGAGTCTGGTTGTCCTGGCATGGGTACTACATAGTTTCTCCCAGATGGGAGTGGGGTGAGTAGGGTGGATGGGACCCTTCATGATGTTACTGGCCCTTCTCTGGCACCTTTCTGTATACAGTATATATCCTTGGTGACAGGTAGGTTGGTGCCGACAGTGCATTGGGCAGTTTTGACTTCCTACTGTAGAACATTCCTGGCCACCACTGTTCAGTTTCCATGCCATGCAGTGATACAGCTTGTTAGGATGTTTTCTACTGCACGATCTGTAGAATGATGTGAGTATAGTTGTGCATAGTCCAGCTCTCTTCAGCTTCCTCAGAGAGTAGAGGTGTTGGTGAGCTTTCCTGACTGTGTAGGATGTGTTCGAGGGCTATGAGAGTTTGTGTGGGATGTGCACTCCCAAGAGTTTGAAACCGCTCACAATTTCCACTGCTGTGCCACTGATGTAAAGAGGTGTGAGAGGTACGAGTTTTCCTGAAGTTGACAACTATCTCTTTTGTCTTGTTGACACTGAGGAAGAAGTTGTTTGTCTGGCACCAGGTCTCAAGCTCTTCCACCTTCTCTCTGTAGGCCATCTCATCGTTGTTGGTGATGAGCCCCACCACTGTCAATGTCAATATTGAACTTGACAATGTGATTACTTGTCACTTGTTTGTCTGTGAAGTCACGTGTGGGCAGAGTGTACAGCAATGGGCTCAGCACTCAGCCCTCGGGGGCACACGTGTTGAGGATGAAGGGGAGAGAGGAGCAGTTGTGAATTCTGACTACCTGAGGTCTGTTGGTTAGGAAGTCCAACCGCCAGTTGCACAGTGGTGTACTTAGACTGAGGAGTAGGAGTTCATTCACCAAGGTCTATGGGGCAATAGTGTTGAATGCTGAACTGAAATCCAGAAACGGCATTCTGACATTAGAATCCTTGTGTTCTAGGTGTGTCAGGGCCACATTGACATCTGTTGTAGAGTGGTTCTGTCAGTAAGCATATTGGTGAGTGTCCAATGTGGGAGGAATGGAGTTTTTGCTGTGTGCTGTTATCAGCCATTCAAAGCACTTCATGATGATTGACGTCAGTGCCATCGGGTAGTAGTCATGTAGTTCTGAAGGTGCAGAGTTCTTTGGTACAGGGATGATGGTGACTGATTTGAAGCATGTGGGGGATAACAGCCTGGATTAGTGAAGCGCTGAAGATGTCCATGAAGATATCAGTGAGCTGGTGTACATGCTCCCTATGTGTTCAGCCCGGGATGTTGTCTGTCCCAGCCGCCCCCTGGGGGCTGACACTCTGCAGAGTCCTTCACTGCTCTTACATCAGCAGCTGCTCACCTGGGAGGGGGCAGCTGTCATGGCTGGTGTATTGCATGCGTACATAAAAGTGTTTAGAGTGTCAGGGAGAGAGGCTCCACTGGCTCTTTTATCTTGCATAGTCTGTAATGCCCTTGATGCCCAGCCACGTATGCAAGAGTTCACCATCCGGCAGGTGTTCCTCACCTTTGACTTTGTGATGCCTAAGATGAGATATCTCCAAGCTGTTCTGAGAGCTGTTTTATCTCTAGACTTGAAGGAATCCTCCTAGGCTTTTTGTAGGGAGTGCACTTCTGCATTCAGCCAGGGCTTTTGGTTGGGCTACGAGGTAACCATTCTTCAGACACCAACATGTTAGTGCGCGTGCACCGGTCGTGTTTTTTTTCCACAGTATCACATTGAAGCTGCACCCTCTCTAACATGCTGGTGGAGAGAGTTTTATTTGGGTTTTTAGCGCTGGAAATAGTTACATTTGGACACGTCTCATTAGCGTGGCAGCAGGATGGTCGTATTGTTTATTCCAGGGACCAGCTGATTGCGCTGATGCCGGCCGGTTTAGCAAACAGAGCAGCGGACACCCCTGCTGAAATCTGGAGGAAAACACACAGAGGATGCAGAGGGGGTTCACAAAGGTGAGGAAAGAGGACTGGGTCGAGACAACAGAGACCTATGTAGAAGAGGAGTTTGGTGGGTAATAAAATAGACGAGTTGACAGCGCTAGCCAGGAGTCAGAGAACATTTCGGGAGTGCAGTGTTATGTGCTTTACTGGAACGGGGCTGCACGAGGACATACCTGACCAAAACATTTCCATGGAGGGCTTCCAGACCGTTCGGGCTGACCGGAAGTGCACTGAGAGCAGTAAGCGTAAAGGAGTTGGGGGCTTACTGCTCTGGTTAACAACAGATGGTGCAATCCAGGTCATATTACGATCGAGGAACGTGTTTGTAGACCGGATATTGAACCTTTTGCTGATGGACCCCAGCCATATTCCACCGAGATACAACACTGGGCATCACGGGAGGTTGTTCCTGCCTCTGGCCATCGAACTTTGCAGCTCCTCCCATGAAGGGTCAGACACCCTGAGCCAATAGGCTGGTCCTGGACTTATTTCCATCTGGCATAGTTTGCATTTTGTTGTTTGATTGTTTGTGGGTTTTGTATTGCTATATTTATGCTCTATTCTTGGTTGGTGCAGCTGTAACGAAACCCAATTTCCCTCAGGATCAATAAAGTATATCTACCTATCTATCTATTGTCTATGTGCTTATAGATATAGCTGGTGATAGGTGAGGCATATTCCTTGAGGTCTATGTCTTCTTCTTTTATGCTAGCCTTCTTGAACGTCTGCCAATAAGTCCACTCAAAGCAACCCTCAAGCATAGAGATTGCCTCATTTGGCCAAACAGTGATGGTCCTCCTGACCGGTTTCCCCATTTTGAGCAGCAGTCAGTATGCTGGGATTAACATTAATGGGATGTGGTCAGAGAGACCAAGATGAGGATGTGGGTTGGTTTTGTATGTACTGCATCTGTTTGTATAAACGTGGACCAGTCTGTTTGTTCCCCATGGCCATGGTGACGTGTTGGTGGAACCTGATTGAAATGTCCTGTGAGTTAATATGATTGAAGTCTCTTGCAAATATGAAGAGATCGATTGGGTGCTTGTTTTGTAGAGAGCTGATGATACTGTAGAACTCTCTGAGTGTGTCCATGGTGTTCACACTTGGCGGGATGTAGAAACTGGTGATGAATACAACAGTAGACTCCCTGAACAGGTAATGTGGCCAACATTTAATTGTAAGATGTTCAATTGCCCCAGCAAGGTGACTGCTAACTACAGATGAGTTTATGCACCAACCTTTGTAACTGTAAAGACAGATTCCACCTCCTCTGGAATTCCCCTACAGGGCGTTTCTGCCTGTGTGTAACAGAGTCATCCCTTCAAGTTGAAAAGCCAAGTCAGGCATGTTGTTTTATTTTAATTTTATTTTACTGAGATACCAGGCCATCTGGCCCTTCAAGCTGCACTGCCCAGCAACCTTTGATTTAACCATGGGACAATTTACAATGAGCAATTAACCTACCAACCGGTATGTCTTGGACTGTAGGAGGAAACCCACATGGTCATGGGGAGAATGTACAAACTCCTTACAGAGAGCGGCGGGAATTGAACCCAGATCATTCGTACTATAAAGCGTTGTGCTAACCACTGTGCAACATGTTGTTGAGCCATGTTATTGTTGAAAACCAGAACGCAGCAGTTTCACATCTCTTTCTGTGCATTCATTCGCAGTCTCAGTGAGTCCATTTTAGTTTCTAGCCAGTTGGCCAGGAATAGTAATGGTAACACCGGCCTGTTCGGGTTAGTTCTCAGCCTATCTGGTTTCCCTGCTCTCTTGCTACTTCTTCTCGCACCGCCCCTTTAGCTGAACCACTGGGTCTGATGTCCGTAGAAACCCTCATCCACTGAGCACTGCTATTAGCTCTGTAAAAAAGTAATTTCGTCTAAAAGTTTAGCAACGCTGCATTCACTGAGCTTTAGTTAACTGAACTCCCTGACTTGGAACTTTGAAACACTGTCTGAAAATTTAAAACTAGCGCCATTATTGAGTGCTGGAGAAGTCGCTGTGTCTTTGCACACTGGCATTTTACAAAACTTCTCCACTTACTCCCATTGGTACCCTCCAGATCCTAGGAGTTTAATCCTAGCAAGTGTGAAGTGTCATTGCACTTTTGGTGGTCAAATGTAGGGGAAAGCAATAAAGTTAAAAGTATTAACATACAATTCCATAGCTCCCTGAAAGTGATCATCCAAGTAGAGAGGGTATTAGAGAAGCTGGAAATCATACTTGTCTTCATTGGTCAGGGCATTGACTATAAGAGAAATTAAGTCATGTTGCAGCTGCATAAAACTTCTGTTAAGTCACTGCTTGCATGCAGTTCTGGTCACCCCATTACAGGAAGGCTTTGGAAAGGGTGTAGAAGACATTTACCACGATGCATCATGGATTAGAGGTTATGAACTATAAGGAGAAGTTGCGCAAATTTGGGCTGTTTTCTCTGAAATATTGGACACTGAGGAGAGACCTGATAAAAAAAAGGTATCAGATTATGTGAGGCAGATATAGAGAGAAGCTTTCTCCCGTGATAGAAATATCAAGTATTAGAGAAAATACTCTTAAGATAAGAAGGCATCATTTTAAGGGAGATGTGCATGGCAAGTTTTTTTTAGATAGAAAGTGTTAAGTGCCTGGAGCAGGCTGCTGGGGTGGTGACGGAAATAGTGGTGTTTATGAGTAAATGTGAGGCAATGGAGGAATCTGGATCATGCAGGCAGATTTAGTTTAATACAGCATCAAATTGGGAGCAGACATTATGAGCCAAATCACCTGTTCTTGTGCTCTATTCTACCTCTCACCTACACATTATGGCCAATTAGCCTACCTACCTGCACAGCTTTAGGATGTAGGAGGAAATCGGAGTCAAGTCAATTTCAGTTTATTGGTATGTGCGCAAGTTTAGTCAAGTGCAGGTACAATGAAAAGCATGCATGTAGCTGCATCGCAGACATGTCATTCAGACAACACACAGAACATAAAGTATACATACTGAACATTGAAGAGAGACAGTAGAAAAGTATGCATAAACAAAACATTAGTGCAAAAGAAAGACACAATCAAAACATGCCCATGGTAGTGCAATAGGCTCTTAGTGCTCAGTTGTTGATGAAGGATTAGGGTTGTGCAGAATGGTTCAAGAACCTGATGGTTATACAAAAGTAGCTGTCCCTGAACCTGATGGCATGAGATTTCATGCTTTGAGACCTCCTGCCCGATGATAGCAGTTCGAACCCAGGAGAAACTAACTCGTTCATAGGGGTGAGATGTAAACTCCACACAGTCAGCACGGTGGTCAGAATTGAACCTGGTTCCCTGGCACTGTGAGACAGTGTCTCTCCTATGGTTTCAATACTCAGAAGATGCTGAGTTTTTTTTTCTCTATCATCATCTTACTGAGGTTTCAGTTAACTCCCCTGTCTGCTTTGGCATTGTGAACTGAACCAATAGGGTCATCACCTTTCACTTTAGTAATGTGGAAATTCTGGTAAAGCCTACCATCCAATTTTCTTCATACCTTGATGTGAGATCCCAGGATCTTGTCATTCCGCTGATGTTGATGGGAGAGCAAACATGGAGGACACTAAGCCTATAGGTCTTGGGTTAACCTCAGTTTATGATCATAATTGTTCCAGAGCTCATTGCCATCTATGGAAGAGAGATGCAGAAGCAACTTTATAAAACACTGAGCAGATCACACTTCGAGCACTGGGTGCCGTTCTAGTTACCACATTGTAAGAAGGATGTGGCTGCTCTGGTGAGAGTGCAGAAAACTTTCACCAGGATATTGTCTGGAATGAAAGACATCATATATGGGGGGAAATTAGTTAGACTGGGTTTGTTATCCCTGGAGCAATGGCAGCTGGGTGACTGATGGCCTGGTAGAAATGTGTAAGATTATGAGAGGCATTGATAGGGTAGATAATTAACATCTCTTTTTCCCAGTGGTAGGGGCAGCATAAACAAGCAAGCATAAAGTTTAAGGAGAGAGGATGGAGTTTTAAAGGGATATGAAGGGAAAGTATTTTACACAGAAAGATATTGACATCTGCCAGAGGAGGTGCAGGAATCAGGTACAATCAGATTTAAGAGACATTTAGCCAGGCACTTGAATAAGAAGGATCCAATCCTAACGCAGCCAAATGGGATTAGCACAGATAGGCAAAAAGATCAGCAGGAACAAGATGGGCTGAAGGACTCATTTCTTTGCTGTATGACTCGAGGAATTTAAGCATTTCCTACCTTCACAGATGAATGCTAGAGCCTTTGGCAGTGAAGTGTTTTGGGGCATCTTTGAAAAGAGGAACAGAAGTGGATGAAACCTCAGCCAGGTGACAAGGGAACACTGAAGCTGTGGGCAGCTGTCAAGCTGCTGTCTCCTAACCCCAGTGACTTGGGTTTGATCCCAGCCTGGAGAGGGTCCCCCGATCCAGCCCAGAATTGGCAGTCAGTACCCCGAAGCAAAATCCATCCATCTTCAATGTTCCTTCTGAAATGAGAGGCATCACTTCCCACTTAACTGTTAAACTTCCCATGCTACAGCAGGTTGGAATTTTATTTACCACGGATTAAGTAAGAAAAGAACATAATTCCCAATGGAGTCTCCTCATCTCCCACAAAGAACCGCTCCACTTGATACGCTTCCTTTTCCCACTGCAACTTGTCCTAGAGACGTTTACATTGAGGAAGAGAAGAAAAACAGATGTACTGTTCCTGAGCCTGGGAGCCAAAATTTTACTAAGAAGATTGGTAGTTTTTGTTTACAGGGTGGTTTTACTTCAAGCATAGCCCTACCCAACCACACTACAGGGCCTGGACTGTTGCCTGGAATCCCCCTGTCTCCGATCATCCAAGCCTGCTGAACTGATTCTCAAGGACATTGCCCCAATTCTTTTCTGCTTCTTGCCTCTACAACACAAGGACAAAAATAAACAGGAGCAGGAGAAGTAGGTCCTCCAGCATGGCCCGCAATCTAATGTGATCGTGGCTGACCTACCCTGGCCTCATCTCCCCTTCTGTCCCAGTTCCCCATAACCTTCAATTCCCCAGTAGCTCAAAAATACATATCTAACCCACTTTAAATAATTCTACCTTCCTTGGGCTGGAGAGTTTCCTGAGTTTACCAACATGGTTAAACTAGAGAGGGTACAGAGAAGATTCACAAGGATACTGCCAGGATTGGAGCGCTCCGGTTACAGGAAGAGAATGGATAGGCTGGGACTGTTTTCACCAGCGTATAGGAGACAGAAGGATGACCTTATACACATTTATAGAATTATGAGGGTCATAGATAATCTCTGCAAAATTAGAAGTCATGAGTGTAGGTTGAGAGGGAGCAGATTTAAAGGCGAACTCACGAGTGAGTTTTTCACACAGAAGGTAGTGGGTATGTGGAATGAGCTGCCAGGGAAAGTGGTATAATTACAACATCTGAGCAGGCACATGGATGAGAAAGGCTTAGAGGGATATGGACCAAATGCAGGCAAATAGGATTCGATCACCTTGGTCAACAATGAGTCAAAAGGCCTTCTGTATTTCTGTGATTCTATGACTATGCAAGAAGAAATTTCCACACACCTGTTTTAAATCACAGGCCCCCACCCCCCGCATCCTGTAACCATGTCCTCTCACTGAAAAAATCTCTCGCTAGTAGAAATATCTACTAGGATCTTATCTGTGTCAGTAAGATACCTCTCATTCTTCTAAACACTAAAGAAAACAGATACAATCTTTTTAGACTCCCTTGACTGGATGGATCTCTTATCCTAACAATTCACCTGTGAACCTCCTTTGGATTAATTCCTCTACTATTATATGTTTTCTTAAGTCAAAGAATAAAACCATATACTTTACTCCAGGTGCGGCATCATACACACCCTGTGCAGACTGTGTACAGGTTTTCCAAAGGGACTCAGAGGGGTAGGGGTACTGTGGCATTGGGTCAAAGTCCATTCTAGTAGAGAGAGTGAATCTGAAATGTACAGAATAAGGGAGGACTAAACACCGGGCCGTGTGAGTCAACGCCTTTTTCTGCAACAGGATCCTGATGCAACAGAATAGTATCAGTTAAGGGTAGACAACACTAGATTCTGTTCTACCACCACCTGCGTGTTTGTAGATGATACCACCGTAGTAGGCTGTATCTCAAATAAATACAAGTCAATGAGACAGGAAGTTTAGTATGCAAGACAAGCTTTTCATTGTATCTTGGTACATGTGACAATAATTACTTACTGCCTGTTATACCGCTGGCATTTAGGGCAGCAATGACGGTTCTCCATCTCTGTCTCTCCATACCATCGCACACAGATATGGAAGGATTCTTCATTGCCGTTTCCGTAACAATTTTTATTTTGACCAATCAGAATTGTTAGCCCTGAGCTGAACCTGGAGGATCAGTAGACCACCCTTAGTATGGCCTCTACCTTCTGACCTGTTTGGCATGGGTAACCTACCAAGAGCCAACAGAGCTCTCCGGGTCATTGAGGCATGCAAGCCTCCAAACCCTACGACAAGGTTGTGGTCCTCTAGGAGACTGGGACAATAATAACCGAGTTGTAATTCCAATTCCACCGATCAGTTGATTTACCAGATTGGAGAACGTGGAAATGGCAATGTGAGGTGGGAGAAACCTCTCTGCTCTGTGTATTACTGTGGTGAGTACATCTGACCTCTCCGATGACATGAGTTGGAGGTTGTCACAGGGTTCTGGGCAAGGCTAAGTATATGACGGGAGTGCATGGCACTTTAGGACACAAGGCTGCCTGCATAGCTACCACTCCCCACTATCCAGTGGACCCAAGGGCAACAGGGCACAGATTTAAAAACTTGTGCAAAATTTGAGAATAAACTCTTTCAGTCAGAGCTTCAGTTTTGATCTGGAACTTCACTGACTGTAAGGCAAATGGAAACTTCAGGGGAGAATTGGACAGACAGGACAGTGGCAGAGCTCTTAGAGCCACTGCCTCACAGCGCCAGAGACACGGGTTCGATCCCGATCTCGGGCGTTGTCTGTTTGGAGTTTGCACATTCCTTTTGCTCCAGTGTGAGGTTCCTCCAGGCATTTTGGTTTCCTTCATCCCAAAGGCGTGTGCCTACTGGCCCTAGTGTGTGGATAGATGGTGCAGTCTGGGGGTGAGGGGGAGAATAAAATGGCACCAGTGTGGAATTAATGCAGAAGGATACCTGATGGTTGGCATGGACATGATGGGCTCTAGGTCCTGTTCCCCAGCTGTATTACCCTATGACTCTGTAGGGCACAAGAACAAACAATATGCAAAATGTGGGCAAAGGATAGGAAACTGGTATTGACAGGTTTGTACTTCAGAGAGCCAGCAGAGCCTCAGTGGGCTGACTGGCCTCCTTAAGCAAGGTAACAATTTTGTTATACTGCGACTGGATAGTTTATTCTTGGGAATGTTGATTTAGCAGGAGAGTAACTACTCAGCAGAGCATTGCTGATCATTATCTGGCAGGAAGCCTAAACTTGCAGCCATCACAAATCAGAAAACTCTTGGCCCAGGGGTTGATTGGCAAATAACATTTCCTGGGCCCGAGCCCAGATAGGCAAATTGGTGATATAACCAGAGTTTACATACACAAGGGATCCTTCTCTGACTAAGTTCTTCCCTGCGGAGTGAGAGGTGAGAATCATCTTAATGTTGTTATTCACTTGGCAAGTTCTCCAGGCAACCCCGATAATTGTGTTTAGTTTTGTTGACAATTGTATGACTGTGATCACTAGTGGTGGAAAGGGTGAACAGATTCAAATCACTGGGTGTCAAGGTTGCAAGGTATCTATCCTGGGGCCAACATATTGATGCAACCATGGAGAAGTCACACCAGAAGTTGTACTTCATTATGAATCCAAGGAGATCTGTTATGTTGCCAAAGACTCTTGCAAATTTCTATAGATATACGGTGGAGAGTGCTCTGACTCGCTGTATCTCATCCTGGTATGGAAGCTCCAGTGCGGGGGTTGAAAGAGACTACAGAAGGATATAGATTCAGCCAGCTCCACGACAGACACAATGCTCCCCACCACTGAGGACACCTTCAAAAGGTGATGTGTCAAGAAGGCAGCAACCATCACTAAAGACCCTCACCATCTGGGCCATGCCCTCTTTGCGTTACTACAAATGGAGGATGTACAGGAACCTGAAGACCCACATTCAATGTTTTAAGAACAGCTTCCCCTCTACCATCAGATTTCTGAATGGTCCATGAACCCTTGTTATCTCTCTTTTGCAAGATTTATTTCTGTAACTTGTAGTAACTCTTATGCCTTGCATTATAATACTGCTGAAAAGCAACACTCTTTATGACGTACTGTATGTCAGTGACAATAAGCTTGATTCTGATTCTTTCTGCGAAACTACTCCAGGTGGTGGAGACACAGGAGCCTGCAGATTCTGGAATCTAGAGCAACACATAGGCTGCTAGAGGAGCTCAATGAGCCAGTCAACATCTGGGACCCTTCATTGGATGGAAAGATAGAGGGAAGGTAGCCACTGCAAAAAGATGGAGTAAGAGTAGGTCAAAGTCAAAGTTGGGTTTATTGTCATATGCACAGGTACAATGACAAACTTACCTGCGATAGCATTAGCAGAATTATTTAAGCAGCCACAGCATAGCAAATCTGTGGCGGCTTCCTTGAACATCTGAACCTCATCATTGATAATGAACATCAGAGGTTTCTGCACCTCCTATCTGATGATAGCCCAGATGTGAGGATTTTTGCTGATGGATGTCACCTTCATGAGACAGCACCTCCTGTAGTTACGACCAATCGGTGCAGCGTCACGTATAACCCCTGTGCCCATGTCAACCTCTAAAGCAAGTCACTATGACATTCAGATGTACTCACCATGGCAACACAGAGCAGAAAGGTTGTTCCCATCTCTGGCCTTGCAGTCAACTCCACAACCGGATCTTAATTAACCATTGGAGACAGCAAAGTCCCATTAGTTGAGACTGGAACTTCCAGGGAAAAGCTTGGGAAAACTCATTTCCACCACACAGAGCAATACACCAAGCACTGGAGGACCTCAACGGGTCAGGCTGCATCTATGGAGGGAGATGGAGGTTTGGTATTTTAGGTTGTGACTTTTCATGTTGACTGACAGAATGATGGTGAAGATCAGTATAAAATGACGCGAGACTTGGCAGGATCTTGAAGGAGTGGTGCCAGACTTGGCGGGATCTCGTGAGTGTGCTAATGGGCAGATGAGGGAGTGGGGGAGAGTGGGAATGATATCAGAAGTTTGGAGGTGACAGGTGGAAGCAACAAAGGGCTGAAGATCTAGCAAACTGAGAAGATATTTTATGACGTATGCCAGTGATGTTAAACCTGATTCTGAGAATGAAAAAGGGGTCAGAGGTGAGGAGAGGAATCAGTGTGTTGGTAATGGGCAGCTGGAATGAATGGGGGGGAGCCAAAAATGATAGGGTGAGGGGTGTCAGAAGGACAAGGAGGAGACAGAAAAGAGGGAAAAAGGAAAAGGGACAGATGGGGAGTGGTTACTTGAATTTTGAGAATTCAGTGTTCAGGGTATCAGGTTGGAGACCACCCAGGAAGAATATAAGGAGCTGTTCCTCTCCTATCAGGTTTCATCAACTTTAGCCTTTGTTACTCCCACTTATTACATCTCATATTCTAACACCATTTCCATTCTCCCTCCTCCCTCATCTGCCTATCACCCATTTCACCCTCAGTCCAAGACATCACAGGTACATCTCTCCCCACTATCAGTAGTATCTACCAGAGGTACTACCTCAAGAAAGCAATATCTATCATCAAAATCATCACCATCGAGGCAACACCATCTTCTCAATGTTACCATTGGGCAGGAAGTACAGAAGCCTGAAGTCCCAGACCACCATCTTCAAGAACAGTTGCCTCCCTTCAACCATTCAGCTCTTGAACCATCTGGCACAAGGCTAACCACTACCTCCTTCATGGTTATTGTCATCAATGTCATCAATTGACAAGAAAGCATGAACAGAAATGTCATCAATTGACAAGAAAGCTGGGGTCCTTAAAATTATGAGTTTAGTGAGGTGCGCACACATAAAGTATTTCTCTGACAGGGAAGGCCACAACTTGAGATGATAAATTTCACCAGAGGCAACTCCTAGTTCACAGATTTCAAAGGTCTGAGTTTGATCTTGACTTCCAGTGCCACCAGTGTGGAATTTTCACATTTTCCCTATGACTGTGTGGGTTTTTCCTCAAATTCTTCAGTTTTCTCTTTTGTACCAATGAGTCATTGATTTATGTAGCAGAGAAACAGGGTCCTCAGCCTATCTTGTCCTTGCTAACTTGAATGTCTATGTAAGCTTGTCCTATTTGCATGTGTTTGACCCATGTCCTTCTAAACCTTTCCTATCCATGTATCTGTCCAAATTGGCTTTCAATGTTGTAATTGTACATTTCTTTCTGCTACCCCTAGCAACTTGTTTATATATAGACCATCGTCTGTGTGAAAAATCTTCCTCCCTCACCCTAAAGCTATGTCCTCTAGATAGGCAGATTGGTAGGTTAAGTGGCTGCTGTAAATTGCCCCTAGAGTTTAGGAGAGTGGTAAAGCCTGGGGGAAGTTGATGGGAACATGCGGACAGTAAAATAGAATTTACTGTAAGGGGGTGTTTGATGGTCAGCAGAGACTCAATGGACCAAAAGTTCTGTTTCAGTGGTGAATGACTATGATTGATGGGATAAACCTCACCCAGAGAGTGGAGCTTGGCACCATTGAGGAATTATCATTGCCAAGACACCAACCATTGATGTTTTGATATCAATAGCTCCTAAACTCTCCATTGTAAGGTCAGAAGTGGGGACGTGCACTGCTGATGACAGTGTGTTCAATTCCACAGTTAATGGATCTGCCCATTCCTCCATGCAGCAAGATCTGGACAACACTCACTTCAGCAACCTGGACAAGTACGAGTATGTGTAGGTGCAATACCTCCATGTCTCTTTGACACAGTGCCAGTGTGAAGAATGGGAGGACTGGAAGGAACAACAAAAACTCTAACTCACATGATACATCTCTCACTGTGTGACTTTGACTTTAAACACCAGCCCCCATCAAACCTGAATTACGAGTCTAATGTTGAGACCCACTGAAGAACAAAGACTCAGTTGTTTTGCCAATAATACCACCTCACCGTTTTGCCTTTCGTAAGGTCAGAATTATTGGCACCCGTTGTTCCAGGAAGATGATGGCATTCCCTCTATTTGAACAGCTGAGCTAGTTTAACAGCATACAAATGGCATGCCAGATTGTTTTAAAGAGCACGATAGACTCAAACACATTGTTGCATAACTGATTCCACTAGAGACACCAGATTTTCTCCATCGACTGACATTAATATTGCCACCTTTGCCTTTTATGAGTCTTAACCAAAGTAAGCTCAGTTTTACTTGTACTGGCTATTTAGTTCCAGATTTCTTTTAAAAAGAGCAAATTTGTACACCGTAAACAGGGATTTGAACTTACAGTCTGCACATAAGGCTTCTAATTTACTGATGCAGTTGTAAGGGAGTTGCAAGGCATGAAGTTTCTAACTGAGCATGTCAGAAAGAACTTGCATTTACACAAGCACTAAGTTTCGCAAGTGTTCCACAGCAAAACTGTGTTTTTGACAATGTGAACATTATGCCAGTGAGATAAACTATTCAGCCAGAATTGGCAGGGTAAGGTTCTACATAATCATGGCTGAAGTCAACATTTTCAGATAACCAGCCTTTCCAGTTTATATCAGAAATAAATGATCCCAATGAAGAGTCATCAATCTGCAACATTAGCTTTGTTTCTTTCTCCACATATGCTGCTTAGGTATTTCCAGCAATCTCTTATATTTCCAACTTTCTATACCTCTACCATTTTTCTTCTCTCCTTTATTCTCATTCAACATCTTCTACCTAAGTCTTCTCCAAATAGAATGGTTACAACAAAAAATCTTTCATTACCCAGTCTGCTAATTAATATCATCTTTAGTTTTATTTAATATAGCTTCATGTTCACCTTACCGCACATCACAGAGTCACTGAGGGATGCAGTATGGTAACAGGCCCTTTGGCCCAATGTGTCCATGCTGGACAACATGTCTTCCTGAGTTAATCTTATTTGCCTGCTCTTGACTCATGCTCCTCTGAACCTTTCCTATCCATGTACCTGTCCAAATGAGTTTTAAATGTTGTAATTGTACCTGCTCACCATTTCATCTGTGCAGCTCATTCCATATACCCACTGCCTTTTGTGTGAAACACTTGCCCTTCAGGTCCCCTTCAAATTTTCCACCTTTCGTCTTGAATTTGCGCCCCTAGTTTTAGACTCTCCTACTCCAGGGAAAAACACTGACCTTTGACCTTATCTATGCCCTTCATGATGTTATAAACCTCTGTAAAGTCATCAATACTTCACCACTATTTTGCCTTTCACAAGGGCAGAAATGAAGGCTTTCATTGTTCCAAGAAGATGACACCTCCTTTACTTTATCCACCCATCCATTTTCCTGCAATTTAAAACCAACTTCTTATTAGTAATTGGTTCATTATTATCACATGCATTGAGAAACTGTGGAAAGGTTTGTCTTGCATGCCTTCAGACAAATTATTCCAAACACAAGTATATTGAGGTAGCAGAAAGGGAAAATCAATAATCTGCTGTGTTATGGTGTTACATTTACAGAGAATATACCGTGCAGGCAGACAATAAGGTTGAGAGATTTAGAGTTCATCTGGAGTTCAATGTTTCTATGTTCTGAGAAACAAACTCCGATTCTCCTTCCACGGATACTGACTGACCTGCTGGTCCCATGAAGGGGACCATTTATTCCAGCACTTATTCCCCTTTCTTTATAATGTTCAGGTAAGCTCTTTTAAGAGTCTATTAGCATAATTGGAGAAAGGAATGACTTCTCTGCTCTTCTTTCAATTGGTCCTGAGGATCATCTGAAAGGGGAAAAATAACCTTGTTTCGCAACTAGCATGCAGAAAGCACCTCAGTATGCATGTCCTGCAATCTGACATGGGGGTGCAGTAACACAATTAAAGTATACACAATTGTGATGGACATAGAGTGATCAGTGAGAAATTTCTAAATGGAGAGATTGGATAAACTTGCTTGTTTTCTCTGGAACACTGGAGACTAAGGAAGGCTTCAGAGGTCAGAGTAAATTTAATATGGTGACATATATGTACTTAGAAATTTGAACTTTGAACCTGATAGAAATTTATAAAATTATGAGAGTGATTGATGAGATAAATGCATTTTTTTTCTCAGGGTGGGAATGTCAGCCACTAGGGGAATAACCTTAAGTTGGGAAATAAATTTAAAGGAGATTTACAAGGCAGTTTTTGTACACATCATTGTACGTGGCTGGAATATGCTCCCGGGAGTGGTAAACATTAACATGCAGGGAACCGACAGACCGAAGCCATGTGTAGGCAAAAGTATGGTTGAAATTGGCATCAAGGTCGACATTACTGCCTGATCTTGTGCTGTACTGCTCTATGTTCTATGTTTTATGCTACAGGAACCAGCTGCAGGTACAAGAACACTTAAAAGCCACTTGGGAGAGTCAGATAGAAAAGATGTAGAGGGATATGAGTCAAACACACAGGTGGGCTAGCTTAGATAAGCAGGTTGCTTGACATGGACAATTTGGGTTGAGGGACTTGTTCCTGAACTATGCTGTAAACTGAAGACCCAAGTGCAAGCAAAGAGTAGCAGATTTAATAGGGATTTGAGGAATTGATTGAAGTACAGCTTAAATGAGCACTCTCATTGCCAAGGCTAAGTGCTGAAAAATGAGTTTGGCATAGGCTAGTACAGATGAGATGGGCCGAAGAGCATGTTTCATACTCTGTGATCTGCTGCTAGGTGCAAGTTTGCAGTCTGAAGATTCACTCTTTACAAATTGGTATCCGTTCCTCCATTGGTTGATCGCCTGCAGTGCCGATCAATCTTCGTTCCTGATTGGAAAGTAATGGATTATCAGATGATCCTGCTTCTTTCTGGATCCAGCCATCGCCTGACTGGTCGGTCCCTCAACCTGTCACAGGAAACTGTCTCTGGACCCTTACATCAATTCCCCACCCTTGCAGCCTTCCTGCTTCTGTCAATCTATTTCAGCGCAGTTCAATGATCGAGTGTTGAGAGGCTTCCGGCCAAGTGCTCAGCTATTGCTCAGACAGAATGATGGGCTGGTGGAGGGGGCGGGGTGTCAGGTGTACACAAGGGAATAAATTTTGTGAACATTATGTGCCCGTGTAATGGTGTGACCAAAATACCAGGCAACTAACCAGTGGTGTTTTAAAAAGGTAATTAAATGAAGGCGGAGCATCAAACAACCTGCTGGAGGAACATAATGGGCTGAGTAGCACCGATGGGAGAGAAGGAGCTGTTGACACATTTTGTGTCAAAGCCCTGCATCAGAACAGATATAAGGTTGTAACCCAAAATGTCAACAGTTCCTTCCCCCCCAACAATTGCTGCTCAACCCACCGACTTCCTCAAAAGATTGTTTGTTGTTCCAAGTTGCAGCACCTGTTGTCCTATTGTGTCTCTAAACAAAGGTAGATTTGTCTCCACTATTTCTTTAAATAAACTATTTCCTGGCTATGGTAAATTTTCCCTTGGTGTAGGTGATGGTAGCGCAATGAGGGGAGGGTGTCAGTAGGGGATTGGTGCTGTCAGAAACTATGAGAACTATCTTTTCTCCTGGTGATCTTTCCCAGGTACACACTCTTATCTTAAGGATGGAACAGGTTACTGGTGAGGGGATGTGACCAAGAGCAGGCTCCCAAGGTTGCTAGTCAATCACCTGTGAACCAAAGGAAGTGATGTCACCAGCACATGAAATGATGTCAAGTGATGTCATGTGCTCTTCCCTGTTAACTAATGGAGTCCCCTTGGGGTTGACCTCTCAAAAGGTCAAAAACCACCATTGTTTACCTGTCCATATATGTTGGGCACTCCTCTGCAAGATGAGGGGTAGGCAGATGTGCAGGTGAATGATTCGACTCTAGGTGGTGCATTCAGACTGCAGTGCAGATTACAGTCAGGAGCAACATGGTGTGGGTCTACTCTATAACAATATATCGTACCAGATACACTGCCTGCAGAAATAACCTTAAGAATTCATCATGTGTACTAGTTATTTTCAGCCTTGCAAATAAACTGCTACTAATGCCTTGTAAAGACATTATACAACTTGTCTCAAAGGCAAGAGTCCTTTTCATTGTCCCTCATCAAAACACAGCTCAAACCTCTTTCAAAAGCACTTCAAAAGTTCTTCCCCCTTTCTTTCCAATCCTGATTAAGGGTCTTGGCCCAAAACATATGCCTTTCCATAGACGCTGCCTGACCTGCTGAGTTCCTCCTGCATTTCAAAACCCTCCCCGTCTAGTGGCTGAGTGGTGCAGATTTTATACTCTAATTGTTATAACTGAATTGAAATGAATTGACTTTATTACTTACATCCTTCATATACATGAGGAGTAAAACTCTTTACATTACGTCTCCATCTAAATGTGCAATGTGCAATTTATAATAAAGAGTATGTACAACAGGACAGTCAATATAGCATAGAAATACAATTGTATCATCATGAATTATACATTCTGATGGCCTGGTGGAAGAAACTGCCCGGAGTCTGTTGGTCCTGGTTTGTATGCTGAGGTACCGTTTTCGGGTTGATAGCAGCTAGAACAGTTTGTGGTTGGGGTGACTCGGATCCCCAATGATCCTTTGGGCCCTTTTTACATACCTGTCCTTGTAAATGTCCTGAATAGTGGGAAGATCACATCTACAGATGTGCTGGGCTGTCCGCACCACTCTCTGCAGAGTCCTGCGATTGAGGGAAGTACAGTTCCCATACCAGGCAGTGATGCAGCCAGTCAGGATGCTCTCAATTGTGCCCCTGTAGAAAGTTCTTAGGATTGAACTGAAACCAAAATGCACTTTAACAGCAACATGGGAAGAATGAAAGAGGGAAAATGAAACATAGAAAACAGATTGGGATATGAGATTGGTCCAAAGGAGATTGTTGGAATTCTACAACTTTCTCACTTACTGCATACAACAGCAAAATGAAGCCATGATTCTTTGAGTATTGGAAGTACTCTAACTGGGTCCTGGTGGAATTGCTCACCTCCTGCATTATTGGTGTCTCTTTCTTTCTCTTCCCATCTTTCTTTTACATTCTCTCTCCTACTTTATTGCTTTCATTTTCTGTAAGTCTCTTCTTTCAATCATTTGCTCTCACTTCTTCTGTCTTTCTCCTCTCTCTTTCTCCTCTCTCTTTCATGCTGTCTCTTTCTTTGTTACTTTCTTATTTGTTTCTTTCCTCAATCATTTGCTTTTCTTCATTCTGACTCTTTCTCCTTCTCCCTTCCATATTCTTCCTGTCTTTCTCTTTTTGTTACTTCCTTTACCTTTCTCACATCCTCCCTCTCAGTCGTTCACCCTTCCCTTTTCCTGTCTTTCTCCTTTATTTCATTCAGTCTCCCTCTATCTCTCTGCCTCTCTCTGCTTGTCTTGCTCTCACACTCTCTGCCTCCATCTCTCTTTCTTTATCTGTTTGTCTGACTGTCTGTATCTTACTCTCTCTCTCTCCCCCCCCACCTCTCCCCAACCGCCCCCCCATATTTACCTCCTTACCTTGTAACCAGAACTCTTCCCAGTGACATGTGTTTGACGGCTCCTGTTACGCCAGTCTCACCTTGTGTGGCCGTCATGAATTTATGGATCCTGTAATTATTTGCTGCACATAACAAGGACTGCTGGCCTTTCTCGGGAGCTCCTGGCTAGGAACCAGTGCCTAGTTTACATTGCACAGTTGTTTGAGTGCTAAAAACAGTGAGATGTTGGAAGGGTTCACAAGCCCAATGAAGCCTGGAGTGTGTCAAGTTTGCTTAGCCCTGTCACTCAAACCTACGCCTCACCTATTTTTATTGTACTCCTGCATAGGCGGGATTTAAACTTACCCCACACTGTGACATGTTGTGTGCTCAAGTAGGTTAGGGATAATGTTTCCACAAATTACTGGCTGAAGCAGCACTCGTGATTGAGAACGCATTCCTTTTAACACTTGCTTTGACCAGAATGTCTGCTGTGGAATTAAAATTCCTGCATTATGGCACACCTTAATAAAATGGGTGGAGTCACTGCTGGAGTTCTACGTGCAGTTGCAGACGCTGTGTTCTAGGAAGGACATGATTGCACAGGAGAGGGTGCAAAGGATACTATAGAGGATGCTGCCTGGACTGGAGCATTTCATTTAGGAGATGAAGCCTGTTTTCATTGGAGTGTTGGAGGCTGAGGGGATACTGATAGAGGTGGACAAAGTTTTGAACAATGATCTGCTGAAGCATTGAGCATCATTTGTTTAAGACAGAATTGTTGAAGACTCAGGTGGAATGTTTCATTCCTGATGCAGGGTCTCAACCTGAATCTTCCCCCCCCAACCCCCCCCACCACAAATGCTGCTCAACCTGTTGAGTTTCTATAGCAGATTGTTTGTTGCTCCTATGATATAATTGAGAGTAGAGAGAAACACAGAGAAGGCATGCCATCTTGTTTCCTGAAAGATGAATTGTTCTGTTTGAGATGAAGCCAACCAGGCCTATTCTGTTTCGATTTTTCAGGTGATGTGAATTCACTTAGAGTTCTTCAGGGTAAATATGGAGGTGATGTTTCCCCTGGCTGGTGTATCTAGAATTGTAGATCACAGTCTCAAAATACAGGACAGGCCATTCACGGCTCCCATGAGAAATGTCTACACTAACAACGTGAAGAATCCTTGGAATACTCTGTTCTAGAGGGATGTCACTGAATATATTCAAGACAGGGGATGTCTCCTTGATCTAGATCTTATGGGAATGGCCAGGCAAGAAAAGCTGAGGAAAATCCAGCTTTGGGAGAATTCTGGAGTGTTTCATTCATAGACCTATACTGCACAGGAAGCAGAGCCCAACTCACCCTTAGCAGCTGATGCAACCACAGGTAGATGAGCAAGATACAAAAACAGAAATAACCTGGAAAGTCAAAGTCAATTCAAAGTTGAGTTTATTGTCAAATGCACAAGTACATGTATATAGAACTGAAGTGAAAAACTTACTTGCAGCAGCATCATGTGCCGATAACATTGTGTAATCAGTATTCACAAGGAAAACAAAAATTAAACATAAACTATACACATTTTTTACAAAAATGAATATAAAAATAAGGTACAATATGATCAACACAACTAAGTATTTCTAAAGCGTAGTGATTAAGATTGTGCCAGTTGGTTCAAGAAGCAAATAGATGCAGGGAAGTTCCTGCTCTTGAACCTGGTGGTGTATGACTTCAGGCCTCTGTGTCTTTGCCTTATGGTAGCTGCAAAAAGATGGCACATCTTTGACGATAGGCATAGCCCTCTTGAGGCAACACTTTGTGTAGATGCCACTGGTGGTGGTAAGAGGATGTCCCCGTGACTTTACTTTATCTAGTTCTGTTTAGAGATACACCGTAGAAAAGGCCCTCTCAGCCCAACGAGCCACACCACCCAGCAACCCACCTATTGAAGCCAAGCCTAATTACAGGCAATTTACAAAGACTAACTTACCAACTAACTGGTACGTTTTTTGGAATGTGGAAGGAAGCTGGAGCACCCAGAGAAAACACATGCATTCACATGAAAGGCATACAGATTCCGTACAGATGGTGCACTGAACTCTGACACTCTGAACTGAGCTGCGCTGCCATGGTGATCCATGGTGATGTATTGGGCTGAGTCTATTAACTTATAAAGAGATATACTGTACTCTGCTAAAGTATTAGGCACGTATTTATCACTACTGTGCCTAAGACTTTGCATAGTGCTGTTGTAATTTTTAAGTATTGTACACAAAAAAAAACAAATTTCATGACATATGCAAGTGATGATAAACCTGGTTCTGATATGAATTTCTATTGTGGACCCTTTTACTTTGTAAAAGTCTTAAGCTATATATCTAGCTAGATATATATGTACTTCGTTCTATATAATACTGTGGAATAGATAAGGGAGTGGACGAGAAGTTAAGAGATGGAGCATAATTCAAGAAAGCATGTGAATATCCACTTAGGAGTGAAAAATAAAGAAGTAAGTTGTTATTTAAATGAAGTGAGATTTCAAAATATTGCAGCACGGGCACATCCAGGCTCCCACACAAAGACAGCATGCAGATAGGGCAAGTAAACGTTTTTGGAGGTAAAATGTAACAATACAGTTATTGTTAGGACCCTTGACAGCATGGACGGACGGAGGGATTTTGGGGTCCAAATCCATAGTTCCCTGAAAGTAGCCACACAAGTAGATAGGGTGGTAGAGAAGGCATTAGAGATGCTTGTCTTCATCATTCAGGGCACTGAGTATGATAACCAAGAAGTCAAGTTGCAGTTGTACAAAACTTTAGTTAGATCATGCCTGGGGTATTGCGTTCAATTCCGTTTGTCCCAGTACATGAATAATGTGGAGGCTTTGAAGAGAATGCAGATGAAGTTTGCTAGGACGTGGACTGGATTAGAGGTATAAGCTATCAGGAGAAATTGGATAAACTTGCCTTGTTTTCTCCAGATCATTGGAGACTGAGGGGACTTTTAATAGAAGTTTATAAAATTATGAGAAGCATAGACAGAACAGACAGCCAGTATTTTTTTCCCAGAACTGAGATGTTTAATACTAGAGGGCATGTTTTTATGTGCGAGAGAAAAAGTACAAATGATAAAATTACAAGAGGCATTGATAGGGAAGATAGTCAGGATCTTTATCCCCAGGGTAAAAATGTCAAATTCTGGTATTTCGAGTGAAAGGCGGTACATTTAAAGGAAACGTGAAGGGCATGGTTCTTGTTACACAGAGAGTGGTGGATGACTGGAATGGGCTGCAATCGGTAATGGTGGAAGCAGAGAGTGGAGATTTAGTTTAATTTGTAGGCTGAGGGGCCTGTTCTTGTGCTGTACTGTGCAATGTTCTAAGTTCTAATTTTAAAAAGGATAAAGGAATGTTGGTCTTTATTGTAAGGGCTATAACACAAGGGAAGTTTTGATTCAACTTTGAGGGGAACTGCAAGTTCACACCTGGAATACAGTGTACAGATTCGGTCTCCATATTTAAGGAATGAAATATTTGCAGTAAAGAGAGATTCAGTGGGTGGGTTCCAGCTTCACTGATGGCAAAGATGGTGGATGCAGTGGTTGTGATTTTTCCAAGAACCCCTGAGATTGAAAAAACGAAAATGTGAAGCTCCTCTTAAAGACAGAGACAGAAAGCAGGAAACTGCAGGCCATCTGTCAATGGGGAATGCTGGAATCCATCATTAAGGAAGTAATAGCAGTTCATTTGGAAAATCAAAAGACAATCAAGCAGAGTCAACAGGGTTTTATGAAAAGGAAATGGTTTTGACAAATTTATTAGTGTTCCTGGAGGATGTAACTAAGAGGGTGCATAGGGGAACTGGTAGATGTACAGCTCTTCCTCAATTTATGAAGGTATTCATTGCTGGAAGTTGTCTTGTTAATGGAAAAGACTGAACGACCTGCTTGTGGGTATTTTGCTTACATGTGAAGGTGCGCTATTTGTTAAAGTTAAAAGTAACTTGATAAATCAAAGGCACATCTCCCAATGGTGTTAGTGTGAAAATATATAAGCTGTACATTCATAAATTGAGGAATTACTGCAGTTTATTTGAACTGCAGTAAGAGCTTTGATGAGGTACTGTAGAAAGTGTTAACTGCACAAAATAAGAACATGCAGTTGGGGAAATAGAGGAGTGGGTAACGAAGGGTTTTCAGGTTGGCAGGTTGTAAACATTGCAATGACAAAATGAATGCTGGGGGCTCACTACTTGTGATCTATGCTGCGGTGACTGGTCTTCCAATCTACTCTCTGTCCCTCATGGAAGTACAGTTTTGCAATTAACAGTAAGACAGATGACTGGAATCCATTAACCAAATAACTTCACGCAGATTGCATGCTACTTCTTATTATAAATTCCATCAGTACAACTGCTATTTCAAATCCGTTAAACTACATTAGCTTCAGGTCCCCAGTTTGACCGATACTTGTTCGGTATATGTGCTCCTCAGATAATCAATCTGTCTAACGTACTTCCTGGAGTTGATTGACTTTATCAAATCTACAGCAGTGCTGTAATAGTTACGTTTCATGGAATAGTAACTCAGAAGACCTCTACTAATAGTTTCCACATTTTTCTTCAACAGAAAAGGAGGCTATTCAGCCCATTGAACCTATACTAGCTCACAGAGCAATCTTATTCCCACACTACTTGTCCCTGTTTCTTATTTTACCTACATTCCCATCAACTCTTCCACCACCAACCCCCCCCCAACCCGCCAGATTCTACCACTCTCCTACACACTGCAGAAAATTGAAGGAAGTTTCAAAATACAGGGTTGAAAGAGCTTATATTTGGAGCAGCCGATTAACCAAGTAAAACTGGACATCTTCGGGACATGGAAGAAACCGGAGCAGCTGAGGGAAATTCACCAGGGCCCCATTCCCACGTGATCACAGGGATAACGTGCAGACTGCTCCACACAGATAGCACCAGAGGTCAGGATCAAAAGAGGCTCTCTGCAGCTGTGAGGTAGCAACTCTGCTAGC
Source organism: Mobula birostris (assembly GCF_030028105.1). Taxonomy (NCBI): domain Eukaryota; kingdom Metazoa; phylum Chordata; class Chondrichthyes; order Myliobatiformes; family Myliobatidae; genus Mobula; species Mobula birostris. Next base: position 128,290,215 of record NC_092371.1, read on the forward strand.
TGTGACGTTATGTGGGCCCGCTGAGTCTCCAGTTCAAATCCTACAGCAGAACTTAAATTTGAATTAATCATCTGAAACATAAAAAAAAAGAACAGCTGTACTTAGTAATGGTGTTCATGAGCACATCCCCAGAGAAAGAAATCTGACATTCTAACACGTCTGACCTGTACGTGATTCCTGCCCCCTCCCATGTGAGTGACTCTGAGATGGCTGACAGTTCAAAGGCAAGGAAAGATGGATGTCAGCAAACACATCCCTAGAAATGGATAAATAGACAGAACAATTTCCCCTTCTCTCTGCGGTGTTGCGTTATAACCTCTGCTTTGTAACCTCATTGTTGGCCATGCTGAGTTCCCGATAAGTTACCTGCCCCACATCCTTTCTTCTTATCTCTTCGCACAGGCCCAGACGGTTAGATTCCAATGCGAACAGTTTGTCTTGGCTAGCGAGCTTTATCAATCTACTGTTCCCTTGTGGATTGTAAATTGTCCTTTAATTTGTCATAACAGAGAGTGGAGGAGACGAAGATTTGGCTCTCACTGCTGTCTTTTTTAGAGTTTTCCTTCTTGTTTAACCATTTGTGGATCGGCAGGATAACTTCACAGCATCAGTGACTTATGGTCAAGTGCTTTGTTGCTTGGGGAAAGAAAACAGGAAGTGTGCAGAGAAACCACAGAGGAGGTTATTGTCCAGGCATGTACAAATGAAGTACCCAGGGAAAACCCACAGAAAGAATGTGCAAATTTCTCACACTGTCATGAGGGAACCCAGGTCTCTGGAATTATGGGGCAGCGGCTCTATCCACTGAACCACTCTTCTGCCCACAAGAAAAAGTGGATCGGGTCGGACTAGGTCAAACCCAACCAATTCCCCCTTTGCCTAGCCTGCTCCAGTAACTGCCAACCCAAGATGGAAAATGCTGCCTTGGCCAGCTTTGGGATCAGAGGCATGGACATTGAAGAATACTCCAATTTCACTTGGTGTCTGTCAGCAACTGCAGTGGCAGGGGAGGAACGCTCCTTCCTGAGCGGGCTGGTCAAATTGTAACCCATGGATGTTGTCCGTTCCCAACACCACAGCCACCTACTGGGTCTCCGCTTCAATTATAGCCTCCCACCTGTGGTGGCTCTGCAGTCCAGCTGTGGAGAGCCTATTGTTGGTATATTAGTTTGTTAGTATAGTCACATGGAGCAAGCCGCCAGCGCCAGTGGGGCATGCAAGCTTGGTTTCAAAGTTTAAGAGAAGCTTGGATGGGTACATTGATGGTAGGGGTCTGGAAGGCTATGGTCCCAGTACAGATCGCTGGGAGCGGAAATTTAAATAGTTCAGTATGGGTGAGATGGGCCAAAGGGCCTGTGTCTGTGCTGTACTTTCCTATGGCTCTACGAATCTATGAACCAAAATACAGTGAAAAATATTGTTTTTTTTTGTTTTGTGACATTCAGAGAGATCATTCCAAATATAATTACATCAAGATGGTAAAAAGAAAACAGAAAGAAGAATATAGTTCTGCAGTTGCAGAGAAAGTGCAGTTCGCGCAGTCAAATGAAGTGTGAGGGCCACAGTGAGGTAGATTGGGAGATTGAGAATTCATCTTTTAGTGTATGAAAGAGTCTGGTAACAGCAGGATAGAAACTATCCTTGAGCCTGGTGGTTCATGCTCTTAAGCCTTTGTGTCTTACAACCTGATAGAGAGAGAGAATGACCGCGGTAGGAGGGGTTGGTGATTACGTTAGCTCTTTTCCTGAAGCAGCGGAGCGTGTAGACAGGGTCAGTCCAGGTGAGATTGATTTGCATGATAGACTGGACAATCGTCACAACTCTCTGCAATTTCTTGTGGCCTTTGATACACCAAACCTATTTGACAAATTGTCTGTGGTCATTTAGTCAGTTCTGTTCTATTCTTAGTGCGCACTTGCAGAACAAGAATTACAGCCCTTGCCTGACAAAAACTCATCTCCCAAAATTTTCAACTGAATCTCCCTACTCTTCCACTATTAAGAAAACTTGTAGGCAAAGTGTGTACCTTCTGTTTATTAGTAGTGAATCAATGGTAAAGCTGAAGGTATTGGGTTCAAATTCCTTCTTGTCTGAATTCCTTCGTCACATAGAATTCAGAGAAGAGTATCAGTTACCCAGGGTAAGTGATATACAGTATGCACGTCACTGCTGCTTGTCAAAAGTGATGCATTTCCTTCCTTAATGTACTTTTGAGATACTTTTGTTTCTAATACCATGATTAATATGCACTATATAAATCCCCTGAAAAATGAGGTTTGTTGTAGTTATCCAAAAATGATAAGAAATATAGTTTTGAATACAACAGTGGATAAAAAGTCAAGTTCCAGCCTTTGGAAACTCAGCTGAAATCTTGAATCCATTCAGGTCTTGCTTATATTTGGACGATTGCACTGGAGGTCCTGTACTGTACTAAAGGGACATTGCACATTATCCTTGGGCAAGGATTGAGCTGTCAAACCAAGGACCCATCTGCTCTCCTGGAAGTTTCCATGATGTTATGACTCCATGATGTGGTTCTTGCCCTGAGGATATATCAATAGCAAATGACGTCATGATGGAGCTGCGCCCTTCAGGAACACCAAGAGCCTGGAGATCAAATACCGGCCCTCCCAACCCCATCCGTTTGCTATGGGACCCTGTCTGGAGTATTGTGTGCAGTTTTGGTCCCCTAATCTGAGGAAAGACGTTCTTGCCGTAGAGGGAGTACAAAGAAGGTTCACCAGATTGATTCCTGGGATGGCAGGACTTTCATATGAAGAAAGACTGGATCGACTAGGCTTATACTCACTGGAATTTAGAAGATTGAGGGGGGGATCTTATTGAAACGTATAAAATTCTAAAGGGATTGGACAGACTAGATGAAGGAAGATTGTTCCCGATGTTGGAGAAGTCCAGAGTGAGGGGTCACAGTTTGAGGATAAAGGGGAAGCCTTTTAGGACCAAGATGAGGAAAAACTCCTTCACACAGAGAGTGGTGAATCTGTGGAATTCTCTGCCACAGGAAACAGTTGAGGCCAGTTCATTGGCTATATTTAAGAGGGAGTTAGATATGGCCCTTGTGGCTAAAGGGATCGGGGGTATGGAGAGAAAGCAGGTACAGGGTTCTGAGTTGGATGATCAGTCATGATCATACTGAATGACGGTGCAGGCTCGAAGGACCAAATGGCCTACTCCTGCACCTATTTTCTATGTTTCTATGTTTCTCTCATAGAGACAGTGTGGAAACAAGCACTTCAGAGCAACTTTTTCGTGCCAACCAAGATCTCCATCTAAGCTAGCCTGGATGCCTTCATTTGGTCCATGTCCTTCTGAACTTTTCCTATCAATGTACCAGTCCACCTGTCTTTTAAATGGTACTGTACCTGCCTCTGGCAAGCTCTGGAAGCTCATTCCATGCACTGATAATTCCCTGGACAAAAGTGCAACACCACACCACACACTTATCTGGATTGGATGCCTTTTGCCATTCCTTAGCTCATTTACCCAGCTGTAATCTTTGATTACCTTCTTCAATGGCTACACCACATCTGCAAACTCAGTAACGATGTGCACTTTTATCGATTCTCACCCATTTATATGAATGATGAACCATGGGCCCAGCATTGATGTCTGTGGCACATGACTGGTCTCAGACCCCCAGACTGAAAAGAAAATGACCTCCTACCCTCTGCTTCGTACCTCTCTTCCTCTCTGCATTCAGGCCAGCCCCAAGACCACAAGCAGCTTAGTGGGAAACAGTGCCTGAAGGTTAAAGGGACAAGTATAGCTGTAGCTGATCAAAACAGAAACTGACACCTCCTGTGTAGCTCAGAACATGGGAATGCCATCCGTGGAATGCCCACTGCGTCCAGATTAGACCGAGGGTCATGAGTGATCGAAAGGTGCACAATTAGCTGTGTTATTTTGTGTCCTTTCATTAACCATCTGCAGCAACACGTAGCTCAGTGCTTATTTTAACTTGGAATATTCTTGGCTGCAGTTAATGATTTTATAATATGACATTAGTCTACGGTATGTATTACTTGTTGTAGCATATGATTGAGCAGCTGATTGTCATCTTTCGCCTCTCAAAGCCTGTGATCTCTGAAATGCGCAAGAAAGTAGGAAAAGTTCCCAGTGACTCACCATAGTGCAGTAGAACAGAGGGATCTGGGAATACAGATACAAAATTCCCTAAAAGTGGCGTCACAGGTAGATAGGGCCGTAAAGAGAGCTTTTGGTACATTGGCCTTTATTAATCAAGGTATTGAGTATAAGAGCTGGAATGTTATGATGAGGTTGTATAAGGCATTGGTGAGGCCGAATCTGGAGTATTGTGTGCAGTTTTGGTCACCAAATTACAGGAAGGATATAAATAAGGTTGAAAGAGTGCAGAGAAGGTTTACAAGGATGTTGCCGGGACTTGAGAAACTGAGTTACAGAGAAAGGTTGAATAGGTTAGGACTTTATTCCCTGGAGCGTAGAAGAATGAGGGGAGATTTGATAGAGGTATATAAAATTATGATGGGTATTGATAGAGTGAATGCAAGCAGGCTTTTTCCACTGAGGCTAGGGGAGAGAAAAACCAGAGGACATGGGTTAAGGGTGAAGGGGGAAAAGTTTAAAGGGAACATTAGGGGGGGCTTCTTCACACAGAGAGTGGTGGGAGTATGGAATGAGCTGCCAGACGAGGTGGTAAATGTGGGTTCTTTTTTAACATTTAAGAATAAATTGGACAGATACATGGATGGGAGGTGTATGGAGGGATATGGTCCATGTGCAGGTCAGTGGGACTAGGCAGAAAATGGTTCGGCACAGCCAAGAAGGGCCAAAAGGCCTGTTTCTGTGCTGTAGTTTTTCTATGGTTTCTATGGTCTCTATATCTCCTGCTTTGACATTTAATGGCTGTTCAAGTATGGTAGGCCCCAAGATTAATCCCACTGGCATTCGACACACTGACCAATTGGATACCAACAGCACACTGGTGCAGATATTATAGCAAATGTCTCACACCTCCACGATCCCAGGTTCCATCCGTCTAGTGCTGACGTCTGGTGCTGATGCTGTGGAGTTTTAAAATTAGTAGGGATAAAATTAGAATAGATCGCAAGAGCTTTTTTTTTTATCTAGGGCAGGGGATTATTGATTGTCAAACAGGTTCAAGGTGAGAGAGGAGAAATTTAAAGGAGATCTGGGAAGCAATTTTGTACACACTGAGGGTGTGACTATCTGGAATGATCTACCAGAGTAGGTGGTGGAGGCAAATACTGCTACAACTTCCAAGAGGCATTTGGGCAGGTACGTGGATAGGAAGGAAGTAAAGGGACACAGGCCTAGCGCAGGCAAATGGGGTTAATGTAGAGAGGCATCATGGGTGATGTGGACAAGTTGGGCTAAATGGCCTGTTTTCCAGCTTGGTTTTCCACCGGTTATTGGATTCAGAGCAACACTCTTGTCATTTTTCTGTAACTGTGGATGACACTAAAGTTTGCAGGCAACACTAAAATTGGTACATGTATTATCAATGACAGTGAAGATAGTTATCAAGATTTACTGAGGTACCTTAATTATCTGGGCAAATGGAGCGCAGAGGAGGTTTATAGGAATGTTGCCAGGAGGAACCGAGAGATGGAAAGAGGCTGAGTAGGTTGGTATTAATTTTATTGAAGTGTAGGTGCAAGGGAGGTGAACTTATAGAGGTGTATAAAATCGTTAGGGGTACAGATAGCATGAATCTGCACTGTATTTTTCTCCAGCTTGGGGAATCAAGAACTAGAGGACATAGGTCAAGGTGAAAGGAAGAGAGGAGAGGTTTAATAGGAACCTGAGGGCAAACCTTTTCACCCAGAGGGTGGTCAACTTGTGGAATGAGATGCCAGAGAAAGTGGTTGAGGCAGGTACAGTACATCTCTGATGATCTTACCTGAGCCCTTGATGTTGAGGCAATTACAATGAAGGTTCGACAGTGGCTATATTTCATTGGGAGTTTGAGGAGATTTGGTGTGTCATCAAAGCTTCTTGTAAATTTCTAAAGATGCCCCATGGAGGGCATTCTAACTGTTTGCCTTACCGCCTGGTATGGGGGGAGGGCCACTGCCCAGGATCAGAAAAAGCTGCAGGAAGTTGTAATCACAGCCACCTCCATCATGGTCACTAGTCTCCCCAGCACTACTACTTATCTGTACTTCATTACTTTTTTACTGCTCACTTTAATTATATATATGTATGTATACTTCCTTTTGTAATTTATAGTTTTTTATTATGTATTGGAATATACTTCTGCCACAAAACAACATATTTCAAGACATATTCCAGTGACATC